>NC_046172.1:40125426-40369184 GCF_011064425.1 Rattus rattus | reverse complement strand
TCAGTATGCTTCATTCAGTTACGTATTGCTACATGCCAAAAGAAACATACTAAGCTCAAAGGCATATTATACCTCACACAATAACCATTGGAGATATGAACAAAATGGACTTAACAGATATTTATAGGGCATTCTTCCTAAGCAGAAGGATATACCTCGGCATCTGGTACTTAAAATTAATTATGGTCATGAAACGGGCCTCAACACATACAGAAAATTAGTCATCCTTCTTTGGTTTCAGACCTTGTGCATCTAAAGCTGGTAATTTAAGCATTTGGGTTAATGCATGCCTCAATATACATGGAAGTTGAACAATCATTTTCTCCATTGGGTTACCTCCTCAGGATGAAATTTTTAAAAAGTTCCTCATTTGTCGTTCATGAAGTCAACATGCAAGCGTGTAGAAATATTCCATTGTTAGATGTAAACACATTTTCTGTATCCATTCCTCTGTGAAGGGCATCTGGGTTCTTTCAACTTCTGCACACCTAACCTCTGCGATGAACAAGTGGAAACACACGTGTCTTGAGGTATATGCCCAAGAAATGTATAAACTCAGGCTGAAATCAACCAGGCAGTTCAAAAAGACCATTTTCTGGGAACCTCCAACAGAACCAAAAAGTTGGTTCTTTGAGAATCAACAATGGATAGATAAACTTCCATAGCCTCGAATAGGGAGTCACAGATTAGCCAAATTCTCTTCAGAAATGAAAAGGAGACATAACTACAGGATTCAGGGAAATTCCCAAAATCATCAGATGTTGAACATTTTCAAAACCTATATTCAACAAAAGTTGAAAATCTTTGCGCTCTGGACAATTTCCTAGACAGATTTGTCTCCATGTATACAAGTTAAATCAGGAACAGATAAACCATTTAAACAACCCATAACTCCTGGATAATAGAAGCTTCCCATTAAAGGGTCTCCCAACCAAAAAAAGTCCCAGGTCCAGACAGTTTAGTCCAGTCAATTCTATCAGACCTTCATAAGACCTCTAATTTATTACTTCAAACTTTCTCAAAATTGAAACAGACAGATGGAGCACTTAACTCCTTCTATAAACCTGGTTCTCTTTGCCCTAAGTCACTTGACCCAACAAAAGAAAAGACTTCAGACCAATTTCATATGAACATTGGCAGATTCAATGATCATGGTTCTACAAGCCAAATCCAATTAGCACATCAAAACATCCACCATTCAAGTGAAAATCCCAGGCATGCAGGGATGGTTTAATTTGGAAAACATCAAACATCCATTATATAAAAAACTGAAAGAACATAACCACATGATCATTTCATTAGATGCTGAAAGCATTTGACAAATTCAACACCTTCATGATAAAAGTCTCCATTACCAATACCATGCAGTTTTATCACTTAAACATATGTAAAAGTCCTTCAGGGATAGTGATTCCTGGTAGCTAACATTAAACTAAATGTTGAGGATAGTTTTAGCTCTCCTGGGACTTTAACAAGGCTTCAGATGAATTGCAAATTGTTCTGCTATGCTCTCTGAAAATCAGGTATTTTGATGGGATTGCATTGAATCTATGTAGATCCACTTTTGGTAAAATGGACATTTTATATTAATCCTGTAATCCATGAGCATGGGAAATCTTTCCATCTTCTAGAGATCTTCTTTCAATTTTCTTTTCTTCAGAAGCTTGAAGTTCTTATCTATACAGATCTTTTACTTTCTTAGTTAAATCACACGAAAGTATTTTATATTATTTAGAGCTATTATGAAGGTATGTCGTTTCCCTAATTTCTTTCTCATTTTTCTCTTTTGTGTGAAAGGCTAGTTTGTTGAGTTAATTTATACTAACCCTTTGCTGAAGTTGTTTATCCTTTAGTATTTCATGGTGGAACTTTTGGGAATCCTGCGTACTGTATATCAGCTCAAATAGTGATATTTTGACTTTCTTTTTTTTAATCTGTATCCCCTTTATCTCCTTTTATTTGTCTAGTTGTCTGTAGAACTTTAGACTATATTGAATGTAATGCCTTAATCGGAGCTTCAGGGACTTAGCCACTGGAACCTAATGGAAGGAAAGCCTTTGGTCCTGCAGACTGAACCCCAGTGAACCCCGTGATTGTTGTGGGATGGCAGTAATGGTGGGGGAGGGATGGGAGGCAACATATATTTCATATAGAAGGGAAGTGGAGGTTTAGGGGATGTGGCACTGGAAACTGGGAGAATAACAAGTGAAATGAAATAAAAGTACAAGTTAGTAAGATAGAAAAAAATTAGATGGGCACTGCAGTCATACACAGTACTGAGTGACACTGAAACAGGCAATATTACAATAATAAAAGCCAAAAGCCCAATGAACAAGCCAGGAATTCACTGGGAGTATTTCTGCCTGTATGCACCAAGTAGTACTATTAATGCCATCCTCAACACATGGTGAACACACACACACACATTCACACACACACTCATACACACACACTCACACACACTCCATTTCTTCACTAAGTATAGACTCTCTTTTGGCCCATGCTGCTTATGCAGGATATATATATATATATATATATATATATATATATATATATGTATATGTATATATATATGCTATCTGAAGTCAAAAATACAAAAATCTCTTTGAAAACAACAACAAAAACTGTTAGAAATAAAATAATCACAATCCAAGAAAAGTTTCTTTATAGAAAAAATTAATATATACATTATATTATTTAAACTGTAGCTTTAAATGTCACTTTATTAGAGCACAAACTAAATCAATCATAAATGCTTCCATCTCTTTTGTAGTCATTCTTTCTCTCTTATAGATATAGTCCTTGGTACTTTCTCATTTAGGTTTTGCAATATATAGTTTTATTATATTTCACTGAGTTTTGAATAGTTTTCAAATGGTTGCATAATTTCTATTTAGTACTTCAGTTTAAAATGCACTACATATTATGTTTTATTAGCTGAAAAAATAATGATAGCTATTATTTGCTAAGTATATAACTAGACCAGAATCAACAAAGAACATATATTTTCATGCTTGAGGAGTGACTGTAATATTTGATTGCTGATTAGACTTCCTTATTAAATGCACACATATTGTGAGACATGCAATTTTTTCTAACATTGATTTTTAGTATTGAGAATCATAGAAATAATTTATGAGCATACTTACAATTTATGGTACAGCCTACAGTTTACCAACTCATTGCATTGGTTATGAATTTCTATCTCAACAGTAACAACTTTTATGTACAGCATGGTTTTCTTCTTCCCTCATCTGCATAATCTACAAATATTTTGCCTTCATTGGCATATTCTGACTTGTAATGCTTTCAAGTTTTTTTGTTTGTACAATTGTGTCAATTGCCCCTTAAGAAACCCATCATTGCTACAGCCACAGTTGTGGGTAGGTGACTGAGCTACAATGCTCATTCTACTATTTTCTTAAAGAATTTACCACCATTTGTAAATAAACAGTTTAAGAACAGCATTCTATGTCTATAGTAAATTAGAACAAAGAGAAAGTTTGTGCTCAGAAGTTCTTTTGCTTTACAATCATTACAGGAACCAGTGCAACCATTTTTGTCCTTTTTCCCATTCTGTGGATCTAGCCCAGTCTCAACTAATGTTAGACAGGAGGAGCTTAATCAAGTGATGTCTGTGGCATCAGTCAACAAATAGCTATTTAATATTTAAAATAAAGTTTTTCTTCAAAATGTTCCCCAATTTTATTTTTTTAATTTTTACTTTATTTTTATTTTATTTTATTTGTGTGTTTGGAGAAGGTATGCATGTGGTCTTTCAGAGATGATGTCTACTTCCATTTGCTGCATTCTTGGAGATCAAACTCAGGTATAGAGTTATGATTCGCAGTCCATCTACTGGCTCAATTTCACAATATCTTGTTGTAAATCTATTTTCTCCCAAATTGAGTTATTCAATTGTCTATAGATAACCTTTATCTTTTCATCTCAGAGATTATTTAAAACTGCTAGAAAGATATATGTCATTCAGCGACATATATTTATTTTGAGTAATGTAAATTCTAGGTAGCTATAAATGTTAGCATGATTAGAGTCGTGATGGTGATGAAAATTTTCTCCATTTTCAATCTTTTGATAATTTCCTAGGAAGATACAATTTTAAGAAGGGAAGCAATATCATAACATCTAGAATTTCTAAAACAAAGAGGAGGGTGTGACTGTCAGATATTTTAAGATAGCTCCACTGAAAATGTGCTTCTTTCTTGTTAATAGAACAGAATTTGGGTTATATTTCAGGCTCTGGGTAGATATATAACATTTAAACACTGCCCCATGCTCTTATATACTCCTTTCCTTAAAAGTTAATCCTACTGATTTTGACAATCTCCTGGTCATGGGACTTACCCTTCAAAAATAACGATTGACACTAAGAAGTGTGAAAAGTTAGAAAAGTAATTATCCCTTAGAGGATGATGTGCTTCCTGTAATGCCCTTCCCTTTATTGCAGTTTCTCCCGGATATTTGTCACTGTTCTGTAGACCAACATTTGAGTTGTAGTACAAAGGTAGCTTCACTCCCTCTCTTTATTGTCCTTTCTTAGATAATGGCCAAAAATTCTACATGTCTAGCTTTTTCTGAAACTTTGAGACTATTTGAAGTTCTGCAAAGCTTTAGCTTCTCCATACAACTACATGTGTGCCCCCCCTTTCTCATTTCCTGCATTCTTAGACCCATAACGAAGATCCTCTTATGGTTTTCTGTAATTCTTTTTAAAAGAACTTATTGCTATAATAAAAAATAACTTGGAAGAGGGAACTACTATTTCAGTTGCATACCACGTCCATTGCTCAAAATCAGTGGAACTCAGGCAAGAATTTTAAGGGTAGAGCTGATTCAAATCATGAACTCTGTATTGGCTTGCTCTTTGTGTATTATTACTCAATTTACTTTCTATAGGACTTTCAGACCAGGGATGGCACCACAACGAGCTGGAACCTGCAGATGGGCCACCAATCATTTAGAAATAATTAAATATCAGCAAAAGAAGATAAGCCTTAATTGTAAATGTTAGTTTAATTCTATTGTGGTTTGAAAGCATACTTCACATTGTTATGTTCCATTTCAGTTTGTTGGAGGTATATATTATGGTGCTTGTGATTATTATTCTAACATAAGTCCTCAAAATGATAATTATTTAACATACACATGTGTGCATTTTATGTGTGTGTGTTTTTTTACATTTATGTGTGTGTGTGTGTGTGTACAAACATAAGCGCCTGCATGTTTCTAGATAATATCACATACTGAAGTCCCTGAGGTAGAAGCAGAAGAGATAGTGGATCTCCCGAGGAAACAGATGGTTGTTAGCTATTGACTGCCTTGTGTTTAAGAACATGTTGCTGGGAATGTAACTCAGAGGGTCCCTCTTCCAGAGCAACAAATGCTCTTAACATCTGAGCTATCAGCCTCCTGAACTTACTATTTTTACATACTTAGAATTATTTGTTGTTTATTTGTTTTCCTCCTCCTCCTCCTCTTCCTCCTCTTCCTCCTCCTCTCCTCCTCCTCCTCACTCCTCCTCTATCCTCCTCCTCCCCTCCACTCCTCCTCCTTCTTCTTCTTTAACCCCTTCTTCTTCTTCTTCTTCTTCTTCTTACCAACTTGCCCTACTGGTTTCTCTCTTTTGATCCTGGGTAGGCCTGGATTTTGTTCTGTCAATCAGGCTGGTCTCTAACTCAAGATCTGCTATTTCTACTCAGACTGACTTCATGGGATTAAAACTGTACACCATATGCAAGTTTTATTCCAATTTTGAAAAGATGCTGTGGCATTGATATCTGGGAATAGTAAATTAATTTTCTGACCTAAGAGAGGACAACTACAAAAGGCTAGGAAGGGAAAGATGGTGTCGACATTCACTCTTGAATCTTCTAGAAGCTGGTAGGTATAGATGTCTTTTGTATCATCAATGGATTCAATGGAAGATCTGAGGAGGACTGAAGAACAGAAAGTTACAACCCCATACAGAGACAGTATCCACCTAACCAGACCACACAGAAACCAGAGACTAAACTAAAGACCATTGAGGGATCACAAACCAGCTACATGTGTAGCAGAGGTTGACTTCATTTGGCATTAATGGGAGGGCAGGCCTTGGAGTCTGTGGAGGCTTGATTGCTTCAGTGCTGGAGATGCTGAGCAGTGAGGAAGGAGTGGGTAAAATGGGTGGAGAAAGCACACTCAAACAGATAAAAGGTGAGGTTGATTGGATGGAGAGTTGTGTGTGATAATGAAACTGGAAGGTATATTTCGTGAAATGTAAATGAATGCAATGATAAATTAAAGAATACTTTTAACTAAAATTAATGAAAATAAATATACAAAACACATGAAACAGGTAGGAAAGCCTTTAAGAAACAAATATATCATAAGAAATACGGACTAATTAAAGCATGTGATAGAAATTAACAAATGGTCAAGAACTAAAAATGGAAATAAGACAATATAGAAACAGAAGGAAGCCAACCCTGGAGATGGACAACTAGAAAAGAGATAAGGCCACAAATACAAACATCAACAACGGAGCTGAAAATTGGAGAGAGAATCTTGGGCATAGAAGATACCACAAGAAAATATTGACATCAGTCAAAGATACAAAGTATAAAATCTCCCAACCCAACTATCGGAGGTTGGGACAAAATGAAAAATCGACAAAGAATACTAGAATACATGGAAAGAAATTAAAAGAATCCCGGTCAAGGCAACATCTTAAAAACAAAAGAAAAGTTATCTTCTTAGGAAGGGCTGACCATATACATAAAAAGAAACTATGGAATGCCAAATGAAGTGGACCAGGGCTGAAAGCTCTCCCTTTGAAATATTAAATAAAACACTGAATGCAGAGAAAAGAAAAAGAATATTAAAAAGCTGCCAAGGAAAATTTGATAATATAAGAGGTAGACCTATCAGAATTACACCAGGCTTCTCCACGATACTCTAAAACCAGAAGACCCTGGACAGATGTCATCCAGACCCTAAGAGAACACAAATGCAAGTCCAGAGTTACGACATACCTAGCAAATTCTCAAGCAAAAATCAAATAGATGAAATAAGAAAGATATTCAAAGAAAACCACCAAATTTTATAGGACGAACTGCATAAATTTTGCAGGCAGTGGATACTAGAAAATGTCTGTCCTCCGATGAGGTAATTCTAAGAATGAAAAGGACATACATGATATTTACTCACTGATAGTGGATATTACAATGGGATATCAAGGAGGCCGGCTTTAGGATGTTGAAGTGCTAACAAACAGGAGCCAAATGAGGATGCTTTAATGTACTTTGAAGGGAAGAAAAATAATCATGGTAGGTAGAGGAAGGAGGATTCTTAGGTGGATGAGGCACAGGTGAAAAGGGAACAGGATCAGTATGGAGAATAGCAAGGAGAGAAGCTGAGGGCCAGCAAGAATAAATGAAAATAGAAGCCTTGTTGAATTGGGATGTGAAGGAGAACCTGAAAGTACCAGAGACCAGGATGCTAGAAATTCTCAAGACTCTGTAAATTCCTTAGCTAAATACCCAACACTATAGGAGGGATTAATGAATACCCTCAATGAAGAGCCTCAAGTAAGAGAGGTGTGTTACCAACCAAAAATCAAAATTTCTGATGCAAATTTTCCTATCTAAAAAGCGCTTAGAAGAATAAAATTGGAGAAGAGACTGAAGAAGTCAGCAGATGACCAGCCCTTCTTGGGATCATCTCATAGAGGTGTTAGAGCAGCACATGGCCTGGCACTATTACTGATGCTATGATGATAGCACTTGCAGATAGAATTCTGTATCTGCCTCAGAGAACTTTACAGCATCTGACCAAGTCAGATGCAGATGCACTCTGATCAACCATTATTGGACTGAAGTGTGAGCTTCCTATGTTTGAATTTAGAGAGGGAGTGAAGAAGCTGAAGGAAGAGTCAGCCATAAGAAGACCAGCAGTCTCAACCTTGAGATGCAGGGAACTTCAGGAGACTGAGCCACCAACCCAAGACATACATATATCAAATTGGGGCACAATTTGCATGTAACAGAGATCTGCCTGGTCTTGCCTCCAGTGGAGAATATAACAATTTAAAAAAGAGATTTGAGGCCCCAGGGAGAAAGGGAGGCTGGTGGGGTGGGAGATACTCTCTAGAAGGCAAGGGGTAGGGAACAATGGGATGAAGAGGGGGAACTGTGGCAGGAGGTATGGGAGGCAAGAACTCGAATATAAGTAAGTAAAATATTTAAAAATTAAAAGTCAAAAGAAACCCAAATAAAAAAAGCCAGCATTTTAAATTGGTTCAGAGAAAAGACTCAGTTATAGAATGGTTCTTGCTTTTGTGTTATTTAGATTAAGGTCCAAGTCAAAAGTCACGGATGGAGTGGTTTATGTTTCCCTTGAACTCTATGCTCAAGAGATAATTTATTATCCAGTGTGTGTGTGTGTGTGTGTGTGTGTGTGTGTGTGTGTGTGTGTACATGGAAATGTGTGTAGTCATCCCTTGTATTGCAATGTATGTGTGCTATAAATAAACAAGGAGGTTAGGAGGTTGGAGTTTGTGAATTTGAAATTCAAACCATGTGGTGAAAGAGGTATCAAAGCTAAAGCAGCAGTTCTCAGAAAAAAGAATCATTGTCCCAGAATGGCTTTCCAACCATTTCTTAACAGCAGGCTCAGGCGATTCAACTTGGTGTCTCCTATTCCCCTAGGATGCTGTGCATGTCTTATTGTTGACTTTCTGACTAGTGAAATAGATTGCTCCATACTTTTGTTCTGCTCCAACCAGGGTTTGACTCTATGGATAAATTTTTACTTCCAGAGTGCCACAATGGTACCAACATGTAATCTAAAGAGCATTCCAGATTCTTTAGGCAGTGACTTCTGTACAAGATCAGTGGTGGAACCTCTGACCCCAACTAACTTTGCTTTTTAGCAGGGGCGTGTAAGTAGTTGTCATCGCATTTTCAGTGTACAGAAGTGCAGGTCTGTGAGATCAAGAAGAGTAAATAAAGGAAGGCAGAGTGAAAGAGTAAGGTAGCAGATGATGACAGATTCTGATGGTAGAAAATCTAGGACTCCATGTCTTGATGTACCAAGAGGTAAACAGCCATACAGACATCCCTATGTTCATTAAGCACTGTTTTATGGCTACAACTTCCTGCTCATGTTCTCTTGTATCACGCAACTGTTACTATCTTTGACAGATCAGTTGCTACTCACTTGGCTTAGTAAACGCTCTGTGTGCATTGTTCAATATTTTTCATGGCACAAGTCTTTGGGGAATGTGTGCTTCACCCTACTTTCATCTTGGATCATTATTATTGTCTGTATATGGGCCCTTCCAGTGGGTCTCCAAAGGTCTTAACTACACAATTGGTACACATGTTGGGTGAGGCACATACTTTTATTCTCTCCATTAGGTGAAGGCAGAAAAGCCAGATACACCTTTGGCCTCTGTTTAAGTGGTTATATATAATCCACAAAGAGGAAGAAAGGAAGCAGAGTTTCCTATCTGATTCTACTCAAATCTATCATAAAATCTTTATTGGTTGCCTGCCTGTCATTTCTTGTGAAGTCAGAAGAAAGGGAGGAAAGGAAAAATCATAGTGGTATGATGTTTTTTGTTAAATAAGAAAAAACATAAAGTTCCATACTTTGAATTCATGTCATAAGAGATTACAGTCAGGATTATACTTTGCATTCATTATTGTTGTCATAGAAAAGGTTGACAGAAAAATAGTCTTTGAGTAAATAAGGATAATTTAAGTTAATGTAGTTGATTTCAACAAGAAATAGTGGCAGGAAAAGTAGGGAATTGCTGGTATTTACCAATTAACATTTAAAATGCTTTACTAACAAGATAACGTGAAGTGTCAATGAAATACCAGAGAAATACATAAAATAACATGATATCCCTTTTCTCTTACTTTTGCATATTACTGCCTAAACCAGTATGAACATTAATATCTGAATTTTCCTGATCCGATATATAGAATATTAAGATAAATATCAATATAAAGCTGCATATTGTTAACATTTTGTATGTAGTTTTTATTCAGTTTTAACATATAGGTCTATGAATAATTTACAGAATCTGTTAAAAAATTCTACATACCTAACATGAAACATATTCAATATATAATTGTAAATAAACATAATATCATAATAGAAATATAACATGCTTTTGATTTGTTTGCGTAATGTTTGTTTTAACTCTTTATAGGTTTTTTGGTACAATTAGCATCTATCTTTAAACCTCACCATGATATGATGGTATTTTCAGTTCAATGAATTAGATTTTCGTTCCTCATATACTACTGTATGTATGCATTTTCGCTCATGTTTGTTCAACACAGCATATTCTCTTGCTTTTGATTCCTCCTCACCTCTAATGATCTCCCTGAATGTGTTTCACTTCAGAAACAAACAGGCTTCCCAGGGATATCAACTGAACACACCTGGGCTGGGGCCTCCCCTTCTCAATCCTTCCAGTCTACCCTTAACTCACCCCACCCACCCACGCCGGCCCAAGCTACACTTCCCGCTATCACTCTCTGTCTATCTCCTCCCAAGTTCAACTGACCTCTGTTTCATGATTTTCTTTATTTGGCTAGATATCAAAAGTGGAATAATGAAAGTCTTTTCAGATTCTTAGACTTCTGTTTTTGTTTTTGTTTTGTTTTGTTTGGTTTGTTTTTCCTACTGATTGGCCCTTGCCTTACAGAGTTTCCAGATTCATAGAGATCCCATTTGACATTTCTCCATCCTTAGTGCTTTACTATTAATATTCTATTAACAAATTTGTCTCTTGTTATGTTTTAAAGTTAATCCCTATATTCTTTCCATCAGGGTTCAAAATTATTGTACCTTTTATGTTGAAATTGTGATCTTCTTTGGGTTTCAGATTTTGTGCGAATTTGATAAACAGATTCTAATGCACGATTTTTTTACATGGAGACATTCAATATAAACTGGCAATATTTGCAAATCACGTTCCTTTTTCAGCGATATATTTCTGTCTTCTTTATCAAAGTCAAGTGTCATTTTAGTTACCTGAGGTCTTTATTTCAATTCATTGATCATTATGCCTGTTTTTATGATACCATACAGTTTTATTGCAACAGGACTATAATGCAACTTGAGATCAGGATGATGACCGCTCTCCAGAAGCTCTTATTGTTCAGTATTGTTTTACCTATTCTGATTTAGGAATTTTCCATATGATATTGAATGGCATACTTTCAAATTTATAAAAAAGTGTGATGGAATTTGATAAGGTTTGCATTGAATCTGTAGATTATTTTAGACAAGAAACCAAAATTCAATTGCCATATCGTTCAAACTTCTGAAAACAAATACATGATCATCTCCACTGGATATTAGCCTCAGATAAAATCAACATTCAACAATATTCTTGAGAGTTTTGGAATAGAAATTTTATTCTATTGGTGTCTATCAATCCAGAACCTGGAAGTCTTCCATCTTTGATATCTTCTTCATTTAATTTCATTTAAGTATTTTGTCCTTGGTTTTTCTCTTGGGTGCCGACAAATTGCAAGATATTTTATATTCTTTGTGGCTTATTGGGAGAGTGTGTTGATTCTGATTTCCTCAGTCTAATTGTCATTTGTAGTAAAAAGAGCTGCTGATTGCCTTCCTCTTTCTCTCTCTCTCTCTCTCTCTCTCTCTCTCTCTCTCTCTCTCTCTCGCCTTCTCTTTTGTTGCCTTTTTTTACACCTACCCCTTCCCGCCTCTTCACCTGACATTCTGCTACACAGTGAGTTAGGTCTTGGCAGGACATGACTTTTCCTCCATTGGTGCCCAACAGGCGCATCTCTGCCTACAAAATGAAGCTGGAGGCATGGAATCTGTCCATAGTAGTCTTTGAATGAACTGGTTTAGTTCTGGAGTTCTGATTAGTTTAGGTATTATTCTTTTTCCTTAGGGTTGCAAGCCCTTCAGCTCCTTTAATTTTTCTCTAATCTCAACAGGAACTCCGTTTCAAAAGCTCCAATGGTTTGCTATGCATTCACCTCTGTATTTAACATGCTATAGCTAAGCCTCTTGAGGAGACATCTATCAGGCTATAATCTATTTTGTAAAAATGTAATAAATAAAAAGTATGTTATTTAATCTTTTACCCGGCATGGGTCCGGCACCTCAGTGCCCCAGATATCTGAATATCTTGTGAAAACACATCCGCTCTCAGTGTTGATGTCCTCTTTTACTTTCCTAGTGGTACGTCACATAAAGAACACACAACCTTTAGTAACCTTTGACTCAATTGGTAAGATAATTGCCAACCAAACATACAAAGCCTGGTACCATCCATCCTTGAGATGCAGCTATGCAGGCAAGAATCTTAGCATCACGTGCTGCAGCTTCTCACCCTCTCTGTCTCCCCTCTGTTCTAGTCTCTCCTGATCCTTCAAGCTTCTCTCCAGCATCTTTACTTCTCTCTATCCCAGCGGGCTCACTTCTATCCTGTACCTGCCCCTCACCTGTACTTTACAATTCAATGGGAATGATGGTTCTGGGTGATCAACTGAGTTCTGAGTAGTGACTAGCCAGCTGCCCTTGAGACAGTGGATGCCTCAAAATACAGATAACTTCAGGGCAAACCACAACACCTGACAGCATGTACTTCTTGGCTTCATCAATATTATCAAGTGGGGCAGGCTCCTGAATGGCCATTCACCAGTCTCTGCTTCTAACTTTCTCCCCTATCCTTTCTAGCTGGATATTTTTGTTTCTCTTTTTAAAGAAGCTTTAAGGCATCACTTTTTGGTCGTCACAGCTGCAGGCTTCTACTTTTGGTCTGCTGGATTTTATCTTGGGTAATTATAGAGCTGCGCTATCCATATCAGTAATTACATACCATGTGTGTTTTTCTATTGATTAGGTTACCTCACTCAGGTAATGCCCCTCTGGTTCCATCCATTTTCCACAACAAATTTCCGCGAAGTCATTTTTGATAGTTGAGTAGTACTCTGTTTGTTTAGATGTTGCACACATATTCTGTATCATTCACTCTGATACAGGGACATCAATTGCTTTCTAGATTTTGGAATGTACAATGGGCTCCACCTATGAACATATGATGTTACCATATATTCTTTTATTTGTATATTTGGAGCATCTCTTTTGGAGTGCATACAGGAGGGAATAACTAGGTCCTCAGGTGGTACAAATCCAATTTTCTGGGAGAATTTCTTATTTCGATGATTGTACCAGCTTGCAATCATACCAGCAATGGATAAGTGTTCCTTTTCTTAAATCCTCAACACCATCTGTTGTCAGCTTTAATTTTGATCTTAATCATTCTAACTAATGGTGGAATCTCAGAGTTGTTTTGATTTCAATTCCCTAATAGCTGAGATATTTGAACATTTCTTTAGATTCTCAGACATTCAGTATTCCCTCAGCTGTGAATTCTTTGTTTAACTTTTGTAACCCATTTTCAATGAGGTTGTTAGCTCTTTTGTCTCTACTTTGCCTTGATTCTATATATTTTGGATATTAGTCCTCTATCAGATGTAGGATTGGTAAAGATCTTTTCCCAATTGGTTTGGACACCCATTTTGTCTCCCTGTGACGACATCTTCCTTTACAAGTAGCATTTTAATCTTTACAGGAGTCACATTGTTGATTCTTGATACAAAGGCAGCCTTTAGTGTATTCAGGAAAGATTTATTATGTGTTTGGCTCTTCCCATTTCTTCTATTAGTTTGAGTATCGTTTGATGTGAAGGTCCTTGATCCATCTGAACTGACTTTATATAGGACAATAAAATGGGTCCGATTGCATTCTTCTGCATGCTGATCTCCAGTTGAATCCATTTGTTGTTGATACTTCTTTTTTTGGATGGTTTTGTTCTTTATTAAAGATGGTAATACATAGGTGTGGCTGGGTTCTCATTTTTTTTTTTTTTTTTTTTCTAGGTCTTCAATTCTATTCACTTATCTACTTTTTCTTCCTACATGCCCATACCATACAGATTTTATCCTATTGCTCTATGATGCATGATTTGAGGATGGTGATTTCCCCAAGTTCTCACTATTGAGTATAGTTTCCAATATCCTATAGGTTCTTCCATTATTCTAAATATAGTTGTAAATTGCTCTTTCACTCTATGAAAATTGAGTTCCGAGAAGATTTTGATAGAGTTTCATTGTTCTGTAGGTGCTGGCAAATGGTCATTTACTGTATTGATCCTGCCAACCTATGGCAGTCTTCTATCTTCTGAGGAGGTCTTCTTCATTTCTTTCTTTTGAGACTTGAGTTCTACTCAAAACAGCTCTTTTCACTTTACTTGAATTATAGTCACACTGGGGTATTTATTTATTTGTGACTATTGTGAATGATAATAACCTAAATTTTTCTCAGCCTGTTTTATCCTTTGAGGTAAGAGGAAGACAACTGTTCCCTTAATTTAGCTTTTATCAGCCACTTTGCTGAAGTTGTTCTCAGGCTTGGAGAACCTGCTTATGAGACTTTTAGAACCATAAGTACTATCAAATCATCTGCAAATAATGTAACTTTTGACTTCTCTTTGCCTGTTGCTATCAACAAAATTAGGAAAAACCTGGATGAAATGGACAATTATCTAGACATTGGAATTTCGAAGTTAAATCAGGAACAGATAAACCATCAAAACAGCCACAACTCACAAGAAAATTAAGCTGGAACAAAAGTCTCCCCAACAAAGTTTTGTTGTGCAGAAATATATCAGACCTTCATAGAAAATTAAAAAGGTATCATTCTATTTCACAGAACAGAAACTAGAGAACTTTGACCAATTCCTTTATGAAGGCAAAATTACATATACCTAAGTACTGAATTCAACAAAGAAAGAATCTTGAACCAAAATTTCACTTATGACTGCAGATCTTAAATGTAAATAAAGTTCTTTTTACCTAATCTAAGAACACATCAAAAACAATGACTCTGACTATGATCAAGTAAGCTTCATTGCAGATTGCAGAGATGGTTAATATGCAGAAATCATCAGTGTAATCCACTATAAAAAAAAACCTAAGAAAAAGAAAAAACACATGATGATCTCATTAGATGCTGAGAAATCATTTGACAAAATTACTACTTTTAAGATTAAGCATGGAAAGATCAGAATTAAGAGGCTGAACGGATATACAAGAACCATCACACAACAAAAAAAAGGAAGTTAAATGAAGCAAATTATAAGCTAACCGAAAAATAAAAAAACTAAAGCCATAGAATCGACTTCATTGAATGCTTTGAAGTATTTGACAATTCAGCAACTATGATGAAATACCAGGAATATCACAATTCAGGCCCATACCTATTGATTCGTAACATATAGTGCTTGATAAGCTAAATGGTTTAGAAACTTGAAGAAATCCACTAAAATCGGCGGTTGTCGAACGACACTCTCTCACTAATAATTTAGAACATGGTACTTTCGACATCCTAGGCGAACAATCAGACAACGAAAAATTGAGGACACAAAGAAGAGAAGTCAAACCTCACTAACGCAAAGGTGATATAATAGTATGTAAGTATTTAAAAGTTCTGAGAAAAACTAAACCTGATAACTACGAAATTATTGGCTAAAATTAGCTCAAACGATAAGTAACCTTCTCCACCAAAGATAAACAGACTGAGAAAGAATTAAGAAATGCCATCATTACAATAGTCACAATTAACATAAATTCCTTGGCTCTAATAAAAGCAAGTGAGAATTCTGTATTGCAGAACTTCAAACTAAAAGTAAGTAGGAATCTGAAGATGGAAAAGACCTCCCACATGCTCATGGATTTGACCAAGATTAATAAAAAAGTAAAAATGACATTTGCAAAATCAATCTACGATTCAATGTAATCCCTATCAAAATTCAAGTTCAATGCTTCATAAGTTAGGAAGAGAAATTCTGTAAATTCATTTGGAATAACAAAAACATAGGTAGGGAAAACTATCCTCAGCAATAAAAAAAGAACTTGGGGAATCACACCCTGACTCAAGCAAGTATTACAGGTAAATATTGATAAAAACTATATAGCTTTAGCATTTACAGGGACAGGCAGGTGGATCAGTGGGTGAATAATTGAAGACTAATGACCCATATACCTATGGTCAATTGATCTTTGAAAAGTGTCTAAAATCATCCAGTGAAAAGATAGCATTTTCAGCAATTGGTACTAGTTTCAACTGAGGTCGGCGTAACAAACATGTTAATTGGATCCATTCTTATGCCCTGTGTAGAAGAGTTTGTAGTCCTTAGCACTGGGGAAAATTTCTTGGGAACAAACAAACTTCCAATGGTTGTCGCTTCAGTCCCCTGTCCCAGAAAGGAGCGACACCACGATGTTCTTCTCAACTAATTTGTTCAGAACCTACAACATGCACAAACGAATCTTTTCTTTTTCTCTCTCTCCCAGCCCCTGAGCACATCCTTATATCACTCCTCAACTCCCAAATACTCTTTAACCAGACTGTGTAATCAGTTCAGGTCCATGTCATGGCCTGATCTTGTGTCATGGTGTCTGCACAGCCTCACAATGGGATTTGGCTAGTTTCAGGTTTGGGAGAAGTCAGGTGCTAGTCAGGAGACTTAGCTGCAGTCCTGAGCGCCATCTTTGGGACTGCCACACCCGCCTCCCCACATCTCCCCTTCTTTATGTGTTTTGGCAGAGAGAATGCTCTTAGGTTGCCCCCCTATAGCAATGCCCCTTACCCATCATCGGGAGATAAACAGCTAGGTATGATCCCTGTCTTAGGTTAAGACCATGGGAGTCTTACCGTCATTGACTACTTTCCTACATGCTGAGCCACACTTGAGGGGGCTGTGTCCTGTCTCACGCAAAAGCCTGTGTATCATTGTTGTTTGGAGTTCTGTTACCCAACCGTAGGCCAGCGACATGCAACCAAAAAGAGCCACAGACGCTAATGAGAATCAGGCATACGACAAGTCTAGCAGGTCCAGCGTTCACTTTCAGTCGTGAGGCAGCGCATGGTGTCATCCAGTCTCCCATCCTATGATATGTCCACCTGGGTGGAGTTATATGGGCGATGGATTGTCTCAATTCCTGACCAGTCCATCAAAACAAGTTGAGACAATTTCCTGTAGGATACTGAGAGATATATTACCGGATAACTGAGCACGACTGACATTCCACAATGGTATGGAGGTGACACACAGTCCTGAGTGTTTTGCCAAACCCAATTTAACTCCATCGGCAATATCAAGCATTGTTCCTGGAGCAAATCAACCCTTTATTCAGCAGCAAAGGAATTCCATTCAACTGACTATTAATATTACCTCCTGAACATCCAAAAGCTCTGCAACACTCCAGACAAATTATTTGCTACCACAGTCTGTACCACTATGGAGGTAGGATATATGGCTGCAGCAATGGCTGCGGGACAGAAACTGCTATAGCAGTAACAATGGCTGCAGTAATGCCAAAAACTCTCCAGATTTCAGGTGTAAGCTAGGTCCCTCTGCCCCACCTGAGCGACGGATAGATGAGGTGGCCTGAGCCAATGGTTCTGCCTTTTGGTTTCACTTTCTAAGTTGGGTGATGCTTTCCAGATCATCTTCCTACATTTCCCCTCACTAGAATATCCTTCGGTGTCTAATTTTGAGAACATTCCTCCCTAACCTGATTTAGTGCCTCATGTCCTTTTGAGCTCCATTTTTGGCCACTCCTTTCCCTATCCCTATGCAATTTTCACCTAATTTCACATCTGTAGCACTCCTTTTGTAATACCCCTGTCCCTCAAGCAAAACCTCAAATCTTCCCAATTTCTTCCAACTGGGCATTGTAAGATGTCCTGTCACCGGCTCCACGGAGCAACCTGGTCCACTGCTCTTTTAAAAATTCTCTACTATTTCTTTCTTTAGCCTGATTCCTTTCACTTTTAACAAATCCTTGAGGGCTTGGTGAACTGTCTGACTGGATGTCAGGTTCCCCAATGTGCTTTGGTGCAACTTGTCCCAAAACCGACCTTATAGTCTCAATCCAAGAGCTTTTTAGACTTGTCCCAAAATCGGGACCTAGTCTCAATCAGCTTTTCTCGTCCCACTTATTTGGGAACTTTACCAGCAGCCGCCCTGACTGTGATGAGTCTCTGGAATCCAAGGAGGAGGTTCCCCGTGAGGGCACCACTTGTCGCTTCTGTCTCTGTCCTGCAGAAAGAACTGTAACACAGTGTTCTCAAAGTGGTTTGTTGGAAACCAACCCAACACGTGAGCAGGAATCTTTCTTTTTCTTCTCTCCTCTCCCAGCACACCTCATGTCTCCCTCAACTCCCTCAGTCCAGGACTGCACTCTGATTCATAGGTCCATCACAGGGCTGATCTTGTGTCGCGGCACCTCAAGCAGCTCTCTCACAATGGACGTGACACGATTAGTTATTAGAGGAAGTCAGGCTAGTCATAGAGACTTAGCTGCAGTCCTGGAAACCACCTTGGGACTGCCCCACACTGGGCCTCCCCACAATGGTGTATGCTCTAGATCAAGAATGGACAAACTGGGACTTCGTGAAACTGCAAAAGCTCCTGTGAGCAAAAAGGACACTGTCATTAGGACCAAAATGGCAAGCAACAGATTAGAAAAAAGATGTTTTACGAAATAACTTATGTCTAATGAGAGGATTAATATCCAAAATATACAAAGACCTCAAGAATTCAAATCCAGAGAGCCAACCTTATAAAAAATGAGGTACAGAGCTATACAAAGAATTTCTCAGCTGAGAATATTGAATGGCTGACAAGAGTACCTAAAGGAAGTGGTTCTAGTCATCAGAAATGGAAATCCAAATAACCCCAGATTCCACCTCCCACCAGTCCAGGATGGCTAGATCAAAAAACTCAGGTGAAAATAGATGGAGTTAAGAAGATGGAGAAAAACCTTTCCTTCATTGGTGGTGTTTGCAAACAAGCTAGTTACAACCACTCTGGAAAATCTGAGTTTCTGAAAATTGGACATTGCACTACCTGAGGGACCCAGCTAGCTTCTCTCCTGGCGCCTGAAATGATGCTCTAACATGCAACTAATGACACACTCCACTATGTTTGTAGCAGCCTCATTTATAATAGCCAGAAGCTGGAAAGAGCCCAGATGTCCCTTCTACAGAGTGATAGGTACAGAAAATGTAAGTACACTACATAATGAAATACTGCACCAGGTATCATAAACACCGATTCAAGGTTCATAGGCAAATGGATTGAACTAAAATATCACACCTGAGGAGTAACCAATCACAGAAAAAAATCACATGTGTGCACTCACTGATAAGTGATTATTAGCCCAAAAAAGCTTAATTCTCCCAAGATACAAACACAGACCACATGAAGCCAAGAAGGATGATGACCAAAGTGCAGATGTCTTCCCGGTCCTTCTTCAAATGGGAACAAAATATAGGAGGGTTGGAGTTGGTTTGGAACGACGAAGGAAACAGCCACACAGAGCCTGCCCACATGTGATTATTATATATATATATATATATATATATATATATATATATACATATTCCACTAAGACTAGATAGGCATGCTGAGAGAGCCAGAATATAGATGTTCCGAGGTACAGCAAGAGCTTGTCGTAAGCATGCAGATTAAAATGCTAGCAGTAAACCATTGAACTGAGAACGGATCCCCTTGAGGAATTAGAATGGTTTAAAGAGCTGAAGGTTCCTATAAGAACAACAATGCCTACCAAGCAGAACTCCATGGACTTCATTACCCAAAGACTACACATGGATTGACCATTTGACTCCAATTGAGAATGGTTTTGCTGGGGCACCAGTGGGAGAATCCCTTGGTCCTGCAGTTGGACCCCAATTACGGGGAATGTGAGGATAATGTAAGTTGTATGGGAATACATGTATGGGGATGGCGAACGGGAGGGATGGGGCTTATGGACAGGAAACTGGGAAGGAATAACATTTGAAATGTAAATAAAGAAATATATCTAATAAAAATTAAAAAAAAGAAGATAATGAACAAATTTTGGATCAGAGACTGAAGAGAACACTGTCCGAGACTTCCCCATGGGATTCCAGCCCATATACACAGCTACCAACCAAGACAATATTGATGAAGCCAAGAAGTGCATGCTGTCTGGAACCTGATATAACTTTTTCCTCCAGAGGCTCTGCCCAAATAGTGAAATATGAGGGCTGATGCTTATTAACCATTGAACTGAGAATGGGTTCCCATTAGAAGAGTTAAGAAAGCGATGAAGGAGATGTTGTTTTACAACAATAAGATAATAATACCAACCAACCAGAGCTCTGGAACCAAACCACCATCCAAAAAGTGTATATGGACCCACCCCGCTGCTGCACGGTATGTAGCAAGGGATGGCTAGTTGGGCATAATGAGGGAGAACTAATCACCAAGGACTGACCCCCTAGTGTAGAGAGGAATATCAGCAGGGGGTGTGAAGGGTGGGTGAATTGGTGACCTCCCTCTCAAGGGGGAGATGGGAATGTGTTAGGGGTTTATGGATAGGAAACTTGGGAAATGATAACATTTCAAATGTAAATAAAATATTTCAATAAATAAAATTAAATATATAATGCAACATTTACTTCTCACTGAACTATAAGTCTGTAGGACAAAATTCTAATTATCTTTTATTTATAATATAATCTTTCATTTTGCCTGTCAGCAGCATTTTGCATTTTAAATATTATAAAAGTTAAATATATAAATATCTCACTGTAATATCAAAATTAATGATTTTAGTGTTTGAAACTTATAGTATAACTTGAGTTAGTACAGAAGTCTCCCATGGTAGCTATATTCAACAGCTTTAGTAATCCATCAGTAATCATAGTTTAAGTTCAAACTACCACAGATGTACCAGGATGTGGGGCTTCTGAAGGTAATTAGACCATGGTGGTAGAACTCTACAAATGTGATTTAGATCCTTATAGAGATCAGAACTTTTCTTTTCTCTCTTTCTCTCTCATTGCCATGAAAGAATACAATAAGAATATGATTATCTACAAACCAGATACCAGAACTGGCTTTTGATTTTGAGTTCCCATCTTCAGAAATATGTGAAATAAATTTTAGCTATTTAATTTGAATACACTATGATATTTTAGTAATACAAACTAAGATATGCATACAAAATAAGGATATACAGTTAGAAATAAAAACTTTTGGAAATTTATTTTCAAAATTTTATAGTTATTTCATTCTTTTTATTGATGTGGTAAATTTAAAAGTGTCACCTATCTCGAGTCATTTCATACATGGAAAAATATGAAATATACTTAAGTGGAAATATGTGATGATATTAAGAAACAGAGTGAATATGAGTATTTTTAACTGAATTTTATTATTAGTGAACCAACAGAATAAAAAGGAATAGTATTTCTCAAATACATATAATAAAGGTATCCTTGGTTCAACCCATAACCACCAAGATATGGCCTCATTTTATTGTGTGGTGGCAAAATAACAAACCTGAAAAATGAAATTCTGGCTTATAGCATGTATACAAATCACAGGATTTTGTTCAGAAAACTTTAGCAAAAGATTTTATTCTCCCAGGCAAACTGTTGGTATTTTCCAGTTTTCAAGTATAGTGATGAGATTTATTAAGGATTTTTAGATTGCCCAAATTAAACATTATATCCTAAAAACAAATTAAACTTCTAGTTTTCTGTCATTATTTTCTACAACACTTTCTCTTCAAAACTGTGTAAAACTTAATCACATTATGATGAAATACATCATATTATAATTAATACATGTTCATTCCATATTGACTTCTTTAATTTCAATCAATAATTTACTTAAATGCAATGTCAGATGTAGTATTCATCTCAGTATATATAATTGTTTGGAAAAAACATGGTCAATATAGTGAAAGTGTAAGAGATGGACATTCAGAGAAATGAAATTAAATAATGAAGAGTTACAGATAGGTAACCCAAAGCTGGGTCTGAAACCCACGAGTAAAACAAACTTTTGGTTTCACAAGGGTCTTAAAAATAGTATCTCTGTCCTAAGACAAGCTGAGAAAAATGTAAAATCTGAGAACCCCTGAGACCCACTGCAGTGAAAACAAGGTCAAAGGACAACAATGACATAAAACTGTCAAAATAGACAGGTAAAGTTACTCTGAAAATCACAACTACTATCGGGTGCAGAAACACACAAAGAGAATAATCCTCCAGGGAAACCAAGAGTCAGAGGAGGAAACTGAAACCAAAAGTGATTTCAAATTATGAGAGGCTATGTGTGAAAAACATTTAGACACCTATACAGACCTAGTTGAAGGGAGTACTTTCATGAGTTTTACTCCAGGACCTTTATCCAACACGTCACACAACATAAGAAAAATTATCGCGCATCAGACAACCTTTAATAGATAGAAGTAAACCTGAGGAAAGACACACAAAGGGCTTAACTCAGAAGTTACCAGATGCTTTATATTTATTAGTACCCATCAGATACCATCGGCAGTAGAAATATTTCAGTTATAAAGCCATCCTCTTGTCCTAGCAAAGAGGAGGGATAGAAATGCCTAGCAAAGTCTCTGAAACAATATCCAGAGAAGAAGGCCCCTGGTTGAGGGATGGGGCCACCACTGATCTCCAAAATTTAACCTAGAATGAATGCCCATCAGCGAAAGCACAGGGACAAAGAGTGGAATAGACATGAAGGAAAGGCCAACCAGACACTGCCCCATCTTTGTTTCCATCCCATATACAAACACCAAACCCAAACAGCCCATTACAGATGCCACGAAGTGCTTGCCTGACAGGAGCCTCCACAGTTATAGCTACTCGTAAGGCTCCTCTGTCACAGAGCCAACAAATACATAGGGGATACTTGCAGCCATCCATTGGACCGAGAACCAAGTTCCTAATGGAGGAGTTTAGAGAAAGGATTGAAGAAGCTGAAGGGTTTGCAACTTCCATGAGAAGAGGCAACGTGTCAATCAACCAGACCCACCAGAGAGCTCCTGAGAAACTAAAACCACCAACCAAAGAGTGAGCCATGCCAGCCCAGCATGTGACTAGAGGATGGCACTTAAGGGGAGCAGAGGCCTGAGCAGGGAGGCGAGGATGGAATGGGTGCTGGGTGGGTGAAAACTAGGGCAGAGCGATGAGATAGAGTCTCAAATGGGTAAACTGGGAAAGGGGACAACATTTGGAAATGTAAATCAAAAATAAGGCACAAGGAGAGAGAAAAAGATTATATCTATGCACTCTATTTCCTGTAAACTGGGAATTCGTAGTACAAGGGCATTGATTGTTACATAGTCCCATAAAAGAGGGTAAAACGAAAGAGACTGGGCATACAGTAGCAGAAGGTAACAGTTTTAAGTAACCTCAAAACTGCAGTCGATGACTCAGTCCAGCAATTTTCAGACATAACATATCGCAATTTATAATATAAAATAAACTTTCTTCAAGTGATGTGACGCTTTAAATGTTCTGTGATTATTTTGTGTCTCCTCCTTGAAGAGAAGGAATTTAAACTTTCTCTTCTGGAGTACAGTGACATTTTTCTGAAACACAGCATTCAAATAAGGTGGACTATATAATACTGATGGCAATAACTTTCAGCATCCCAGCATCTTCTCTGATTGCTAATTTGGTCTGAGTCATTTGTTCTCATTAAACCAATTAAATTCAAGCCATGTGCCATGTGAAAGTAAATGAGAAGAGAATAGTAACCTACTTGTTGTGAGTCTTACATATATCAGACTCAGAGAAACTGCAGGCTCAAGATATGCCCTCAGATATTCAGAGACACTGCATCACACAGCTCACACATATGTATGTTGTCATCCTACTGCTTATAAACAGAGCTCCAGGGATTGAGAACTTCCTGTGGTCTCCATAAGCACTCTAATATGTGTACAAATGTGTGCACTGACATGTACACACACACACACAGGTTGTCAATACTAAAATGGACATGTTTCTAAAGGAAAAATTCTGTCATTGAGTGATATAATATAGACGCAATTTTGACATCTTTTAAATGAAAAGACAGGCATAGAAAGATGTACGTGCATGATTATGCTTACACAACATGAACAGCTAAGCACTGGGATTTGGACAGAAAACAGGAAAGACATTTAAGGATTCATTGTCTAAAATGGTGGCATAGTAGGTAATGTACTGAGAAATGATATCTGAGAATGGTTTTACAGTTTTATCCCCAAAATTGGTATAAAACAATAAATGAATTAATAAGCTCAATTTGAGCATTTGCTACGTGTACATATTTAGAACATGCTGGATAAAATCTGTCACTTTTATTTTAAGGGAATAACACAACAATAAGACAATATGAGAGACTTGACACACACAGAAAGGTGAAGGAGGAGAGAGAGAGGGAGAGAGAGGGAGGAAGAGAGAGAGAGAGAGAGAGAGAGAGAGAGAGAGAGAGAGAGAGAGAGAGAGATGCCAGTTGAATGCAGACTTAAATACTCTGTAAATAGCCACATCCACCATTAAAATGCACTTGGAAAACTAATCCTCCACACCCAGCAAAGATATCCTGGGCCCTGGGCATGCTGTTTGCTCTCAAAACCGCCTCTCGAAGCTATGCATCAGATGTACCCAGCAGTTACCTCCAGATTGCTGATGCACAGAAACTGTGAGATAATAAATGAACGTTGCTTTTAGGTGGCTAGGTTGACAGGTAGATACTATGGCAGCATATATATTATATATAGTCATATTCCAGTACAGTAGCTAGCAGCACATTGGAAATAGATTACTCAGTAAAATGGCTTGAAAGAGTAATAGATAAATTTTAATCTGTTTTACGAAATACAATTTATTGAGTACTTAGTTAAGTCAGGGGTTCTATAGAATGCTAGGATCATGAACAGCATTCATTTTACTCACTAAATTAGAAGTGTATTTAGGAAATGGTTTGGAAAACTCGTCCAAAATAGTATTTCCTAGTGAAAGTGCTGTTAACTATACATTTTAGTTAATAAACACATTTGTGTATTAGTAATAAGATTCAAGACTGCTACTCAGTGGAAGAGCACTTAATGGTGCATTACCGAAGAACTAATCACAAAAGATGACTCAGTTAAATTGCAGATATTTTTAAAAATTCTTCAATATTTTAAGCACCTTCAGATATATTGTAAAATCTAAACAGAAACATGAGATTAAAGAGAGACTTTACTTTTCTAGATGTTCAGCATTTTAATGTGAGTTCTACGGTAGCTTGCAGTTTAATCAAAATCCATTTTAATTAGTATATTACATTTAGCTCAATAAAGTTCTAAAAATTCACGCATGACTTGAAAAAACAATGATTAAGCACAATCATAATATTAATTCAAAAAATAAAAGAATATTTATCTAAAACTTTAATACCTAGAAATAAATTTAATGAATGATAAACAATATACACCTATGATAAAACAATAAATATTGCTGTGAATAGTAAAACATGGTATAAATATATTAGTGAAAAAATAATATAAAAGAAAATATTACATTGCTTAGTAATTTGAATCTGCAATTTAATCATGCATGCAATATGATTTGACTAAGTTTCCAATAAAACATTTTATGGAATTAGACAGACTGGTTCTAAAATTCAAATTGAAAGGTAAGTAGAAATGTGTCAACACCAGACAAAATGGCAGAAATAATTGCAGGTATTTGTAGTATGTGAACCAATATTTATCATTAAAAGGTAATAATTCAAAAGTAGTGTACTATCATCAAGACTAGCAAGACACTTGAATAAAAACAGGCACAGAAATACAGCCATAAATTTAGAGCCAAGATTTAAAAAGCAATTCTAAATAAATTCATTGAATGGAGAATACCCAAGATACAGTCTACAGAACTCAAAGGTCCACAAGCTGAAGGGCATTGAAGTGAGGTATTCAATCTCACTTGGGGAGAAGAAAGTAACCATAAAAGAGGGGAGGAAATGATACTGTGAGGAAAGTGAATAGGTGTGTGTGTGTGGCATGATCTGGTATTGGGTGGGGGGAAAAGGACTGAAGCCCTGAGGGTCAGCAGAAAAAAATGTAAGCAAGCAACCTCTGAAGGTAGGAGGATGGGGGAACCCTCCAGAATGTACCAGAGACCTGGGAGGTGAGAGACTCTAGGAACTCAAAGGGAGGGACTGTATATGAAATACCCTACAGTGGGGAGAGCCCGTCTCCAGCAGAAAGACAGGACATCAAGTTTGGAATGGGGTATCTATCCCACAGTCAAAACTCAGACCCAAAATTGTTCCTCTCTGAAAGAATGGCAGTTATGGAAATGGAGAAGAGCCTGAGGAAAAGAAGGTCCAGAAACAGGCCCAAAGTGGAATCCAGCTCAAGGGGAGACCCCAAGGCTTGACGCTATTACTGAGATTATGGAGCACTCACAAAAAGGGACCTATTGTGACTGCCCTCTGAAAGACCCAAAAATCAGCTGAAAAAGTCATATCCAGGTATTTGCACCCAACCATAGAACAGAAGCTACTGACCCTTGTGAATGAATTAGGGAAAAGCTGGAAGAAGCTGAGGAGGAGGGTGACCCTGTAGGACGACAAGAAATCTCAATTTAACCTGGATCTCTGAGATCTCTCAGGCACTGGATCACCAATCAGGCAGTATACACCAGCTGTAATGAGGTACACAATACATATACGGCAGAGACCACCAGGTCTGGGTTCAGTTAGAGAAGATGAATCTAACCCTCAAGAGACTAGAAGACCAAATGTGTTTAATGCAGAATTCTATCAGACCTTCAAAGAAGACCAAATAACAATACTCTTCAAAATACTCCACAAAATAAAAACAGAAGGAACAGTACCCAAATCATTCCATAAAGCCACAACTGTTATTAT
The DNA here is from genome assembly GCF_011064425.1 of Rattus rattus. Classification (NCBI taxonomy): domain Eukaryota; kingdom Metazoa; phylum Chordata; class Mammalia; order Rodentia; family Muridae; genus Rattus; species Rattus rattus. The sequence continues at coordinate 40,342,348 of NC_046172.1, read as the reverse complement.
ACCTAAACCACACAAAGACCCAACAAAGAAAGAGAACTTCAGACCAATTTCCCTTATAAGCATTGATGCAAAAATGCTCAAAATATTCTTGCAAAATGAATTCAAGAATGCATCAAAATGATCATCCATCATGATCAAGTAGGCTTCATCCCAGGAATGGTTCAATATATAGAAGTCCATCAAAGTAAACCACTATATAAACAAAATCCAAGAAAAAAAATGATCATCTTACTAGATGTTGAGAAAGCATTTGACAAAATTAAACACCGCTTCAAGATAACCCCTTCCAAGTTGTTGTTGGAAACAACAGGGATTCAAAGTCCATACCTAAACATAGTAAAATCAATATACAGCAAACCAGTGGCCAACATCAAACTAAATGGAAAGAAACTTGAAGTACTCCATTAAAATCAGAGAATAGACAAAGCTGCCCACTCTCTCAATATATACTCTATTCAATATAGTACTTGAAATCTAGCCAGAGCAATGAGACAACAAGAGGACAAAGGGATACAAATTGGAAAGGAAGAAGTCAAAGCATCACTATTTGCCAATGATATAATAGTATACTTAGGTGACCCCAAAAGTTCCACCAGAGAACTCCTACAGCTGATAAACAACTTCAGCAGAGTGACTGGATATAAAATCAGTAGCCTTTCTCTACTCAAAGGATAAACTTGCCAAGAAAGAAATTAGAGAAATTACAGCCTTCACAATAGTCACAAATAATATAACATACCTTGGTGTGACTCTTACCAAGCAAGTGAAAGATGTATATGACAAAAACTTCAAGTTTCTGAAGAAAGAAATCAAAGAAGATACCATAAAATGGACAGATCTCCCATGCTCATGGACTGGCAGGATTAATACAGTAAAAATGGCCATCTTGCTGAAAGTAATCTACAGATTCAATGCAATCCCTATCAAAAGGCCACCTCAATTCTTCATAGTGTTAAAAAGAACTATTCAATTTAATTTGAATAACAAAAATCCTAGATAGCAAGACTTTTCAACAATAAAAATTTGGAGAATAACCATCCTAACTCCATCTGTGTTACAGATACAGGATAAAAAACTTCAGATGGAAGGAGTGACAGACATGTAAATCAATGAATAAAATGAACCTTAATACACTCATATCACTTGATCATTGACAAAGGATCTAAAACCATACAGGGAGTGGCATTTTAACAAACAGTGCTATTTCAACTGTTATTCATGTAAATGATGTAAACATATTTATTTTTTCAGTCTCCTTATAATGCTTCAAGTCCAAGAAGAAGGACCTTACAAACCAGATACACTAAATTAATAAAGAGGAATTAGGGAAGATCCTGAAGACATAAGTACAGGGAAATATTACTGATCAGAAAAACCAATGGTTATTTATGCCTAAGATCAACAATAAACAAATGGATCTCATAAATTGTAAAAAGTTTCTGCAAAGTACATTGTCAGTAGGATAAAATATCAAGCAACAGATTGTAAGATCACTAATCCTATGTACATGTAACAGAGGACTAATATCTACTGTGTGCAAAGAACTCAAGTTAGACCAGAGAACCAAATTACCCTCAAAAATGAACACAGAGCTAAACGAATTTTAAACTGAGGAATATCAAATGGCAACAAACACTAAAGAAATGGTTACAATTAGTCTCAGGGAAATATAAACAAAAGACAACCCTGATATTTCACTCACAAAAGAAATGGCCAAATTAAAAAACTCAGGGTGACAGAGATGCCGGGTGAGGATTTGGAGAAAGATGAACACTCCTCCATTGTTGATGTAATTGCAAGCTAGTAAACAGCTTTTGGAAATTATTCCAGAAGTCCCTGAGAACACTGGAAAGAAGTTCTACCTGAGTACCCAGCTAACAAACTCCCCAAAAGATACTACAACTAATACTACATACAACTATGTTCATAAAGCTTTATTTTAAAGAGCCAGAAGCTGGAAGAACCCCAGATGTCCTTCAACAGGAGGATACAGAAAAATGTGGTATATTTACAATAGAGTACTACTCAGCTGTCAAAAACAATGGCTTCAAGGAAATTCATAGGAAATGATGGAACTAGAAAAATCACCCCATAGTGGGTAACCTAATACAAAGCAAGAACACACATTGTATGCACTTTGGACAAGGGATATTAGCTGCAAAAGCCTGAACACCAAACACAATTCAGAGATCACAAAGCTCAAGAACTAGGATGCTTCTATCCTTCTTAGAAGGCAGAACAAAATACTCATAGGAAGAAATACAGGGACAAAGAGAGAGCAGAGTTTGAAGGAAAGGCCATCCAGAGACTGCCACCTGGGGATCCATTCCATGCATCTACCAAACCAAGTCACTATTGTTGATGCTAAGAAGTGCTTACTGACAGGAGCATGATATATATAAATCCCTAAGAGGCTCTGCCAGAGCCTTAGTGATACAGATGAGGATGTTGCAACCAATCATAGGACTGATTTCATGGACCCCAATCAAGGAGTTAGAGAAAGGACTGAATTAGCTGAAGGGTTTTGCAACCCCATAGGAAGAACTCCAAAATCAACCAATCATATTCCTCAGAGCTCCCAAAGAGGAACCCACACCAATCAAAGAGTACATATGAGGGACCCATGACCCAGGCACATATGGAATGAGGATGGCATTCAGCTGACATCAATAGGTCTTGTCACATGAAGGCTCATTTCCCCAGTGTATGGGAATGCCAGTGACGAGTTAGGAGTGGAAGGAGAGATCCCTCAGAAGCAGGGCTTAGAGGTTTGTAAGATGGGGATCCCAAAGAGGATAACAAACATTCAAAATGCAACTACATATAATATCCAATAAAATGCAAAAAGAAAAGAAAAGACAGAATTCTAATCTTGTTAAATGAAACTTCCATTCCTGAACTCTTATCATAAATGTGCAATGAATCAGAAATAGAAATCTGTAATTCACAGAACATTTAAGTTTAATACTAGAAGTAGGTTGTAAATATAATTTTTTAAAATATCATCTTAAAGATGCAAAATTTCATTAATTATTTCTGAAAAGTATAATTAAAGCATCAGAGATGCAGGTGTGGGTCATTGTCTCACCATGCACAAACTCCTGGGATGCTATCTCGCCATATTCAGTATCATTGAGTCTCCTAACCATACACAGATAAAGAGACAGACTGGCAGAAGTTTGAACTGAAAATATTTATTTATGTAAGACATATGATTGAATTTCCATTCCATTAGTATTATTACAATCAAACAGTGATGAGCTACTTCACCGTATATTTTGAGTTAAAGATTCGTACAAGATGTAAAATGTCCCCTAATAGCTAAAACGTTAAAGAAGTTATGGAAGAGTTCTAACCATTCCCAAAATGAAAAAGAATTATGAAATTAAGACATGGATTTGGATGTATGTGGAAGATAGTCTTTGATACCATCTTATTAAAGATGTTTATTGAGAATTTAGAACATTCTGGGGTTTTAACTATAATTATCATTGTATATTATAGTTATAGATTTGTTCATCTCCACAAATCTGCAAATTTTATCCTTTTAACCTGCATTATGAATCACCTTTTCCTGCCTATGGTAAACATTGTTTATTATCTGTTTCACATCGTCATTTCCTATGATTTGGTGACCTGGAGGACATTATGATAAATTAAATGGGTCAGTGTAAAAGTCGGGGTAGGGAAATAGTACTACTTAATTTCCTTATATAGGAAACTTTAAAATGTTGAGTTCAAAAAGGAAAAGACCTATGGAATATACATGGAAAAAATTCAATATTATGGTTACAGGTGGTGGCAAGAGTAGACATCTGACAACCAGAAAAACTTTTACAGATAATTTGTTTTAGGGGCATCAATGGAGACTATAGCTGAAGGCTTGAAATAATATGCACAGTTAATATTAAAGGTTTAAAACTATACAAAACACAAATGTAAGAAAAATACTAATATTATTTAATTTTCTGTGGAAGTTACATTTTAAGATGAATGCAAAACTGAGAAAGATGAAAAAAAAGAAGATGCCAGATAAGTAGGCATAGGAGATATTCTGACTTTCTTCTCTTGTGATGTGTGAAGTAGATCATTCATGAGCAACTGTATGTAGATTTATTTCAAAGTCACTTGATGGATAAGTTATGAGTGCTCAATATAATAAAAGTGACAAAAGTGCCTATTTTTAAATAGAGTATATTGTACTTTTCTAATTAAAAAATTCCAAGATACCTAAAAAGAGAAAATAAACCATATAAACTAAAATTATGGATAACACTAGTACATTTTTTCTGAGGAAAGGCAATTTTCGAAAAAAAAAAAAAAAAGAAAAAGTGAGAACCTTAATAGGCTGCCTGGTCTGTCAAACACATGGAATCAGGGAGTAAAAGAATTAGACAAGAAGAACTATATTACTTGTAATTTTCTAGCTGCTTCTTCTTCTTCTTCTTCTTCTTCTTCTTCTTCTTCTTCTTCTTCTTCTTCTTCTTCTTCTTCTTCTTCTTCTTCTTCTTCTTCCTCCTCCTCCTCCCCTCCTCCTCCTCCTCCTCTCTTCCTCCTCCTCCTCCTCCTCCCCCTCCCTTCATTGTCTTCTTTTTGAGACCAGAAAAAAAATTTCATGCTCCAGGCCTTATATAATTCTCCTTTTATTGCAAAAAAAATAAAATTTATAGTAATTTTTTAATAATTACTTTTCCATTCTATTGCACCTTCCCCTCCTTCTTCTCTTCCCATCATTCCCACCTTCCCTTCCTCAACCATCCTCTAGTCCTCCCTCCCTCCTTAGAAAAGGGGGAGCCTACCATGAATATCATGAAGCTTTGGCATATTAAGTTACAGTAGGACTAGGAACATCTTCTCTTATGGTGAGTAGACAAGGCAGCACCAGTTAGAGAAAAGAGATCCAACAGCAGTCAGCAGAGTCAGGGATAGCCCCTGCTCCTGCCATTAGGAGTCCCACATGAAGACTTGGGTGCACAACAGTTACATCTGTGTGGAAATTCTAGGTCTGTCTCATATATGTGCTCTGTTTGACAATTCTTTATTCAGTCTCTTTGGGCTTCTCTATGGGCCCAGGTTAGTTAATTCTGCAACTTTTCTTGTAGTGTCCTTGACCTTTCTGGCTCCATCAGTACTTCCTCCCCCTTCCACAAAATTCCCTGGGCTCTACTTTAAATCTGTTTCTATCAGTTGTGGGATGAGACCTCTCAGATGACAGTTAGGCTAGTTACCTGTCTTCAAGTATAGCATAATATCATTAAATATGTCAGGGGTGGTTTCTTTCTCATGGTATGGGTCTTAAGATGGACTAGTCATTGGTTAGACTTTCTCTCATTTTCTGTTTCATCTTTATCCCTGCACTACTTGTAGGCAGGACAAATTGTGGGTTGACGGTTTTATGGGTGGGTTTGGTATCCCAGTCCTTCTACTAGAAGTCTTTTCTGGTTACTTGAGATGGCCATTTCAGGTTCCATATTTCCCATTGCTGTAAGTGTTATCACCCTCATATATTCATGTAAGTGTACATTGTCCTGGGTTTCTAGCTCATCCCAGAGATGCACTCCATAATTCCAGTTCTCTCTTCAATCACTTTCTCTATCCATTCTCCTTCAACAAGATTCCCAATCCTCCCCTTTCTAAGTTCTTCCTAAGGAAGCTTCCTCCCTCCAACTATCCCAATATCTATTCTATTTTCCTTACTCAATGAGATTCAAGCTTCCCTCTTGGGGGCTCTCCTTGTTACTTAGATTCTTTAGGCCTGTGAATTGTAGCATAGTTATCCTGTATTTTATGACTAGTATTCACTGTAAATGACTACATACCATGCCTGTCTTACTGGGTCTGAGTAACCTCACTCAGAATGATATTTTCTTGTTCCATCTATATGCCTGCAAATTTCATGGTGTCCTTGTTTTTAATAGCTGAGTAATATTCTATTTTGAAATATAGCAATTTCCATTATTCATTCTTCTGTTGAGATATATTTAAGTACTTTCTGGTTTCTGGCTATTATGAATAATAAAGCTGCTGTGCACATAGTTGTGCAAATATCCTTTTGGTATGGTAGACCATCTTTTAGGTATATGCTCAAAAGTGCTATAACTGGGCCTTGAGTTAGATATATTTCCAGTTTTCTGAGAAATGGACAAATTGATTTCTAAAGTGTTTGTATAAGTTCATACTCCTACTAAGAATTGAAGAGTGTTCCTCTTGCTCCATATCCTCTATAGCATGTGCTGTTCCTTACACTTTTTATCTTAGGCATTGTGATGGGTATAAAACTGAACCTATATTTTTTTTATCACAATGGAAGTGCTAACTAGAAACATATCAATGTATTATGTATTTTTTTATTTTATACATATCTGTATTAGCCTAAGAGGTATATGTATAGATATATGCAAATGCACTATTATTTCATAGGAAGAGAAGGTCTATTTTTACATGTCACATTTTGTTGTAGTCTATTTCTACATAGCACATTTTTTATTATTATTCGTGTGCAAAAAAAAAAACATAAAGTTGTAGTCAAATTGTGCCTCTTGAAAAAAAAAACAGAAATATACAGTCTTTTCTTATCTCTGGTAGTTGTTTTTATGGTCATGTATTTTATTGCCTCAAAGATCAAAATTAAAATTAAATATTAGGGTTCCATTCCCTAAAATGTTTTTCCATTCTGTTTTATGGTCTCCTTCGGGATTGCATTCATCTATATATAAAAGAATATATGTATTGATTAATAAATAGAGATGAGAGAGATAGTATGATTACACATGCAAAACATATGATTACATTTGCAAAATTATATAAAAATCTGTGATCCGCTTCCTGGTTGCTGAGGCCTCAGAGAGCTCATAGGCAACACCCATGTGAGCAAACTTGAGCCTGGGAATACAGAGTAAAACTTTTTCTGCTAAAGCGACTTGCCCTGGTGAACTCAGGAGTTCCTCTGGGGGCCCGACACTTCGTGTTTGGCCAGAGTCCCGGGCCAGCCAGATCCCCGCCTCAGCAGCTCTCTGCTCCCAGGCCCCTGGAGGGGAGTTCTCGGCGCCTGGTCGGGCCGGGCACCCTGAGGCAGCAGAGCGGAGGAGACCACCAACGCTGCCCACCCCTGCCCACATCCCTGGCCCAGGAGGAAACTGTACGGCCTCTGGGTACCCGGGGAGGAGGGCCCAGGAGCAGCAGGGTCCACTGCCTGAGACACCGCACCTGAAGGGACCGATTAGATAAACAGTTCTCTGCACCCAAATCCCGGGGAGGGAGAGCTAAACCTTCAGAGAGGCGGACACGCCCTGGGAAACCAGAAGAGACTGCACGCTGCACACAGTACTGATCCCAGAGGAAAAACAAAAGCTATCTGGAACCCTGGTGCACGGAACCTCCCCCAGAAAGGGCGGCGAGATCTTCCTGGGTTGCTGAGGCCGAGAGAGCTCGCAGGCAACACCCCGCGAGCAAACTTGAGCCTGGGGACCACAGGTAAGACAAACTTTTCTGCTACAAACGACTTGCCTGGTGAACTCAAGACACAGGCTCACAGGAACAGCTGAAGACCTGTAGAGAGGAAAAACTACACGCCAGAAAGCAGAACACTCTGTCCCCATAACTGGCTGAAAGAAAACAGGAAAACAGGTCTACAGCACTCCTGAAACATAGGCTTATAAGACAGTCTAGCCACTGTCAGAAATAGCAGAACAAAGTAACACTAGAGATAATCTGATGGCGAGAGGCAAGCGCAGGAACCCAAGCAACAGAAACCAAGACTACATGGCATCATCGGAGCCCAATTCTCCCACCAAAGCAAACACGGAATATCCAAACACACCAGAAAAGCAAGATCTAGTTTCAAAATCATATTTGATCATGATGTTGGAGGACTTCAAGAAAAGACATGAAGAACTCCTTAGAGAAAAACACAAACAAGGAAAACATAAATAAAAACAAGTAGAAGCCTACAGAGGAATCCAAAATTCCTAAAAGAATTCCAGGAAAACATAAATAAACAAGTAGAAGCCCATAGAGAGGAGTCACAAAATCCTGAAAGAATTCCAGGAAACACAATCAAACAGTTGAAGGAATTAAAAAATGGAAATAGAAGCAATCAAGAAAGAACACATGGAAACAACCCTGATATAGAAACCAAAAGAAGAGACAAGGAGCTGTAGATACAAGCTTCACCAACAGAATACAAGAGATGGAAGAGAGAATCTCAGGAGCAGAAGATTCCATAGAAATCATTGACTCAACTGTCAAAGATAATGTAAAGCAGAAAAAGCTACTGGTCCAAAACATACAGGGAAATCCAGGACCAATGAGAAGATCAAACCTAAGGATAATAGGTATAGAAGAGAGAAGACCCCAGCCAAAGGACCAGTAAATATCTTCAACAAAATCATAGAAGAAAACTTCCCAACCTAAAAAAAGAGATACCCCTAGGCATACAAGAAGCCTACAGAACTCCAAATAGATTGGACCAGAAAAGAAACACCTCCTGTCACATAATAGTCAAAACACCAAACGCACAAAATAAAGAAAGAATATTAAAAGCAGTAAGGGAAAAAGGTCAAGTAACATATAAAGGCAGACCTATCAGAATCACACCAGACTTTTCGCCAGAAACTATGAAGGCCAGAAGATCCTGGACTGATGTCATACAGACCCTAAGAGAACACAAATGCCAGCCCAGGTTACTGTATCCTGCAAAACTCTCAATTAACATAGATGGAGAAACCAAGATATTCCATGACAAAACCAAATTTACACAATATCTTTCTACAAATCCAGCACCACAAAGGATAATAAATGGTAAAGCCCAACATAAGGAGGCAAGCTATACCCTAGAAGAAGCAAGAAACTAATCGTCTTGGCAACAAAACAAAGAGAAGAAAAGCACACAAACACAACCTCACATCCAAATATGAATATAACAGGAAGCAATAATCACTATTCCTTAATATCTCTCAACATCAATGGCCTCAACTCCCAATAAAAAGACATAGATTAACAAACTGGATACACGCAACGAGGACCCTGCATTCTGCTGCCTACAGGAAACACACCCTCAGAGACAAAGACAGACACTACTCAGAGTGAAAAGGCTGGAAACAACTTTCCAAGCAAATGGTCAGAAGAAGCAAGCTGAAGTAGCCATTCTAATATCAGATAAAATCAATTTTCAACTAAAAGTCATCAAAAAAGATAAGGAAGGACACTTCATATTCATCAAAGGAAAAATCCACCAAGATGAACTCTCAATCCTAAATATCTATGCCCCAAATACAAGGGCACCTACATACGTAAAAGAAACCTTACTAAAGCTCAAAACACACATTACACCTCACACAATAATAGTAGGAGATTTCAACACCCCACTCTCATCAATGGACAGATCATGGAAACAGAAATTAAACAGAGACGTAGACAGACTAAGAGAAGTCATGAGCCAAATGGACTTAACAGATATTTATAGAACATTCTATCCTAAAGCAAAAGGATATACCTTCTTCTCAGCTCCTCATGGTACTTTCTCCAAAATTGACCATATAATTGGTCAAAAAATGGGCCTCAACAGGTACAGAAAGATAGAAATAATCCCATGCGTGCTATCGGACCACGACGGCCAAAAACTAGTCTTCAATAACAATAAAGGAAGAATGCCCACATATACGTGGAAATTGAACAATGCTCTACCAATGATAACCTGGTCAAGGAAGAAATAAAAAAGAAATTAAAACTTTTTAGAATTTAATGAAAATGAAGGTACAACATACCCAAACTTATGGGACACAATGAAAGCTGTGCAAGAGGAAAACTCATAGCCTGAGTGCCTGCAGAAAGAAACAGGAAAGAGCATATGTCAGCAGCTTGACAGCACACCTAAAAGCTCTAGAACAAAAAGAAGCAAATACACCCAGGAGGAGTAGAAGGCAGGAAATAATCAAACTCAGAGCTGAAATCAACCAAGTAGAAACAAAAAGGACCATAGAAAGAATCAACAGAACCAAAAGTTGGTTCTTTGAGAAAATCAACAAGATAGATAAACCCTAGCCAGATTAACGAGAGGACACAGAGAGTGTGTCCAAATTAACAAAATCAGAAATGAAAAGGGAGACATAACTACAGATTCAGAGGAAATTCAAAAATCATCAGATCTTACTATAAAAAGCCTATATTCAACAAAACTTGAAAATCTGCAGGAAATGGACAATTTCCTAGACAGATACCAGGTACTGAAGTTAAATCAGGAACAGATAAACCAGTTAAACAACCCCATAACTCCTAAGGAAATAGAAGAAGTCATTAAAGGTCTCCCAACCAAAAAGAGCCCAGGTCCAGACGGGTTTAGTGCAGAATTCTATCAGACCTTCATAGAAGACCTCGTACCAATATTATCCAAACTATTCCACAAAATTGAAACAGATGGAGCACTACCGAATTCCTTCTATGAAGCCACAATTACTCTTATACCTGAACCACAAAAAGACCCAACAAAGAAAGAGAACTTCAGACCAATTTCCTTATGAATATCGATGCAAAATACTCAATAAAATTCTGGCAAACCAATCCAAGAGCACATCAAAACAATCATCCACCATGATCAAGTAGGCTTCATCCTAGGCATGCAGGATGGTTTAATATACGGAAAACCATCAACGTGATCCATTATATAAACAAACTGAAAGAACAAAACCACATGATCATTTCATTAGATGCTGAGAAAGCATTTGACAAAAATTCAACACCCTTCATGATAAAAGTCCTGGAAAGAATAGGAATTCAAGGCCCATACCTAAACATAGTAAAAGCCATATACAGCAAACCAGTTGCAACATTAAACTAAATGGAGAGAAACTTGCAATCCCACTAAAATCAGGGACTAGACAAGGCTGCCCACTCTCTCCCTACTTATTCAATATAGTTCTTGAAGTTCTAGCCAGAGCAATCAGACAACAAAAGGAGGTCAAGGATACAGATCGAAAAGAAGAAGTCAAAATATCACTATTTGCAGATGATATGGATAGTATATTTAAGTGATCCCAAAAGTTCCACCAGAGAACTACTAAAGCTGATAAACAACTTCAGCAAAGTGGCTGGGTATAAAATTAACTCAAATAAATCAGTAGCCTTCCTCTACACAAAAGAGAAACAAGCGAAAAGAAATTAGGGAAATGACACCCTTCATAATAGATCCAAATAATATAAAGTACCTCGTGTGACTTTTAACCAAGCAAGGGAAAGATCTGTACAATAAGAACTTCAAGACACTGAAGAAAGAAATTGAAGAAGATCTCAGAAGATGGAAAGATCTCCCATGCTCATGGATTGGCAGGATTAATATAGTAAAAATGGCCATTCTACCAAAAAGCGATCTACAGATTCAATGCAATCCCCATCAAAATACCAATCCAATTCTTCAAAGAGTTAGACAGAACAATTTGCAAATTCATCTGGAATAATGAAAAACCCAGGATAGCTAAAACTATCCTCAACAATAAAAGGACTTCAGGGGGAATCACTATCCCAGAACTCAAGCAGTATTACAGAGCAATAGTGATAAAAACTGCATGGTATTGGTACAGAGACAGACAGATAGACCAATGGAACAGAATTGAAGACCCAGAAATGAACCCACACACCTATGGGCACTTGATTTTTGACAAAGGAGCCAAAACCATCCAGTGGAAAAAAGATAGCATTTTCAGCAAATGGTGCTGGTTCAACTGAAAGGTCAACATGTAGAAGAATGAAGTTCTATCCATGCTTATCACCCTGTACAACGTTTAAGTCCAAGTGGATAAGGACCTCCACATCAAACCAGATACACTAAACTAATAGAAGAAAAACTAGGAAGCATTTGGAACACATGGGCACTAGAAAAATTTCCTGAACAAAACACCAATGGCTTATGCTCTAAGATCAAGAATCGACAAATGGGATCTCATAAAACTGCAAAGCTTCTGTAAGGCAAAGGACACTGTGGTTAGGACAAAACGGGCAACCAACAGATTGGGAAAAGATCTTTACCAATCCTAAACAGATAGAGGCCTTATATCCAAAATATACAAAGAACTCAAGAGTTAGACCAGGGGAGACAAATAACCCTATTAAAAAATGGGGTTCAGAGCAAACAAAGAATTCACAGCTGAGGAATGCAGAATGGCTGAGAAACACCTAAAGAAATGTTCAACATCTAGTTATAAGGAAAATGCAATCAAAACAACCCTGAGATTTCACCTCACACCAGTGAGAATGGCTAAGATCAAAACTCAGGTGACAGCAAATGCTGGCGAGGATGTGGAGAAAGGGGAACACCTCCATTGTTGGGGGATTGCAGACTGGTACAACCATTCTGAAATCAGTCTGAGGTTCTCAGAAATTGGACATTGAACTGCCTGAGGATCCAGCTATACCTCTCTGGGCATATACCCAAAAGATGCCCCAACATATAAAAAAGACACGTGCTCCACTATGTTCATCGCAGTCTTATTTATAATAGCCAGAAACTGGAAAGAACCCAGATGCCCTTCAACAGAGGAATGGATACAGAAAATGTGGTACATCTACACAATGGAATATTATTCAGCTATCAAAAACAAACGACTTTATGAAATTCGTGGGCAAATGGTTGGAACTGGAAAATATCATCCTGAGTGAGCTAACCCAATCACAGAAAGACATACCTGATATGCACTCATTGATAAGTGGCTATTAGCCCAAATGCTTGAATTACCCTAGATGCCTAGAACAAATGAAACTCAAGACGGATGATCAAAATGTGAATGCAGATCGCTCCTGAGAGACACAGCCAGAATACAGCAAATACAGAGGCGTATGCCAGCAGGAAACCACTGAACTGAGAACAGGACCCCTGCTGAAGGAATCAGAGAAAGAACTGGAAGAGCTTGAAGGAGCTCGAGACCCCATATGTACAGCAATGCCAACCAACCAGAGGCTTCCAGGGACTAAGCCACTACCCAAAGACTATACATGGACTGACCCTGGACTCTGACCTCATAGGTAGCAATGAATATCTTAGTAAGAGCACCAGTGGAAGGGGAAGCCCTGGGTCCTGCTAAGACTGAACCCCCAGTGAACTAGACTGTTGGGGAGAGGGCAGCAATGGGGGGAGGGTTGGGAGGGGAACACCCATAAGGAAGGGGAGGGGGGAGGGGGATGTTTGCCCGGAAACCGGGAAAGGGAATAACACTCGAAATGTATATAAGAAATACTCAAGTTAATAATAATAATAATAAAAAAAGAAAGCCCCCCCAAAAAATCTATGATCCATATATTAGACTTATACAGAATGGCTTAATATAATAATTTACAATTGGATTTTCCTGTAAATGTCACAATTTCAGTTTTCTTTATAGCTGAACAAAATTCAATAGTGTATTTACTATATTTTCTTCCTGTATTCATTTGTTGATGGAAATACATCCTTGTTAGATTTTCTATTGTCACAAATAGTGCTTTAGTAAACTTCTATGTACAAATATCTCTATAGGAATACATATAGACATTTGGTATATATCCAAAGCGATGTAGCTCAATCATATGGTAGTTCTGATTTTGTTTATGAGAAAAGAAAGCATACTGATTTCCATGAGCCCATATCAGTTTATACTCCCACCGATTGTGTTAATTCTCCCACCCCACCACTACAGCCTCAGCTTCCTGTTATAAGATTCTGACTGATGTGAAATAGAAATATATAATATGTCCTATGTCCTGAATGGTTGAACTCTTTTTAAAAATTGGTTTGCTGTTTTTATTTCTTCTTTCTCAAACTACATTCTTTTGCTTGATTTATTACTAGATTAAAAAAAATGAAAAAAAGAAATTTCTACACACAGACTATACACACACACACACACACACACACACACACACACACACACACACACACACACAGAATCTTCATTTTCCATTACCCTCCCTTATTCTCCCTCTCCCCTTCTGAAATCCTCCTATGTTCCAACTAGTTCAATTTCTGTTTTTGTGTCTTTCACTTTCTTTGACCCACTGAGTTTAATTAGGATTGCTTTTCATAGGCTTCAGCATATTTGCTGAAGCAGAAGCAAACTATCAGTGAATACAGCCTCTGAGCAGATAATGACTTATTGCAAATATTATTTCAGTTAAAGGCTAATCTAATAGGAAAGCCCCTCCCCTAATTAATGGTGGAATATTGGAAACGTTTATGTTGTACAAACCTTGTGCAAATATCCACATCTATTGTGCTCGTGGTTATAGTGACCATATCACATTCAAATGTGCATGCTTATAGTACTTGTCTCCTATTTTTGCTCATGTATTCTATTCTTTTTATCCTCCTTTCTGATATGTTCCCTAGGTATTGCATGGTTGGATAGAAATATCCTGTTAATTGCTGAGCAATCAAGTGTCATTTATTCTAGGGACATTGAGCACATATAAGCCTCTGCATTAAATATTATAAACAACAGAAAGCAGCTTCTTTGCCTCAGGCTGAGATCCCTCTAATTATGAGTGAACACAAACATTTAGAATATAGTATGACAACACCTACATTTACTATGTATTTATATTAAATACCCAAACATAAGTAGTATATTCCTTCCTAGGGAATGTGTCCTCCATAGCCACAGACTTCTAACAAGATGAACAATACCATATGTGCATTCCCAGTTGGGAAGAAGCCTTTAAATCCAATGAGAAAGCAATTGGTTCTTTATTTATTCTAAAATTTCATCACCTTATCTGAAGAACAACCACAATTGTTCTCTCATTCTATAGCCTCTTTCTTTTCACTAGTTTCCTGTGCTGTGCAGAAAGATCCATTTTATTGTGTTTTAGAATGTATTTATTTGTCAGGTTAATTTAACATATATGTGTTCATATATATATATATATATATATATATATATATATATATATATATATGTGTGTTTGGAAGGACACAGGCAAATGGAAGTCATATACCAACACTGCGTGTTTTCCCAATAGCGTTTCCAACTTTATTTATTTTATATTTTTAGTTTTATTTATTTATCTATTTTTCAATTGGATATGCTTTATTTACATTGTAAATGTTATTCCCTTTCCCAGTTTCCTCTCCTTAAGCCCCCATCCTCCTTCTTCTATAAGGGTGTTCCCCTCCCAATCCACCCTCCTTCTCAACCCACCCCCACATTCCCATACACTGGGGGTCCAACCTTGGCAGGACAAAGGGCTTCTCCTAGCATTGTTGCCCAACAATATCTTGCTTTACTACATATACAGTTGGAGCCATGGGTCAGTCCATGTATAGGCTTTGGGTGGTGGTTTAGTTCCTGGAACCTCTGGTTAGCTGGAATGTTGTTCTTTTGTTTGTTTGTTTGTTTGTTTTTCTCCTTTTTCCTCCCATCTTTAATAACTTAGGTATTTCTTATTTACATTTCAATTGTTGTTCCCTCTCCAGGTTTCAGGGCCAACATGCCACTAGCCCCTCCCCCTCCCCTTCTATATGGGCTTCCCCTACCCATCCTCTCCCCATTACCGCCCTTCCCCCAACAATCACGTTCACTGGGGGTTCAGCCTTGGCAGGACCAAGGGCTTCCCCTTCCACTGGTGCTCTTACTAGGCTATTCATTACTACCTATGAGGTTGGAGTCCAGGGTCAGTCCATGTATAGTCTTTGGGTAGTGGCTTAGTCCCTGGAAGCTCTGGTTGGTTGGCATTGTTGTTCATATGGGGTCTCAAACCCCTTCAAGCTCTTCCAGTCCTTTCTCTGATTCCTTCCACAGGGGTCCCATTCTCGGTTCAGTGGTTTAATGTTGGCATTTGCCTATGTATTTGCTGTATTCTGGCTGTGTCTCTCAGGAGAGATCTACACCTGGTTCCTGGTAGCCTGTGCTTCTTTGCTTCATCTGTCTTATCTAGTTTGGTGGCTGTATATGTATGGGTCACATGTGGGGCAGGCTCTGAATAGGTGTTCATTGTGCCTCTGTTCTAAACTTTGCCTCCCTATTCCCTGCCAAGGGTATTCTTGTTCCCCTTTTAAAGAAGGAGTGAAGTATTCACATTTTGGTCATCCTTCTTGAGTTTCATGTGTTCTGTGCATCTAGGGTAATTCAAGCATTTGGGCTAATATGCACTTATCAGTGAGTGCATACCATTTGTGTTTTTCTGTGATTGGGTTAGCTCACTCAGGATGATATTTTCCAGTTCTATCCATTTGCCTACAAATTTCTTTATTTACATTTCAAATGTTATTCCCTTTCCTGGTTTTCTGTCTATAACTCCCATATCCCCCCTCCCCTTCTTCTATAAGGGCGGTCCCCTCCCCATCCATCCCCCTTATCGCCTGCCTCCCGACAATCCCCTACAATAGGGATCCAACATTGGCAGGACCAAGGGCTTCTCCTTCCACTGGTGCCCAGCAAGGATATCCTCTGCTACATATGCAGTTGGAGCCATGGGTCAGTCCATGTACAGTCTTTGGGTAGCAATTTAGTCCCTGGGAGCTCTGGTTGGTTGGCATTATTGTTCTTATGGGGTTGCAAGCCCCTTTAGCTCTTTCAATCCTTTCTCTAATTCCTCCAAAGGGGGTCCCATTCTCAGTTCAGTGGTGTGCTGCTAGGATTCACCTTTGTATTTGACATGTCCTGGCTGTGTTTCTCAGGAGAGATCTATATCCGGTTCCTGTCAGGATGAACTTCTTAGCTTCATCAATCTTATCTAGTTTTACTGGCTGTACATATATGGGCCACATGTGGGCTGAATGGCCGATCCTTCAGTCTCTGCTCTAAACTTTGCCTCCATATCCACTCCTGTGGATATAATTGTTCCCTATTTTAAGAAAGAGTGAAGCACTTGCATTTTGGTCATGAATCTTATGGAGCTCCATGTGGTCCCTGGGATGCATCTAGGGTAATTCGAGCTTTTGGGCTAATATCTGCTTATCAGTGAGTGCATACCATGTGTGTTTTTCTGTAATTGGGTTACCTCGCTCAGGACAATATTTTCTAGTTCATTCAATTTGCCTATGAATTTCATGAAGTCATTGTTTTTAATAGCTGAGTGGTACTCCATTGTGTAGATGTACCAACTTTTCTGTATCCATTCCTCTGTTGAAGGGCATCTGGGTTCTTTCCAGCTTCTGACTATTATAAATAAGACTGCTATGAACATAGTTGAGCACGTGTCTTTGTTATATGTTGGGGCATCTTTTGGGTATATGCCCAAGAGAGATATAGCTGGGTCCTCAGCTAGATGCAATGTGCAATTTTCTGAGGAACCTACAGACTGATTTCCAGAATAGTTGTATCAGTTTACAATCCCATCAACAATGGAGGAGTGTTCCTCTTTCTCTACATCCTGGAAAGCCTCTGTTGTAACTGAGTTTTTGATCTTCGCCATTCTGACTGGTGTGAGTTGGAATCTCAGGGTTGTATTGATTTCCATTTCCCTGATTACTAAGTATGTTGAACATTTCTTTAGATGCTTCTCAGCCATTCGTTATTCCTCAGAAGAGGGTTACTTGTTTAGCTCTATATACAATTTTTAATATGGTTTTTCAGGTCTCTGCTGTCTAACTTCTTGAGTTCGTTGTATACTTTGGATATTAGCCCTTATCTGATGTAGGATTGGTAAAGATATTTTCCCAATCTGTTGGTTGCCGTTTTGTCCTAATGTCAGAGTCCTTTGCCTTACAAAAGCTTTGCAGTTTTATGAGGTCCCATTTTTTGATTCTTGACGTTAGACCATAAGCCATTGATGTTTTGTTCAGGAAAATTTCTCCGGTGCCCATGTGTTCGAGATTCTTCCCCACTTTATCTTCTATTAGTTTGAGTGCATCTGGTTTGATGTGGAGGTCCTTGATCCAATTAGACTTAAGCTTTGTACAGGGTGATAAGAATGGATCGATTTGCATTCTTGTACATGCTGACCTCCAGTTGAACCAGGACCATTTGCTGAGAATGCTATCTTTTTTCCACTGGTTGGTTTTGGCTCCTTTGTCAAAAATCAAGTGACCATATGTGTGTGGATTCATTTATGGGTCTTCAATTATATTCCACTGTTCTATCTGCCAGTCTGTGTACCAATACCATACAGCTTTTATCACTATTGCTCTGTAATACTGTTTAAGTTCAGGGAAAGTGATTCCCCCAGAAATGCTTTAGTTGTTGAGGATAGTTTTAACTATCCTGGGTTTTTGTTATACCAGATGAATTTGCAAATTGTTCTGTCTAACTCTATGAAAAACTGGATTGGAATTTTGGTGGGGATTGCATTGAATCTCTATGTCGCTTTTGGTAAAATGGCCATTTTTACTATATTAATCCTGCCAGTCCATGAGCATGGGAGATCTTTCCACCTTCTGAGAACTTCAATTTCTTTCTTCAGAGGCTTGAAGTTCTTATCATACAAATCTTTCACTTGCTTGTTTAAAGTCACAATGAGCTATTTTATGTTATTTGGGACTATTATGAAGGATATCATTTCCCTAATTTCCTTCTTGGCCTGTTTATCTTTGTGTAGAGGAAGGCTACTAATTTATTTGAGTTAATTTTATAACAAGCCACTTTGCTGAAAGTGTTTATCAGGTTTAGTAGTTCTCTGGTGGAACTTTTGGGATCACTTAAATATACAATCATATAATCTGAAAATAGTGATATTTTGACTTCTTCCTTTCCAATCTGTATCCCTTTGATCTTCTTTTGTTCTCTGATTGCTGTGGCTAAGACTTAAAAACAATATTGAATAAGTAAGGGGAGATTGGGCAGCCATGTCTAGTCCCTGATTTTAGTGGGATTGTTTCAAGTTCCTCTCCATTTAGTTTAATATTAGCTACTGGTTTGCTATACATGGCTTTTACTATGTTTAGGTATGGGCCTTAAATTCCTATTTTAACCAGGACTTTTATCATGAAGGGGTGTTGAATTTTGTCAAATGCTTTCTCAGCATCTAAAGAAAGGATCATGTGGTTTTTATCTTTCAGTTTGTTTATATAGTGGATTACATTGATGGTTTTCCTTATATTAAACCATACCTGCATATCTGGGATGAAGCCTATTTGATCATGATGGATGATTTTTTGATGTGATCTTGGATTCGTTTTGCAAAAATTTTATTGAGTATCTTTGCGTCGATATTCATAAGGGAAATTGGTCTGAAGTTCTCTTTCTTTGTTGGGTCTTTGTGTGGTTTAGGTACAATAGTAATTGTGACATCATAGAATGAATTCCCTAGTGCTCCATCTGTTTCAATTTTATGGAATAGTTTGGAGAGTATTGGTATGAGGTCTTCTATGAAGGTCTGATAGAATTCTGCACTGATCCCATCTGGACCTGGGCTCTTTTTGGTTGGGAGACTTTTAATGATTACTTCTATTTGTTTAGGAGTTATAGGGGGGTTTAAATGGTTTATCTGATCCAGATTTAACTTTGGTACCTGGTATCTGTTTAGGAAATTCTCCATTTCCTGCAGATTTTCCAGTTTTGTTGAATATAGGCTTTTGTAGTAGGATCTGATGATTTTTTTTTAATTTCCTCTGATTCTGTAGTTATGTCTCCCTTTTCATTTCTGATTTTGTTAATTTGTACACACTCTCTTTGTCCTCTCGTTAGTCTGGCTAAGGGTTTATGTATCTTGTTGATTTTCTCAAAGAACCAACTTTTGGTTCTGTTGATTCTTTCTATGGTCCTTTTTGTTTCTACTTGGTTGATTTCAGCTCTGAGTTTGATTATTTCCTGCCTTCTACTCCTCCTGGGTGTGTTTGCTTCTTTTTGTTCTAGAGGGTTTCGGTTTGCTGTCAAGGTGCTAATGTATGCTCTCTCCTGTTTCTTTCTCCAGACACTCAGAGCTATGAGTTTTCCTCTTAAAACAGCTTTCATTGTGTTGCATAAATTTGGGTAAGTTGTACCTTCATTTTCCTTAAATTCTAAGAAGTCTTTAATTTCTTTCTTAATTTCTTCCTTGACTAGGTTATCATTGAGTAGAGCATTGTTCTACTTCCATGTATATGTGAGCATTCTTTCCTTATTGTTATTAAGAAGAGCTTTAGCCGTAGTGATCTGGTAGGATGCATGGTATTATTTCTATCTTCCTGTATCTGTTGAGGCCTGTTTTGTGACCCATTATATGGTCAGTCTTGGAGAAGGTACCATGAGTTGGTGAGAAGAAGATATATCCTTTTATTTTTGGATGGAATGTTCTATCAATATCTGTTAAGTCCATTTGGTTCAGGGCTTCTGTTAGTTTGTCTATTTCTCTGTTTAATTTCTGTTTCCATGATCTGTCCATTTTTGTAGTGGGGTGTTCAAATATCCTACTATTATTGTGTGAGGTGCAATGTGTGTTTTGAGTTTTAGTAAGGTTTCTTTTATTAATGTAGGTACCCTTGCATTCAGAGCATAGATATTTAGGATTGTTAGTTCATCTTTGAGGATTTTTCCTTTGATGAGTATGAAGTGTCCTTCCTTTTCTTTATTGATGACTTTTGGTTGAACGTTGATTCTATTCAATATTTGAATGGCTACTGCAGCTTGTTTCTTCACACCATTTTCTTGAAAAGTTGTTTTCCAGCCTTTTACTCAGAGGTAGTGTCTCTCTTTGTCTCTGAGGTGTGTTTCCTGTATGCAGCAAAATGTCCTCTTTACATATCCATT
Source organism: Rattus rattus (assembly GCF_011064425.1). NCBI lineage: Eukaryota > Metazoa > Chordata > Mammalia > Rodentia > Muridae > Rattus > Rattus rattus. The sequence continues at coordinate 40,321,721 of NC_046172.1, read as the reverse complement.
CTTTTAGCCTATGTGTTTTAATTGGCGAATGAGTTCATTGATATTGATAGATATTAGATAATAGTGACTGTTACTTCCTCCTATTTTGCTATTTAGAGGTGGAATTATTCTTGTGTGTCTCTCTTCCTTTGGTTTCCTTGCAAGGAAATTACTTTCAGGCTTTTTCTAAGGTGTAGTTTCCCTCGTTGTGTTGGGCTTTTCCATCTATTATCCTTTGTAGTGCAGGATTCGTAGAAAGATATTATTTAAATTTGGTTTTGCTTGGAATATCTTTGTTTCTCCATCTATATTATTTGAGAGTTTTGCTTGATGTAGTAGCCTGGGCTGCCATTACTGTTCTCCTAGGGTCTGTGTGACATCTGTACAGGATCTTCTGGCTTTCATATTCTCTTTTGAGAAGTCTGGTGTAATTTTGATAGGTCTGCCTTTATATGTTATATGCCCTTTTTCCCTTTCTGCTTTTAATATTCTTTCTTTTTTGTGCATTTTGTGTTTTGAATATTGTGTGATGGATGGAATTACTTTTCTGGTTTAATCTATTTGGAGTTCTGTAGACTTCTTGTAATGTTTATGGGCATTTCTTTCTTTGGTTAGGGAAGTTTTTTTCTATACTTTTATTGAAGAATTTACTGGACCTTTCATTTGGGAGTCTTCACTTTCTTCTATACCTATTATCCTTGTGTTTGTTCTTCTCAATGTGTCTTGGTTTTCCTGGAAGTTTTGGTCTAGGAGCTTTTTGCATTTTTACATTATCTTTGTCAGTTGTGCGGTGTTTTCTATGGTATCTTCTACTGCTCAGATTCTCTCTTCTATCTCTTGTTTTGTATTGGTGATGCTTGCATCTGTGACTCCTGATCTCTTCCCTATGTTTTCTATATCCAGTGTTGTGTCCCTTTGTGCTCTCTTTATTGTTTCTATTTCCATTTTTAATCCTGGATGGTTTTGTTTAATTCTTTCATCTCTTTTGTTGTGTTTTCCTATAATTCTTTAAGGAATTTTTATGTTATCTCTTTAAGGGCTTCTACTTGTTTACTCATGTTGTCCTGTATTTCATTAAGGGAGTTATTCATGTCCTTCCTTAAGTCCTCCATCATCATCACAAAATATGATTTTAAATCTATGTCTTGCTTTTATGGTGTGTTTGGATATCCAGTATTTGCTTTAGTGGGAGAACTGGGCTCTGAGGATGCCAAGTAGTCTTGGTTTCTAGACTTGCTTCTCACCATCAGCTTGTCTTTGGTGTTAGCTTGTCTTGCTGTTTCTGAGAGTGGCTAGACTCTCCTGTAGGCCTGAGTGTCAGCAATCCTTTAGACCTATTTTCCTGTTCTCTTTTTGTCAGTTATCGGAACAGAGTGTTCTGCTCTCAGGTGTGTATTGTCTCATGAAGGCTGGCTTTCAGCTCTTGGCATGGCAGGAACTGTACAGATTCTGCCCCTGACTGTTCCTAGGTTCCTGTGCCCAGAGGGCACAAATGGCACTAGGGATTTTCTCTTGGGTCAGGAATGTGGGCAGAGAGTATTCTTCCCTGATTTCTCAGGAGTGTCTGCACTTCTGAGGGTCCAGCTCTCTCCTTCATGGGATTTGTGTGGAGGGAGCTGTTTGACTTATTCACTTCAATTGCAGGCATAAACCTGGACTGTGGGTTCCTGCAGCTGACTGCTGCCATATTCCTGTGTCCAGAGGCACTGTGCAGTTTCCTCGGGCCGGGGATGAGGGTAAAGATGGGCAGAAGTGGCAGTCTGTCCTGCGGTCTCATGATTGTCTGCACTTCTGTGTGTTCAGCTCTCTCCCACACGGAATTTTGGCTATTTATTTATTTTTTGAAAAAAAAATATTTCTACTACCTGGAGATGGGCCAATGAATCACAGTGATCCTTCTGCCTTTACTTCACAAGTGATGTGATTATAGTTGTGCAACACCAAGCTTGAATTCAAATTTTGTTTTTAATTTAATGTAATCCTATTTGTTAATTCAGAGCTTATTTCTTATGCTATTCATGTCCTTTTCTGAATTTTTTACTTATACTTTCCTCTACCAGTTTTCAGAGTTTCAGGTTCTAAATTAAGTCCAGGTAGAATTGATTTTTGTACAGAGTCAGAATTATTGATCTATTCTCTTTCTTCTATAGGTGGATATATAGTTTTTCCAACAACATTTTTTGAAGAGAATATGTTTTACAGTACATAATATTTTTTCTTATGTTTTTGAATTTCTACCCAAAGTTACTTATTAACCATTCCATCCATTTTTAGAGGTCAATTGTATGGGTTCTGAATTGATATTCTTATTTTATTCATCTTTTTTGAGTTCTCTATATGGTCATTTATAGTGTTGAAAAGAAAGACTTTGAAATATTTTCTAGTATGTTTTACTGTTTTTATTTCCAGTAAGAAAAGTAATGAAATTGTAGATATGGCATAATGTGCTATTGTTTCAATATTTTGTGTTACCTTTAATTTTGACTATATATTAAGATAGATGAGTTCATTCATGTTTATTTTTATTAAATTCTCTCATCCATTTATTTTGTTTTATATCAGACAGCACTCCTGGTGAGGTTTCTTGGATTTTTGTTTCTTAATTGTATTTCATGGGGATGGACCATAAGATCTATAATGATTTAGCAGAAATACTAATATTGATTTGAAATTACAGGAACTTGTCCATACCACCTGGTCCCAATAAGTCTGAGAGGCAATGACACTAGGCTATTGTTTGGGAAAATTATAGTTTTTAGGATAAGGGTGTCCATTTTAAAAAGTAAAATTGGGAAGGAAAAGGAAAGGGGTACATGTCATTTAAAGGGAAAAAGAGAAGAAAAGTATATAAATGAGAAGTACTTGAAGTAATAAACTATAGAGGGACTGAAAATATTAATGCTAAGAAAGCCCAATTACATTTTATGAGTTTCAGAGTGAAACACAATAACCTCAAGAAGTTACACACACACATATGTATTTAAAATAAATAATAACATTAAATAGAATGTAGCCTCTCAAACATTAGCTCAATAGGACAATGTGGTTTTTCTTTCTCATTTGTGTCAATGCCCATAATTATGGTAGGAGTGATGATAGTCTCAGAAATTCAAGAAATTTATGGCATTAGGTCCTTCTAGATAAAGATTTTTTCTGACTAAAGTGTACCTTCTTCACAATTGCCCCTCTCACTGCATGTCTCTCACAACCTATCTGTGATATTTCTGAGACTGAGCTTTCCACATGCAAAAGTTTCCATGATTGAAGATCTGAGAATGCGGAAACTTTCTTATTCAAGTTTAGCTATATGCGCTGTGAAGAGATTGGGATAGTTTCCACAAAGCATTACTTCCTTTCTAACTTGATAAAGCAGTGACTTGGAAGAGGGAGTTACTTGCTTTTTGCAAAATCTTTTGGTCTCAGTTTCCTATTCACAAGGTTCATCTCTCTCTATAAAATCTGTTCTTTTTTTCTTTTGCCTTGCTTTCCATGAATTTCTTATCTAGCTGTATTTCTTCAGCCCACCCATTTTCTCTAGCTTTTACAGCAACATCTCATGGAAATATTTGAAAGGTAGCAACTGTGACCCCCAGCCCCCGGTATGAAAAACAGTGTGTTGCAGCTTAAGTCCAGTGGTTTGACTTACCTGCAGGGAGAATTTCACTAAGTTTTCTTTAGCTCTTTTATATGCATAGTACTTTATCCATTCATTCAACACTAGCTTCTAATCTGTTATATCAGAAGTCTGTAATAGATAACAGTTTTGATGACAATGACAAGAGGAGTGTCTAGTATCTCTTAAGGGGAAGAAAATATCTGTCTAGAGAAAAAGAGGATGAATTAAAGACCCTTGGAGTAATAATGAGAAGGAGAGAATGTACTTGGGGAGCCTTGTTATAAAGAATACAGTGATTGAGCACTGACAAAAAGATATTGCAAAAGAATGATTTTTCTCTTATGTTAGATCATAAACTTAATTTTCAACAAATGTGTCATAGTAAATATTTTGTGTTATATTGTTAGTGTCTCCCCCATGTTAGCCTGTAGTGTAACTCATCTACAACTATGTTACATAGTATTGTTCCCACTCTGAGGTACCAAATTGAAGGCAAAACATATTTCTGCTTCCATTATTCAAGACTGCATTTAATTTTTGTTAGCGGTCCCAATAGTTCTTTTTATTTTGTATGTTTTAAGTTTTGTTTTGTTTTCTTTGAGACACAGTAACATCTGTAGCCTAGACTGGCTTTAAATTTATGGTAATGATCCAATCTGAATCTAGTATTAAAGGAATGACCCACCAAATTAGACTTTAATAATGGATTTTAGTGGTTTAGAAAGAAGACTACAACCAAAAGTGAATTATTTGGTATCTACAGAAGAAAGCACTGGCCAACCCCCATCCTTTGATAGGAAGTTAATTTTGTAATGCATTCTCTAAAGTCATTCATCAGATTCAGGGCCAGTTGTCATAAGGATACTGTAGAAAACAGACTCTTTAACTTCTTCTTCTTCCTTCTTAATATGAAACTTCCTTAATACTTCCCTTTCCCTTTCAATAGTTAACTTGTCATATTAAGTAACTATTTTGCACAACTCATCTCCATTTTTTGTTGACAGAGTAACTCAAACCAAGAAAGAGTTTTAGCTATCCACAAGTCTCTACTGTTTATTAAACTATGTGAAGAATCTGGGATCATGAAGGTAATGTTCTCTAAAATTGTCAATTTCATTTACTTCATGAGGGAAGAACTTTATACAACTGGGATGAATCTCCCCATACCACACAGCTAATAATTTGCAAAGGTTTCTTTGATGTTCTAAACAGGACCTTGACAATACACATATACAACGGAATGATTTTTCCCCTGAAATGAATCCTGTGTGTTTTGATTTCTTGTGCAACCCAATTTAATGTGTCAGGTCTTCCTACCTTAAAATATCTTAGCTAACCTCATTAATTTGAATTCCATTAATTTAAGTCTCATGACAGTTTGGCATCCATGGGAATCAGATTTATTTTCCCTGTAAAAATAATATCTACATGTATATATGTTTAGTGCAACCAAATGATTTCATCAGTGCCTACCAGCTAGGGTTTTCTATAGACAACATTCTTTAATGTATTATATGTCCAATTAAGAACAATAAATAACAGGAAAACTCAGTCTTGAGAGTTTCCAAAATTCCCTTCAATACCATGGTCTCAAACTCAGCATCACCTGGTAATTCATAGAAAAGGAAATATTCCTACTTACTCTCCAATCATTAATTTTCATTTATCATAGACTTCTATGACACAAAATCCATGCCAAGCAATATTCTAAATGTTTTACATATACTAATGTATTTAAAGTTTAAAATGAATATTTTAGTTAGTTGTCACTTTCTGCCAGGGTCCAGCCTCAACACAGGATCAGAGTTCTCAACTAGAAGCAGGGATACTTGGAAGGCACATAATAAATATACACAGACTACTCTTTGACAGGCAATTTCAAGGCTTAAAGTCCCAGTCTCTCTCTCTCTCTCTCTCTCTCTCTCTCTCTCTCTCTCTCTCTCTCTTGTGCTTTCCTGCAGCTTGAGGATGCACACTTTACATTCTTTACAAGATGCTATTCTCCTTTGTTTTTCTTTTCTTGAACTCCACACTCCTATGCACCCACTGTTCATTACCGCTTCACTCTCCTTACACACTCTTCATACACACCTCACATATCTCACACACACACCACATCTCCTTTCACTCCACACATATAATCTTCATACACACTTCACATTCTTTCTTCACCCACTCTTCACATGCTCTTCGCTCTTCTCATGCTCTCTCACTTGCCCTCTCTTTCACTCTCAGACTTGTTCACACACTTGCTCCTTTATTTGCTCCCTTATGCACTCTCTCATTTGCTCTCTCATTCTCTCTCCCACCTTTTACTTGTCCCAGACTTTTATTGATACTCCAAAAGCAGGTAGAAAAAAGACATTGTATAATCGTTGCCAAATCAAATTCAAAAGAACAACCACATCCCACAAAGAATTAAGAATTAAATTTGTTTCCCAAAGTTTTAAGCTTCCCCTATTCCTAGGCCTGCGGCAAAAATAATAATAGTTGCAAATTTATCATCATTTAAACTTTAACTTTTGACTTATTATAGTTCAGAGCTCAGAGTTCTGAGGTCAGCTATTTGCAATTTCCTGTGAAGCTCTAAGGATAAATGACATGGGCAAAGCTGCCAGACAATGACCAGAAAGAATCAAGTTAACCCTTAACTCAGTAGTTCTGCTGACTTTCTGTTCCTTTACCCTGCACACAATGACTCTTATAAGAGTCCCAGTATGTTTACTTAGTTTAACAAGTATACAATTTTATGTATTCTCTACTTCATTATCCAGGAACCACTCTCAAATGTTATGTAAATTTTTCCTAACTTCAGTAAGTTTTTCCTTTCTTGGGGTCCCTATGTTGACTCTAATTCATTTTCTAGTAATTTCTTCAAACTTTCTTTGCAAGTCAAGCATTAATCAGGAACTGCCATTGGGCAGTTTACATTGTTTCCAAGATGAGAACACACAACATGCGCCTGGGCCATTAAGGGTGTGCTGTCCTATGCCCCATGCATTTCCAATTGTTTAAGAATCATTACATCAAGCAACATCTAGTTTCACAGAACCCCCAAGAACAGAAGGAGAAAGAAGTAGGAAAGTCAGATATAACAGAATAATTATGCGCACCAAAGCCAACTGAAAAGCAGTCACAGTCATACACAAATGAACAGGGCTATTGTACAGGGCTAAGGTTAGGAGAAATGGGAACAACCTCTTTTACAAAGAGCTGCTGTGAAAACTGGAGATGTCTCATCCCACCTACTGCAGGCAGCCTATTATTTCAGACAGGTAGGTCCCTGGAGGGATGTGTCTCCTTTCAGGTCCCAGATATCTTCTTTTGCAAGGATCTGCCTCAGGCCTGAGATGTCTCCATCCCAGCCTACTGCTAGTAGTCCCTGTCATGGTATGCTATTCCCAGCAACTTTCCAGGTAGAAAAAACAAAAACCTTAAGCCTTTGTCAAATAGGATCTTTTATTGTTGTTGTTCTAAAAAAGTTTTTCCTTAAATTAATTTTTAAAATTTATTATAGATATTTTTAAGTATCAGGATACAGGCATCCACAGTTTGATATAGGGTAGAAAAGGTAACACTTTGGCCTTGCACAGCACTTTTGTTAACCACTTTTCTTCAAATGGCAATTTCTTTTGCTGTTAGATGGCAGATTTGTAGGAGAGTGACATCCAGAAATCATTATAATTACAGCAGTATTTCATGCAATTGTTGAAGCGTTTTCTCCGTTCAAGGATTTCAAAACACTTCTCAATGGTAAATTGCTTTTATAATCTCTTTTTGAAAACTCTAAAATACAAAGCAGAGAGTTATAGTTTACCAAGGTTAGCTGTTAATTTTCTTCATCAATACATTTGTTGTCCATCTACTAAGTGCTGAACACTTTTCTGGGTGCAGTGGTGTCTTAAGGAAATAATAAGCAAGGATCCTTAAGTTGATTGTTTGATTTAATGGGAGGGAAGATGAACAGAAGGAAATTACGTATATGTAGAAAGCATTTATAGAACAATTACAGTCATTCCCATTAAGTGCTTTAGTCTTCAGAATAGTTAAAACTAAACAAAGAAGGGCAGCGAATGAAGTTACAGTGTATAATTAGGATCAGTGACCCTGGGAAAGTTCTTAATGAATGAGGCAGATGATTTGGTACTGCAAAGTGGAGATGACATTCTGGGCAGATTCAATAGCATATTTAGTGAGATAGAGGCCAAGTAGAGCACAATTTCTGCGTGGGTTGACCTCCACTTTTGTCATATACAAGAAAAGGCTGCATAGTCAAATATAATAAGATGCTCTTTAGTAAAAGAGATGGATCTCTGCTGTTGATAAAAATCATAGAAACAAAGATGTGGGAAAGAAAAGCAAAATGACAATAATGTAAAGTTCTTATTATACTACAACTGAAAAAATCTTATAAGTCAAATATAAAGAAATTTGAGGATGGAGCTTTTGGTGATTTATGCATTTCATATTGGATATGAGGAAGAAAATGTTCAAAGAATTCTAGAATCAAAAGATACCATGAAGGTCTCATTCAGTTGTGTTGTTGCCTACATCAATTTATGTAGTTGGACAAGATCATCTACTGTATAACCAAGTTGATTGACAATAAGGATAAAGATCTATAGCAAAAATTAATAAAATCTAAAAACCAAGTAGTGCCTCCTAAGATAAATTATTGTAAATCTGCTCATTGTTGTAATGTGGTTTTAGTTGTTAACTATCTATGAAAACGTTAACAAAGATTTCTCACATCATATACATAATCTCTTTTATGTAGTACCTTACATTTGCTTAATTATATTATTATTATTATTATTATTATTATTATTATTATATCACATGGGTGGCAGGTAAGTGTTCAGTGGATAAAGGAAATTTCACTGATGCCTGACCACTTTGGTTCAATTACTGGGACTCACATGAGAGAACAAGCTTCCACTAGTTGTCTTTTTGCTTGCTATCATGCATTCGTTCAAGCACACAAAACAAATAAATATAATATAGACAAAAAGGCTGGTTTCTGCCTGCACCCAGAACTGAACTAACCTGGTCCCACAGTTCTCTGTACCCAAATCCCATGGGGGAGAGAGATGGTCTCACAGAAATGCAGACAATCCTGAGAGCTCATAGGAGACAATTACTTCTGCCCACATTCCTGACCCGAGAGGAACCCGACTAGTGCCCTCTGTGCCCTCTGAGCACCGGAACCTAAGAGCAGACAGGGGTACCTTCCGGTTTCTGCTCAGAGCTGAAAGCCAATCACCTGTAGAGCCTACACACTTGGAAGCACATGTAAGACCAACTATTCTGTTCCATGCGTCACAAATGGAGGCTTCAGGACACATAAACCCAGGAGCAACTTTTTGTTCCAATATACAGGTGAAACAAAACAGGTTAACAGGAGTGCTGACAAACAAGCATTGTCAGAGGCAGCAAGAAAAGCCAACACCAGAGACAGGCCGATGACCAGAAACAAACACAAACCTAAGCAACAGAAACAAAGACTACTTGGCATCATCAGAGCCTAGTTCTCCCACCAAAGCAAATATTGGATTTCCAAATTCATTGGAAAATCAAGATTTGGATTTAAAATCACATCTCATGATGATGGTAGAGGACATTAAGAAGGACAAAAATAACTTCCTTAAAGAAATATAAGACAACATACGTAAACAAATAGAATCCCTTAAAGAGGAAACATAAAAATGCTTTAAAAAGTTACAGGAAAACACAACCAAACAGTGAAGGAATTGAACAAAACCATCCAGGGTCTAAAAGTGGAAATGGGAACAATAAAGAAATCACAGAGGGAAACAACCCTGGAGATAGAAAACCTAGGAAAGTGATCAGGAGCCATAGATGCAAGCATCACAATCAGAATACAAGGGATAGAGGAGAGAATCTCAGGGGCAGTATATACAATAGAAATCATTGACACAACTGTCAAAGAAAATGTAAAACACAAAAAGATCCTAACACAAAACATCCAGGAAATCCAGGACACAATGAGAAGAACAAACATAAGGTTAATAGGTATAGAAGACAGAAGACAGTAAAAACTCCCAACTTAAAGGGCCAGTGAATATCTTCAACAAAATTAAAGAAGAAAACTTCCCTAACCTAAATAAAAAGATACCCATAAACAAACAAGAAGCCTACAGAACTTCAAATAGATTGGACCAGAGAAGTAATTCCTTCCTGTCAAGCACAATAGTCAAAAACACCAAATAAAAACAAAGAAAAGAATATTTGAAGCAGTAAGGGAAAGATCAAGTAACATATAAAGGCAGATCATTGCAATTACACTAGAATTTCTGACCAATTAAGTGAAAGCCAGAAGATCCTGGACAGATATTATAATAGACCCAGAGAACACAAATGCTAGCCCAGGTTACTAAACACAGTAAACTCTCAATTAATATAGATAGAAAAACTAAGATATTTACGACAAACCAAATTCTATACAATATCGTTTACAAATGCAGGCCTATACATGATAATATTGATATGAAAATTACAAAACACAAGGTGGAAAATACACTTTGAAAAAAGCAAGAAATTAATCTTGCAAATAAACCAAAAGAAGAGAGCCACCAAACAAAATTCCACCTCAAACAAAAAAAAAAAAAAAAAAAAAAAACTCATAGCTAAATAATCACTATTCCGTGAATACCTCTTAACATCAATGGTCCTCAATTCCCAATTAAAGGACACAGACTAACAGACCGTATAGGTAAAGAGGACCCAGCACATTGCTACATATAGGGAACACAGCTCAGGGACAAATAGAGACATGGCATCAGAGTAAAAAGCTGGAAAACAATTTTCCAATCAAATGGTCCCAAGAAACAAGCTGGAGTAGCCATTCCAATATCAAATAAAATCTGCTTTCAACCAAAATTTATCAAAAAATAAGGAAAAACACTTCATATTCATCAAATGAAAAATCGACTAAGACGAACTCTCAATCCTAAATATTTATTCTCCAAATGCAAGGGCACCTACATACATAAAAGAAACCTTACTAAAGCTCAAAGCACACATTGTGCCTCACACAATAATAGATATTTCAACACTACACTCTCAAAATGGACAGATTATGGAAACAGAAATTAAACAAAGACATAGAGAAACTAACAGAAGTTATGAACCAAATGAATTTAACAGAATTTATAGAACATTTCATCCTAAAACCAAAGAATATACCTTCTTCTTAGCATCTTATGGTACTTTCTCCAAAATTGACCATACAATGGGTCCCAAAACAGGCTTCAACAGATACAAAAAGATTGAAATAATCCCATTCATTCTATCAGCTATCCACAGACTAAAGCTTGTATTCAATAACAACAATAAAGACAGAAAGCCGACATATGCATGGAAGTTGAACAAAGCTCTACATAATGATAACGTGGTCAACGGAGAAAGAAAGAAAGAAATTAAAGACTTTTTAGAATTTAATGACAATGAATGCACAACATACCCAAACATAGGGGACACACAAAAAAGCAGTTCTAAGTCATAGGTCTAGTGTCTCAAAAAAGAAATTGGAGAGAGTATACCTTAGCAGCTGGAATGCACACCTGAAAGTTCTAGAACAAAATGAACCAATACACTCAAGAGGAGTAGAAAGCAGGAAATAATCAAACTCAGCACTGAAATCAACCAAGTAGAAACCAAAAGGACTATACAAAGAATCAACAAAACCATTAGCTTGTTCTTTGAGAAAATCTACAGGATAGAATAACTCTTAGCCAGACTAACCAGAGTGCATGGAGAGTGTATCCAAATTAACAAAATCAGAAATGAAAATGGAAACATAACAACAGAATCTGAGGCAATTCAAAAAAGTATCAGATCGTACTACAAAAGCCTATATTCACCAAAATCTGGATGAAATGGACAATTTTCTAGACTGATACTAGAAACCAAATTTAAATAAGAATCAGATAAACCATCTAAACAATCCCATAACTCCTAAAGAAATAGAAGCAGTTATTAAAGTCTCCCAACCACAAAAAGCCCAGGATCAGATGGGTTTAGTGCAGAAATGTAGAGAGCGGCGCGGCGAAACAAAGATGGCGCCGACATCCAGCCTTGTCTGATGCCGACAACTTACTGCGCAAGACATGTGCAGGGCTTCTCCCTTGCTAGGGCGGCCATAATGCATAATGAGATGTAGGGCCCTCCAGTGGTGAATAACGGTACTGCACATGTGCGGTTTTTGCACCAGGTGTCAGTTGACCGTTAATATGCTAATGAGTGGCGGTACCATGCTAATGGGGTGATTCATTCTCCGCCAATCCCTGGAGGACAAGTAGTGGGGTGATAGTGGGGTGACCAATCCCTGAGAGATAATTAACATACTGTTGTGTATATAAGGCGAGCAACTTTGCTGCTCGGGGTCCCTGTTCAAGAGAGCTGTAACACTAAGAGAGCTGTAACACTAAGAAGAGCTGTAACACAGTAAAGGCTTGTTCGCAGAAGAATCCTGTTGCCTCGCGTCATTCTTGCTGGCGAGACATTGGGCGCGCGACACAGAAATCTATCAGATCTTCTAGAAGAGCTCATACTAATACTGTCCAAACTATTCCACTAAATAGAAACAGAAGGAACACTAACCAATTTCTTCAATAAAGTCACAATTATGCTTATACCTAAATCACACAAAGACTCGACAAATAAAGAGACTTTCAGACCAATTTCCACTGTCATTGTTGATGCAAAAATACTCAATAAAGTTCCTGCAAACTGAATCCAATAACACATCAAAGCGATCATCCATCATGATCAAGTAAGCTTCATCCCACAGATGCAGGGATATTTCAACCTAGAGAAAGCCATCAAAGTATTCCACTGTGTAAACAAACTCAAAGAAGAAAAAAACAAAACAAAACAAAACATGTGATCATTTCATTAGATGCTGAAAAAGCATTTGTCCAAATTCAAGACTCCTTCATGATAAAAGTCTTGGAAATATCAGGAATTTAAGGCCCATACCTAAACACAGTAAAAGCAATATACAGCAAACCAGTAGCTAACATTAAACTAAATGGAGAGAAATTTGAAGCAATCCCACTTAAATCAGGGACTAGACAAGACTGCTCATTCTCGCCCTACTTCTTCAATATAGAGCAGGAAGGCTAGTCAGAGTAATCAGGCAGCAAATGGAGATGAAATTTGAAAGGAAGAAGTCAAAATATCATTATTGGCAGATGATATGATAATATGCTTAAATGATCCCAAAAGTTCCACCAGAGAACTACTAAGTCTGATAAACAACTTCAGCAAAATGGCTGAGTATAAAATTAACTCAAACTAATCAATAGCTTTCCTTTACTTATAACAGGCTGAGAATGAAATTAGGGAAATGACACCATTCACAATAGTCACAAATAACATAAAATAACTCAGTGTGACTCTAACCAAACAAATGAAAGATCTGTTTAAGAAGAACTTCAATTCTCCAAAGAGCAACATTCAAGAACATCTTAGAAGATGGGGAGAACTCCTATAATCCAGGATTGGCAGGATTAATATAGTAAACATGACCATCTTGCCAAAAACAATCAACAGATTCAATGAAATACCCATCAAAATTCTACCTCAATTCTTCATAGAGTTAGAAAGAGCAATTTGCAAATTCATTTGGAACAACAAAAAACCCAGGATTATGCAAACTCTCGTCAACAATAAAAGGACTTCTGGGGGAATCACCATCCCTGACCTCAAGCAGTATTACAGAGCAATAGTGAGGGAAAACTATATGGTATTGGTACAGAGACTGGCAGGTAGATCATTGGAATAGAATTGAAGACCCAAAAATGAACACACACACCTAAGGTCATTTTATCTTTGACAAAGGAGCTAAAAACATCCAGTGGAACAAAGCAATTACAAAAAATGGTGCTGGTTCAACTGATGGTCTGCATGGAGAAGAATGCAAATTGATCCATTAGTATCTCCTTGTACAAAGCTCAAGTTCAATGTATCACAGACCTCCACATAAAACCAGATACACTGAATCCAATAGAAGAGGAAGTGGATAAGAGCCTCGAATACTTGGGCACAGGGGAGAACTTCCTGAACAGAACACCAATGGGCAACCATCCAGAAATGGGACCTCATAAAATTGCAAAGCTTCTATAAAGCAAAGGACACTCTCAATAGGAGACAATGGCAACCTCAGTTGTGAAAGATCTTTTACCAACTCATCAATAGAAAATTAATACCAAATATACAAAAGAACTCAAGAAGAGCTGAACTCCAGAAGCAGATATACATATTAAAAAGTGAAGTATGGTGCTAAATAGAAATTTATCCACCGAAAAAATTTCAAATGGCTGGGTACCAGGTAAAGTGTTCAGTATCATTAGTCATCAGGGAAATACAAGTAAAACCGATCATGAGTTCTACCTCACACCAGTCAAAATGGCTAAAATTGAATACTCAGATGACAGTAGATGCTGGCGAGGATTGTGGAGAAAGAGGAACACTCCTTCATGGTTGGTAGGATCGCAAGATGGTAAAACCACTTTGGAAATCAGTCTGGCAGTTTCTGAGAAAATTGGAAATAGTTCTACCTGAGTACGCAGCTTTAGAACTCCTGGGTATATACGCAAAAGATCCTCCAACATATAAGAAGGTCACATGCACCACTATGTTCATAGCAGCCTTATTTATAATAGCCAGAAGCTGGAAAGAACCCAGATGTCCTTCAACAGAGGAATGGATACAGAAAATGTGGGACATATACACAATAGGGTACTACTCGGTGATTTTAAAAAAATGACTTCATGAAAATTGCAGGCAAATGAATGGAAGTAGAGAATATCATCCTGAGTGAGGTAACTCAGACACAGAAGAAAACACATGGTATATGTACTCACTAATAAATGGATATTAGCCCAAATGCTCACAATGTCCATAATTTAACCCACAGAACATATGGTGAATAGAAAGAAGGAAAACCAAGGTGTGGATGCTTCAGTCTTGCATTGATGGGGGAACAGGAGGGTTGTTGGCGATGAAGGAAAAGTGGGAACGGGAAAGGAGAAAAAGAGGGAGGAAATAAGGTTGGCAGCATCAGGATCTGGAGGTTGTAAGAGAGGTACAGAGGGTCAGGAAATCGAATAAAAATATGTAGCAGGTGGGATTAGGAACTGAGAATAGCCACTGGAGTGCCCCAGACACCAGGGAAAGGTGAGGCTCTCAGGATTCGATAGTGATGACTTTAGATGAAATGCGCAGAGAAGGGGGAGATTGATCCTGTACAAACTTCCTCCAGTAGATAGGCAAGGTCTCTGTTCGAGGATGGGGACACCCACCCATCCCAAAGTTTTTAATCCAGAAACATTCCTGTCCAAATGAAGAACAGGGACAAAAATGGAACAGATACTGAAGGAAGAGCCAGCCAGAGATGGCCCCAACTGGGAATCCCTCATATCTTCAGTTACCAAACCCAACACTGTTGCTTTGGTCAAGAGGTGCTTGTTGACAGGAACCTAGTAGGGTGGGTCCTGAGGAAATCCAGCCAGCAACTTTCCACGGCAGATGTGGATGCTTAGAGCCAACCACCAGAAGAAGCTCGGGGAACCAGTTGGTGGGACTGGTGAAAGGACTAGAGAAGAGGAGGGGTATTACAACCCCACTAGAACATCGTAGGCTGGCCTAACCATCCAGTTCTCACTGATTCTAGACCACCAACCAAGGAGTGTACATGGATGGCACCATGGCTGCAGATACATATGTAGCAGAGGATGGCCTTGCCGACAGCAAAGGGAGGGGAGGCACTTGGTTTCAGGGAGGCTTGATAGCCCATCATAGGGGGATGCTGAAGTGGTGGGGTGGGAGAGTGTGCGTGGATGTGAGAGCACTTTTATACAGGTAAAGTGTAGGGGGGAGGTTGGATATAGGATGGGAGGCTGGTGGAAGGGTAACAAGGAAGTGGATATCATGGAATGGGGTGTTGGTGGAGGGGGTAACTGGGAATTGGGATATCATTTGAATGTAAACAAATGGAATGATTAAAAAAAAGCCCTAGCAGTCAGCAGGCTAATCCATTATGCCTGTTACTTGAGTTTTTATTTGCTATCTTGGGTTATCTATATGAGGTTTCTGACTTCATTGTAGGTTAACTCCATAAAACTTCTTTCTATATACATATATGTATTCTTTTGAATCTTTTATAGTAGTAGGATTCCATACAGCCTTTTCAAAAGAAACCAATGTTCTGTAAGGATGACCCCAGATAGGTCAACCATGTGCGAAAGGCAACTTCATACTTATGAGCATCTAAGCAGAACAAATTGTACTTGATGAATGAGGGAGAGAAATGAAGTTGGGAGAGAAGAAATTAGAATGGAGAGGGTGCATATGATCAAAACACACTATTTACATGTATGACATTCTAAATGAATTAATAAAGCAGTTAAAGCTGTTTGTCACCAAGACAACTATGTTGATGTTACTTCAATGTAGCTCACTGAAGTAGGGGGGCAGCTGTACCAATATGTTCATGTGGTATTTTTCTAAGCTATTGTACTTTCATTGTAGTGGACTAATGTAAATGACAGTGGTCCTCTGTGTCTTCAGCATAGTTCCTGGAAAGGTGCTACCTTCAAATGGAAACATTACCAATATAGAGCATTGCCACTTTATGCAGATACTTCTGATGATGTCTTTGGTTGTCTTGAAATCTAGATCAATGTCAGTGCAGTAGGAAGGGAGCGTCTCCTTGTCATTTTTTCTCCATCTGAATGCTTTTCTTGCTTTGGGTGGGTGTGCTCAGTCTGAATTTAACAGACCTGGAAGAAATGAAGGTATTTTAAAGAAACACTTGTTTCTCTCAATCTATCAGACTAACAAAACAACAGACATCAAAGGAATATGACCCTCATTCTCTAAGAATGAACTAGCCAGAGGGAAAATTGTGTCCTTGAAAGACATTTTGCATAGTTCTAACGTATCAAACTACCTTACAAGCCAAGTCTGAAGTCCAATGATGTGTGAACGATGGGTGGGACCACGCCTAACTAGAACTGATGAGAGGTGTATATTTTTGGTTCTCTATTCAAACTTCAACCAATAAAATACATTGATTACAGTTCAGTGTATTTTGCTCTAGCAACTATTCCAAAGCAAGTTAGTTCATCTCAATGTTGTCAACATATACATGATTTAAAAGGATCAAGGCAAATGTATATGAGAGACAAAGTTATATTTTAAATTTTAATTACTGTGCCTAAGAGATCCATAAAACAAAAATGCCTCCAACCTGTAAGATCCTGGCCCAAGGACATATAATTCCTGAGATCCTAGAGGCTGCAGTTCAAAAAGATAACAAACTACATATTTCCACTTCCCTAAACAAGTTTGGTTGACCCAGTTGCAACTGATGTCCATGAATACAGGTAGGCATGAGGCGTTTAAGCAGGAAGTATATTAGGATACATGAGTGTCCCTGATTGGACCTGTTGGGAAATACATAGCATTATGGTTTGCCTTTATAAGCCTCTGCAAAATGTGACTTGCCATTATTTCCATTTTCTGGGAACACTGGAATGGACCTGATCAGAGTCCGTCATCATGAACAGAATTTAAATAAAGGTTGCTTCAAATTTGGCTCAAAAATTTTGGTAATAATCTTATTTTCAACCATTGGGATTAACTGTTTTTCTATACAAAGATCCATCATGAAACTAACTTTAAATTTTATATTTTAAGTGTGCTTAGCAAAAGCAGTTTACATATTTTTGATATATGAAAAATAAATGTAGTTTTGCTATTTTAGGTTATCTTTTCTTGCAGATTTTCCAAAATATGTCAAAACAATTTTCAATATGAACTTAGATTTGTATGTATAAGACCAAATGTGTGGCATGTGAGAGAAAGAATAAATATGGTGAAAGAGAACTGTAAAGAAGCTGTCTGCAAAGACTCTTTAAATTGCTTTAATATGAAGAGGTTGGCAAGTTGGAGGTGCAGGCTAATTATCTTATATCAGGCTAATTTTAGCTCCTGAATATACCTGCCTTGCCTACTTGTTTGTCAGCCCTAACATTTGGTGACTAAAAAATAAAAACTCTGAGATCTACTAACTTAGTTGATAATGTTAGGCTCCGCCAACACAAAAGTTATCAGATAACACTTGAGGTTAATAAAAAAGTTTTATATTGCTATAATCATTTTGGGGATTTTGGGACCAACAGAAAAAAAAAGTCAGTTAGCTAAAATTAAACTGGCAGCTGACCACAGTCCCTGGGTTGAAGTCCAGCCCGAGGTCCTGGCTGAAACCAAGAGGGGATTTTCGAAGCAAAAGCTTCAATTACTTCATTTCTCTAGGCATGCACCTCTGCAGGCCAGAGATAATACCCCTAGCGTTTTGCAAGCAGTGGTTGAGCAAGTTTACAGAAGCCAATCAACTGTTTCATACAGTTGCACATTACTGGGACAGGGCAAAAGAGGGCTTTAGAGATCAACATTCCTGGAGGACTTTAACAGGCTTAAATTCTTATAATTGTCTTAATAGACTGAGGTTTCTGACTGGTCTTGCCTCAGTTCTCTAAGATGGTTGCATTGGTCAAATTATAGTACTCAGCTGCTACAACCACCTCTTTGATATACAATCCAATGTGTTTTAAACCTGCCTTCATTTATGACATTTTTTGTTGTTCTGTAAAATTATACAATTTTATGATACTATTTCCATATTGAAAGATGGAATTTGGTATAACCCAAATTTTTATTCTCGGTCTGTGTCACTCAAAATAACTCCAGAAAACAATTTTATTCTCTTTAAGGTATAGGCATTTTTGTTTGTTGTCTTTGAGAATACCCACTCACTATCAGTTACTGCATTTGGTTTCTTAAGGTATGTATACTCTATCGGTGCCTTTGTCTCTGTTTTTATTAGATAGATTAGTAAAAATGACATATATTATAATCAACATTTGCAGAAAGAGATGAATACACACATGTATATAGACAGAAGATTGAAAAAAAACTTAGTAAAGCAGAATGATAATTTTAGAAATCTATCTCTTCCAATATGTTTTTGTCATGATTGTTCATATTTAATTTCCATATTCTCAATATTATGGAGCATGTCTGAATATAACTAAATAAATATATAGATTCTTCTCATGGTTTCTTGGTTTTTCATGATTCCTCAGTACATGTTAATGTGTGGTCATCTCACAATCCCTCCCATTAACGGCCTATCTTGATTTCACCTGTTCATCATGTCCTATGTCTCAGGATGGACAGTATGTGATTGGGTGTAATGCAGGACTTAGCCACATTCATAACAACCTGTAAATACACAGAGTGGAATCTTAACTTCAGTCTCTATGTTCTTCCACAGCCTCTCTGTAGTCTCCCCATCTTCAGTCTGTTCCAGTGTCCTCCTTCTCCCTCAAACTTTTCTCCCGCCCATCCTTCCTTCTTGTCCAAAGACAGGCCTCATTCTATCCTGTACCAACCTTCACCTGTATGACATTCTATAAGAACAGCAACAACAACCAAAGCCTTGAGATTTCTTACCTTATTCTCAGAATGTCTTCGGAAAACAAAACTTTTATTTAGAGTTTCTCTCTCTAGTAATATATGTTTTCGTACCTCTGTTTTATTCTTTTCCATTTCAAGTTTCCCTGTTGTCCACTATTTATCATTTAGAAGTCAGTTTTCTCCAAGAATCCTCCTTGTTTTGCCCATATTTCCTCCTGGATGCTCTTATGCAAGTCTGTACTTATTCATAACATTTATGTGATTTTTTTTTTATTTTTACGTTACAGATTTTATTCTCCTCCCGGTCCACCCCACAAGAATTCCACATCCTATACCTCCACCCTGCCACTCCCATACTCCCCCCTTCCCCCAACCACAAAGATGTCCCCACCCAACCCTCTCTACCAGACCTCTAAACTTCTAGTCTCTTGACGGTTAGGTGCATATTCTGTGACTGAACCCAGACCGATGAGTACTCTGCTGTATATGTGTTGAGGCCCCATCTCAAAGCAGGTGGCGCTGTCCGTTGGTGATGCAGTGCCTAAGAGATCCAAGGGTTCCAGGTTAATTTAGACTGCTGGTTCTCCTACTGGGTTGCTCTCCTCCTTAGCTTCCTCTAGTTTTCTCCTAATTTAACCACAGGGGTCAGCAGCTTCTGTTCATGGGTTAGGAGCACATATCTGTATCTGAGTCTTTCAGCTGCTTGTTGGGTCTTTTGGAGAGCAGACATGGTAAGTCCCAGTTTGTAAATGTTCCATAACCTCAGTAATGGTGTCAAGTCAGGGCCTCCCCTTGAGCTGGATTCCACTTTCAGCCTGTTGCTATACCTTCTTTTCATCAGGCTCCTCTCCATTTCCATCACTTCAGCTCTTTCAGACAGGAAAAAATATGGGTTGGAGCATTAACTGTGGGATAGCAACCCCATCCCTAGCTTGATGCCCTGTTTTCCTGCTGTAGGTGGATTCAATAAGTTCCCTCTCCCCACTGTAGGGTCTTTCATCTACGCTCCCCCAACCCCCGACTCCTGAGAGTCTCTCACTCTACAGGTCTCTGGTATATTCTATAGTGTCCTCCCAACCTCCTACATCCCGAGTTCACTTGATTTTTTCTTTCTGCTGGACTTCAGGGCTTCAGTCCTTCTTCCCCACCTAATACCAGATTATGTTCCCCTCTCTACGCACCCCCATTTCCTTTCCATCTCCTATCCCTCCTTCCCTCACCCCTTGTGGTTGCTTTCTTCTCCCTCCCAAGTGGAACTGAGGTGTCCTCACTTGGACCGTTCAGCTTGTTGACCTTTTTGAGTTCTGTGGACTGTATCTTGGGTATTCTGTACTTTTTATTAGTGAAAACATACCATGCATGTCCTTTAGGTCTGACTTATCACACTCAGGATGACACTTTCTAGTTCCACCCACTTGCCTGCAAAACTCAGGATTACTCATTCTTAATAATTGAGTAGTATTCCACTGTGTAAATGAAACACATATTCTGTATCAAATCTTCTGTTGTTGGACATCTGGGTTGTTTCCAGTTTCTGACTATCAAAAATTAGGCCGCTATGAACATAGTGGAACATGTGCTCCTGTGGCATGGTGGGGCATCTTTTGGGTATATTCCTGAAAGTTGTATTTCTGGATCTATAGGTAGGTCTATTTTCAATTTTCTGAGGAACCTCCAAATTGATTTTAAGAGTGGTTGTACTAGTTTGCAATCCCACCAGTAATGGAGGAGTGAAACTCAGTGTCATTTTGATTTCCATTTCTCTGATCACTAAGGACTTTGAACATTTCCTTAAGTGCTTCTCATTCATTCGAGATTCCTGAATTGTGAATTATCGGTTTAGTTCTATACTCCATTTTTTGATTGGGTTGTTTGTGTTTTTAGATGGTATGCTTCTTTATATATTTTGGGTATTAGCCCTCTATCAGATGTAATTAGTGGGGAAGTTTTTACCCCAATCTGTAGATGTTGATTTAACCCAATGACTATGTCCTTTGCCTTATAAGGTTCCCAGTTTCAAGAGACCCATTTATCAATTCTTGATCTTAGAGCATGAGTCATTTGAGTTCTGTTTGGAAATTTCCTCTGTGCCAATGAGTTCAAGGCTCTTTCCTACTTTCTCTTCTATTAGGTTTAGTTTATCTGGATTTATGTTGAGATCCTTGATCCACTTGTACTTGAGTTTTGTGAATGTTGACAAATATGGGTCTATTTTTATTTTTCTACACACAGACCTTCAGTTAGACTGGCACGATTTATTGAAGATGCTTTCTCTTTTTTCCATTATAATTGTTGACTTCTAAGTCAAAGATCAAGGGTGAGTAAGTGTGTGGTTTTATTTCTGGCCTCCAATTCTATTACATTGATCAACTTTTCTCTCTCTATAAGACAATCATGAAGTTTTTATCACTATTGCTCTGTAGTAGAACTTTAGTTCAGGAATGGGGGGGGGATTTCCCCAGCAATTTTTTTTATTGTGAAGAATCGTTTTTGCTGTTGTAGGTTTTTGCCTGTCGAAATGAATTTGAGAATTGTCCTTTTCATGTCTTTGAAGAATTTTGTTGGGATTTTGATGAGGATTGCATTGAATCTATAGATTGCCTTTGGTAGGATGGTAATTTTTACTATGCTAATTCTGCCAATCCATGAGCATGGGAGATTTCTCCATTTTCTGAGATCTTCTTCAATTTCTTTCTTGAGAGGTTTGAAGGTTTTATCATAAAGATCTTTCATTTGATTGGTTAGAGTTACCCCAAATTACTTTATATTATTTGTGGCTATTGTGAAGGGAGTTGGTCCCCTAATTTCTTTCTCAGTCTGTTTATCATTTATATAAAGAAAGGCTACTGATTTATTTGAGTTAATTTTAAATCTGGCCACTTTGTTGAAGTGATGAAGTTCATCATCTGGAGAAGTTCTTTTGTAGAAATTTGGGGTCAATTTTGTATACAGAATCATCTGCAAATACTGATACCTTTAATTTTTTTGACAGTTTGTATCCTCTTTTTGATCTCCTTTTTGTTGTCTTACTGCTTTTTGATATGGGGAGAGGGGCATCCTTGTCTTGTCCCAGATTTTGGGGATAGCTTCTTCAAGTATTTCTCCATTTAATTTGATATTGGTAGTTGGTTTGCAGTAAATTGCTTTTATTATGTTTAGGTATCAGCCTTAAAGTCCTGATCTCTCCAATACTTTTAAAATGAAGGGGTGTTGTATTTTGTCAAATGCTTTTTCTTCACCTAAGGAGATGATCATGTGATTTTTCTTTGAGTTTGTTTATATGGTGGATTATATTAATGGAGTTTAGTATATTGAACTAACCTTGAATTCCTGGGATGAAGCCTACTTGGTCATGGTGAATGGTGGTTTGAATGTATTCTTGGATTCATTTTGAGAAAATTTTATTGAATATTTTTGCATTGATATTCATAAGTAAGATTGTTTTGAAGATCTCCATTTTGTTAGGGTCCTTGAGTAGTTTAGGTATCAGAGTAATTGTGGCTTCATGGAATGAACTAGGTAGTGTTTCTTCTGTTTCTATTTTATGGAATAATTTGACGAATATTGGTATCAGGTCTTCTTTGAAGGTCTGGTAGAATTGTGCACTAAACCCATGTGGCCCTGAGCTTTTTCTGTTTGTATGTTTGGTTGGTTTGTTGATTGGTTGGGAGGTTTTTAATGACTTCTATTTCCTTATGGGACATGGGCCTGTTTAGAAAGTTTACCTGTTATTGATTGAACTTTGATATGTGGTATCTGTCTAGAAAACCATCCATTTCATCTAGATTTCCAAATTTTATTAAGTATAGGCTTTTATACTAGGTTCTGATGGTTTTCTGAATTTCCTTGGTTTCCTTTGTTCTATTTCCCTTTTCATTTCTGAATTTGTTAATTTGGACACTGCCTCTGGGACCTTTAGTTAGTATAGCTAGGGGTTTATCTATCTTGTTGATTCACTTAAAGAACCAGCTTTTGGTTCTGCTGATTCTTTGTATTGTTCTCTTTGTTTGTATTTGGTTGATTTCAGTCCTGAGTTTGACAATTTCCTTCCTTCTACTCCTCTTACATGAGTTTGCTTCTTTTTGTTTTAGAGCTCTCAGGTGTGCTTTTAAGTTGCTAGTGTATGTTCTCTCCAATTTCTTTACCAGTGCACTTAGTGCTGTGAATTTTCCTCTTAGCACTGCTTTCATTGTGTCCCATAGGTTTGGGTACGATGTGTCAAAATTTTCATTAAACACCAAGAAGTCTTTAATTTCTTTCTTTATTTCATCCTTGACCAAATTATCAAGGAGATGAGAGGTTTTCAGTTTCCACATGTATGTGGGTTTTCTATTGCTTTTGCTGTTATTGAAGACAAGCTTTATTTAGGCCATAGTGTTCTGATAAGGAGTATGGGATTGTTTCAATCTTCTTGTATCAGTTGAAGGGTGTTTTGTTACCAATTTTATGGTTGATTTTGGAGAAGGTACCATGAGATGCTGCAAAGAAGGTGTACTTTTTTTGTTTTAGGGTGAAATGCTCTGTAGATATCTGTTAAATCCATTTGGTTCATAACCTCTATTAGTATCACTGTGTCTCTGCTTAATTTCTGTTTCAGTAACTGGTCCATTGGTAAGAGTGGGGTGCCAAAGTTTCAAACTATTATTGTGTAGGGTTCAATGAGTGCTTTGAGCTTTACTAAAGTTTCTTTCATGGATATGGGTGCCCTTGCATTTGGTACATAGACATTCAGAATTGAGATTTTCTTTTTTCTTTTTTTTTCCATCTTTGTTAACTTGGGTATTTCTTATTTAAGTTTTGATTGTTATTCCCTTTCCCAGTTTCTGGGCCAACATCCCCCTAGTCCCTCCCCCTCCCCTTCTATATGGGTGTTCCCCTCCCCATCCTCCCCCCATTACCTGCCCTCCCCCCAAAAATCACGTTCACTGAGGGTTCAGTCTTGGCAGGACCAAGGGCTTACCCTCCCACTGCTGCTCTTATTCGGTTATTCATTGCTACCTATGAGGTTGGAGCCCAGGGTCAGTCCATGTATAGTCTTTGGGTAGTGGCTTAGTCCCTGGAAGCTTTGGTTGTTGGCATTGTTATTCATATGGGATCTCAAGCCCCTTCAAGCTCTTCTAGTACTTTCTCTGATTCCTTCAACGGGGGTCCCATTCTCGGTTCAGTGAATTGCTGCTGGCATTTGCCTATGTGTTTGCTGTATTCTGGGTGTGTCTCTCAGGAGAGATCTACATCCAGTTCCTGTCGGCCTGCACTTCTTTGCTTCATCCATCTTATCTAATTGGGTGGCTGTATATGTATGGGCCACGTGTGGGGCAGGCTCTGAATGGGTGTTCCTTCTGCCTCTGTTCTAAACTTTGCCTCCCTATTCCCTGCCAAGGGTTTTCTTGTTCCCCTTTTAAAGAAGGAGTGAAGCATTCACATTTTGGTCATCCTTCTTGAGTTTCATGTGTTCTGTGACTCTAGGGTAATTCAAGCATTTTCTTTTGGTGAATTTTCCCTTTGATGAATATGAAGTGTCCTTCCTCATCAAGTTTGATAACTTTTGATTGAAAGTCAACTTTATTGGATTTTAGAATGACAGCTCCAGCTTTTTCTTGGGATCATTTGCTTGTTAGACACTTTCTGTCCTTTCCCTCTGAGATAGTGTCTGTCTTTGTTAATTAGGTGTGTTTCTAGCAAAATGTTGGACCTTGCTTACATATCCAGTCTGTTAGCTTATGTCTTTTTATATTTGATTGAGTCCATTAATATTAAGAGATATTGAAGACAGATGACTGTTGGTTTCTGTTATATTTGCTTTTGTATGTAGCTTCGTGTGCTTGTTGTTTTCTCAGTTTGGCTTTATTGTGATGTGTTTAATATCTTGTCTTTTCTATAGGTACCTTCCTTATATTGGAGTTTTCCTTCTAGTATCCTCTGTAGGGCTGGATTGGTAGAGAAATACTGTTTGAATTTGGTTTTGTCCTGGAATATTTTGGTTTCTCCATTTATGTTGATTAAGAGTTTTTTGGGTATAGTATCCTGGGCTGGCATTTGTGTTCTCTTAGAGTCTGATGATCTCTGACTAGGCTCTTCTGGCTTTCATAGTCTCTGTTGAGAAGTCTGGTATAATTCTGATAGGTCTACCTTTGTATATTTCTTGACCATTTTCCCTTGCAGCTTTTAATATTCTTTCTTTGTTTTGTGTTTATTGTTTTGACTATTATGTGATGAGAGGATTTTCTTTTCTGGTCCCACTTGTGTGGTGTTTTGTAGGTTTCTTGTTCGATTATGGCCATCTCTTTCTTTAGGTTGAGGAAGTTTTCTTCTATGACTTTGTTGAAGACATTTTCAGGTCCTTTGAGCTAGAAATATCCATTCTCCTCTATTCCAATTATTGTTAGATTTGTTCTTTTCATTGTGTCCTGAATTTCCTAGGTTTTTTCAGTTAAGAGATTTTTATGTTTTGAATTTTCTTTGACAATTGTGTCAATTTCTTATACTGTATGTTCTACACCTGAGATTCTTTCTTCTATCTCTTGATTCTGTTTGTGATACTTACACGAGTAATTCCTGACCTCTTTCCTAAGTTTTCTATTTCATGGTTTGCCTCCATTTGTGTTTTCTTTATTATTTCTACTTCCACTTTTAGGTCTTGGACTGCTTTATGTAATTCCTTCATCTGTTTGATTGTGTTTTCCTGTGTTTCTTTAAGAAATTTATGTTTCCTCTTTAAGGGCTTCCACATGTTTACTTGTGTTTTCCTGTATTTCTTTCATTGAGTTATTTATATCCTCTTTAAAGGACTCTATTATCTTCTTATGATAGGATTTTAGGTCAGATTCCTGACTTTTCAGGTGTGTTGGTGTATTCTGAGCCTGTTTTGTTGGGAAAACTGGGTTCTGATGATACCCATGTATATTGGCTTGTGTTGCTTATGGTCCTGTGCTTGCCTCTCACCATCTGGTTATCCCTAATGTTTGTTGGTCTGGGTGACTCTGTCTGGAGTCTGCTTCTTTTGTCCCTGGGTTGCAACAGGTCTCCTGGTAGGCTGGTAGGCCTGGCTATAGCAGACATCCTGTGGGTCCTTCCAACAGGAAGGTATTCAGAGTGGCAGAAAAGCTGCTGATTTTTTGCCCTGGCTACAGTAGACCTCCTGGGGGTCCTTCAGACTGTTGGGTCTTCAGAGTCACACTCTTGTCCTGTGTGAAGCTGTTCTCTGAGTGGGTCAATGGACTATGGTTTCTGTTTCCTTGTGTGCAGCCATATTCCAGAGGGGCTTTCGTTTTGTGTCAGTTGCCCTGCATTCTTCAGATCTCCTGGGATGTCTTCAGATTGTGGTGTCAATTGCCCAGTTGCCCTGTGTACAGAGGAACTCCTGGGATGCCTTCAAACTGTGGTGTCCTGAGTTCAGTGGATCTCCTGTGTTGTCTCTAGTTGTGGTGTCAGATACCCTGGGTGCAGCAGATATTTTGGGATGCTTCAGAATGTGGCATCAAATGTTTTGTATACAGTGGTTCTTCTGGTTTACTTCAGGATATGATGTCAAATGTTCTGAGTGCAGTGGGTACTCTGGTATGTCTGAGGATATAGCCTGCTCCAGGGAGCAGACTTGCTAGAAGTCTGTCTCAGCAGAAAGGATGAGGCAGAAGGGGACTGGTATTTGGCAGGTGGGGTTTTAGAGGAATGGTGGGTCCCGGAGTCCACTGGCCCCAAGCAGCAGCTGTGGCACTTGAGGGGGATGGTTCTTACTAAATGCTGAGTGCAGTGGATCCTCTGGAAGGTCTGAAGATATAACCTCTTCTGGGGAACAGAGTAGCTAGCTGTCTGTCCCAGCAGAACAGACCAGGCAGAAGGGACTTTTATGTGTACTTATTAAATATTTATAGTATATTATGTTTCTCTTTCTAGTAATAATATTTCATTAATGATAAGAAATTGCTTTATCCAGCTGATTTATTGAACTCTGAATATCTATTGCAACACCTTGTATGAGGAAGCTGTTTCAAAAACTTATCCAGAATAAGCAAACGTGAAATCTGCTGGTGTATTGCAAATGAGACTTAGTTGTAATCTACTACAGGATTGTGACACAGGTAAATGGAATTTTTATTGTATTTCAGAGATTAACAGCATATAACTAACAGAGTGGTGAACTGGCTGAAAATAAATGTGAAACACAAAAAAGAAGTTAATTCAGAGATAATAGCATTTCTAGTTGGTCTTTTAACAATTTAGAAGTCTTTATAAAAAATTTAAAGATTGTAAATTAGCAGAAATCAGGGTTTAGGAAAAATAGCAGTTGTGTTTTGATGTGTCCATGCTTCAATTTATGTGATCTTCAGGTCACACTGTCTGGGGACACAGATCAACTGAAAATTGAAGAGATTATGAAAGAGTACAGAAAATGCAAATGTGCTCTTCTGCCAAACGTGACTATATGTAATCTAGAATGTAGAGAGCTGCGACGTGCCGCGCCTCAAAGATGGTGCTGGTTTCTGCCTTCCACCCCCCCAATGGTGAGCGCTCCTTGCAGTAAACAAGTCCTTATTTGGCTATGTCTGCCTGGCCTGCTAGCTTCTGCATAGTGACAGCCTATCTACATGACCCACGTGGCTTGCTAGGACTGGCCAGTGCTAGCTATTTAAGCGTGGTGCAGGGCATTCCCCGGGGGGAGAGAGAGTCAGAAGAGATAGAGGTCAGAAGATTGTATCAAGGTTCCTGAGTAAAACTGCTTGAAGAAGATCTCCTATGGTCATGTCTTCCTTGCTGGTCGAGGTTGGGCATGGCACTAGAGACCTTGGTATCCTCCAGGAAAGATGCCTGGTGGAATACTTGAAATATCCCTCTTGAGGAAAAAATAGGTATGGGAAAAATAAAAACAACAAACCATCTGGCTATCACTTTGTTATCTGCTTAATAAATATGCTAGTCTTTAGAAGTATTTATTTTGTTTTAAAGAACCAATGCATCCTCCATCATTTATAGTACACTGTGATCACTTGCATGAAGATGATAAGAGTACTTGAGAGAGTTTATCATATTATTTGTTCACAATGCCAGATATCCAACTCGCATTATTCGGTAAAGTTTCTGTGACTCATCATACATTGCCTGTCTGGATTTGCACTGTTTCTAGCTGGTATGAAATGCAGTAAAAGAACAGATGACTTGAGTCCTAGGTTCTATTTCTGTGGCCAGTAGGTATTATTTGTCTATGAAGCATGGTCATGACAGTTGAACAGAAGAATAATTATATGTTCTAACATGAAAATTGAGAAGATACAACCAGGTATAGCTACACAAACTACACACCTATAAAGATACTAGGTTTAATAATAAGTATTATTATTAATAGGTTTAACTGTTTTATTCAACAGTTTACATTTAACTGTCTTGCTTCAGTGCATTAAATATTGATAATCTGCAATAGACTAAAATAAATGACCCATGTCCTTATCATAAGTGCACAAAATAAATGGGAAACAAAAATGCAAATAAAAACTAAATGCATGACACTAAAGAAAAAAGTATCAATTATACAACCATAATGTGGTGAGGGTTTTTAACAGACTAGCTAATGTCTAACATTAAATTCCTCACTTAAAATATACTGCTTATGATTTCTCAGTATAACTATTACTTTTGTTGTCTTATGTTCATAATATATTAGTAGTTCACTGTTTCTTCTCCCACAGTCCCTCCTCTTATTTCCCCCTCCTCTTCCCCTCTGAGAGAGTAGAGGGCCCCCACTGAGTATCCCTCTAACCTAGCATATCAAGTCCCTGTAGGGATAGGTACTTATTTTTCCGCTGAGGCCAGTCAAGGCAGCCTAATTAAACAGATTCCACAGACAGACAGCAGCTTTAGGGACAGCTCTGCTCTCATTGTTTGGGACCCACATGAAGATGGAGATGCACATTTTCTGCATATGTGTGTGGGGCCTAGGTCTAGTCTGTACATATTCATTGGTTGGAGGTTTAGTTTCTGAGAGCCCCATGGGTCCAGGTTAGTTGACTTTGTTGGTAATCCTGTGGAGTTCCTATCCCTTTCATGGTCTTCATATCTTCTGTCTGAACTCTTCCATAAGATTCCCCAAGATCCATCAAATGTTTGGCTGTGTTTCTGCAGGACAACATGCTTATGTCTACAAGCGTAACAGAACATCATTAAGAGTGTTAGGGATTCATGTTTACACATGGGATGGGTTCTGGTTGTCCTGGTTATTGTTTAGCTTTTCCCTCAGTCTCTGCTCCATCTTTATTGCTTAATTTCTTGTAGGCAGGGTAAATTTTGGGTGAAAAGTTTGGTGGGTGGATTGGTGTGCCTACCTCTCCAATGGAGTTCCTGCCTAGCTACAGGTGGTAGCTTCTTTGGGTTCTTTATCCCTACTGTTGTGAGTCTCAACTATGGTTAATCCCATTGATTTTTGGCAAACTTCTTATCCCACATTAATGGCACCTACTTGAGATGCCCACCCCCACTCCTGCCAGTCAGCTAAAGATTCCATTAGCTGTAAATTGCTTTACTCTAAAACCTAAGTTCAATCTGTTCTTTTTTTCTTTCTTCCTTCCTTTCTTTCCTTCCTTCCTTCCTTCCTTCCTTTCTTTCTTTCTTTCTTCCTTCCTTCCTTCCTCCCCCCTCTCTCTCATTCTTTCTTATTTCTTTCTTCTTAGTCTAAGGACATTAATTACATCGTTTTTGAGGGGTTTCTTCTAGTCCCTGAATCTTCTATCACTTATTTGTTCTAGATAAGTGGTTCAATACACATAGAAACATAAAAATATAAATGTATATACATACACAAAATATAAACCTAAAAATACATATGTACATACTCTTAAATATACATGTACACACATGTATAAACATACAAGTAAAGACACATATGCACACATGCATTCACATACAAATATACACATGTTCACACATATAAATATGCGTATGTATACAGATATAACAACATATATATAAAACACATAAACACATACAAATAAAACATATACATATACACACATAAATATACTCATGTGCACACAAATAGAAATATATGCATTACATATCCATGAGTATAAATATGCACAAACACAAACAAAATCACAGATGCACACATAAACATATATATGAACAAACACATGAATATATATGAACCCAGTATACATATCACATATTCACACACATAGATATACACACATATACATGAACTTGAACATACACATACAAATACATGTATATATGTGTACAGACATAAAAATAAACATACAAAACATAATATATGCATGTTTAAATAGGGGTTACAACATGACACCCCCCACAGAGGAATAAAACTCAGTAAACAAGACAGGTTGACTAAAATAAACATTTCCAACTTTATAGCATAGATGAAAAAGCATATAGTAAAAGAAGTTGGGTTTTAGGTATTTGTTACTCATAAAAAGACCAATTCAGATATTTGTTTGTCTGGAGTGCTTTCAAACAGCAAACACTGCCAGCCTAAAAGCAGGCTGTCATATACAAATGTGTGCTTTGGAGGAAAAATTCTTTAGATTATTTAAATTAGAGTTATAGAGCTAATAAGAATAAAAGCTGTATATTTTAATTATAACTGAACTTATGACCCTGGATATGTAATGAAAACTTAAACATATATTCTATACCACTTGGATAATCATTATCCTGTCTTTGTTCTGTGAATTTTGTATAAATAAAGAAGCACCTGGTTGCTAGTGACAGAAATGGTCTGATTGCAAGTCAGAGCCACAGCAGCATCCTGACTGCTAGACAGTCAGAGCCATTAAATTCCCCTAACTATCTCCTGAATCACTCCCTCCCCTCACTCCTTCTCTGCAGGAGTCCTATCAGTTAGGACCTTGTGACTTTCCCCTCTATGCCTTTGGAGGCCCCACTGAAGGGCCCCCAGGAAACTGAAGTGGAGTCTATATGTTAACCAAACACAAAGAGGGACAATTGAAAATATAGATGCTTTGCAAAGACAAGTCTGTGCTATTATGTATTATATGTCAGAAAAATCCTGGGGACAATTTACATATATTATTAACCTAATTTTGATTTCATAAAATTTGAGTAGTTTATTACAAGTTTACTAGGATAGAAAAGAAATTCCAATAGAAAATGATTTAACTTTTACTAAGAACTATTGATTTGTAACTCTGAAAGTAAAATGCATGCTTTTGAGATCTCTTTCTAAATATTTATTTTAAAGACCCGCATTTATAATCTTAATGATGTCAGCTATGTTTTCCTAAATATGTGCTGGTTTTACTAAAAAGCAAACCATATGATAATTTACTATGGATTAAGCATTTTTGAATGCCATCCTCATAAAAAGACTTTATAGATTTATCTCTGAATGAGGGATGTTACAAAATACCTGTTTTGTACATGGTTATACTTCTGTAGATTAATACTGTATTTGCATCCTTGGGTGTAACCAGGTACTCATGGTGAGAATGTTAGACTGAGGAATAGTGCAAAGAAGCAGAAAGAAAGATGAGGAAGCAAATGGTGAATTGATAAATTTTTTTAAAGCAATAGTTTTCCTTTATTTCAACATACATATGTGGAAATGTCGTCTTCTAAATATGAAGCTGTATTATCAGATTTACGAATAAAAGACAAAAATCCTAATTTTAGTATAAATACATGAAAATTCTTTGAGAAGTAAATATTTGCATGGCAGTACCAAAATACCATATATTTTTGGTTTTTTAATTAAAATTAAATTACATCAATTTTTCTCTTCCCCTTCCTCCAGAGCCAGAATAGAACTCTGTTCTGATATTATTTCCCCTAGAAGTTACAGAATCTTCACCCTCAATATTTGAACAATAAAAGTTCCTTAAAAAGACCTGCAGAACTGCCGATGGAGAACCATTCCCACACAAACTTCCTTGCTTTCTCTCAAAATTATGGCTTCCTTTTTTTTTTTTTTGTTATTTTATGTGTGTGCATGTGTGCATGAATGCCCATGCACACACACAGAGCTAAATATATAAAACCAAACTATTCAGTCCTTTTAGTATTATCCATAATTTTATGGCTTCAGGGCTGACCACTTGGTGTTAGACAACCAATTTGGGGGTTAGTCCTTTGGCAGGCTGGTTTTCTCTCTCTCGGCATTTCTTAGTTGTCTTTAGTTCTTTGTTTAGAAAATCTGTAAGACTGTTCTCTTCTGTGTTATCATGCCTATTGGTGTCGTTGGTCTGCAGGTCTTTTTAGGGAACTTATATTGTTCAAATATTGAGGGTGAAGATTCTGTAACTTCTAAGGGAAATAATATCAGAACAGAGTTCTATTCTGGCTCTTGGTTTTTTTCTTCCTTTTTTGGTGTTTGGTGATCTTTAGATGAAGGAGTTGTGTTGTAGAAGTGAGAAATGGGGTTAGGCACTCCATAGTTAATTGTTCTTTTGTGTGTTTTGACCTGTTGTACATTTCTGTATGGACTTGTTTTCCAAAAAAAAATGATGAGAAATGAAAGTTACATTTATTTGTGGATATAAGGATAAATATTTAGAAGGTAGGCTGTAGCAGTAATTATGCTGGTTTGTAAAGTCAATAGTAGGCTTTTCTCTACTCACTCCTGCTCAGATTAATGACCTTTTTTCATTCTTTTTTCTTTTCTCTTTCTTTTTTTGTTATTGGATGTTTTCTTTATTTACATTTTAAATGTTATCCCCTTTCCTGGTTTCTCCTCTGGAAAAGTTCCTATCCCACTACCTCCTGCCTCCCTGCCTGGCATTCCTCTACACTGGGGCATCAAACCTTCACAAAACCAAGGGTCTCTCCTGCCATCTATGCCCAAAACGGCCATCCTCTGCTACATATGTGGCTGGACCATGGGTCCCTCCATGTATATGTACTCTTTGGTTGGTGGTTTAGTCCCTAGGAGCTCTTGGGGGGGGGGTCTGGTTGGTTGATATTGTTGTTCTTCCTAAGGGGATGCAAACTCCTTTAACTACTTCTGTCTTTCTCTAATGCCTCCATTATGGACTCCGCTCTCAGTCCATTGTTTGACTGTAAGCATCTGCCTCTGTATTTGTCAGATTCTGGCAGAGACTCTCAGGAGACAACTATATCAGGCTCCTGTCAGCATGCCCTTCTTGGCATCCGAAATAGTGTCTGGGTTTGGTGACTATATGTGGGATGGATCCCTATGAGGGGCAGTCTCAGGGTGGCCTTTCCTTCAGTCCTGCTCCACACTTTGTCTCCATATTTCCTCCTTTGAGTATTTTGTTCCCCTTTCTAAGAAGGACTGAAGTATCCACACTTTGGTCTTCCTTCTTCTTGAGTTTTAGGTGGTCTGTAATTGTATCTTGGATACTCCAAGCTTTTGAGCTAATATCCTCTTATCAGTGAGTGTATACCATGCATGCTCTTTTGTGATTGGGTTACCTCACTCAGGATGATATTTTCTAGTTCAACCCATTTACCTATGAATTTTTTGAAGTCATTGTTTTTAATAGCTTCTTGCCTTATCTTTACTGTTTAAAGATGGCCTCTTTCTTTGGCTATTATTGCCATATGTGCATACTGCCTTAGTTAGTTATAAAACACAATGTCTAAGGAATGTTATAAAAAAGTGTTATAGTTCTTGAAGGTTAGTATCTGGGATGGTGGAGCAGAGGCTCAGAAGCAGGAACATCTGAGAGCTTACTTTGCAATCCTCAAGCAGGAGTCAAACAATACATTGGGAATGGTCTGAGTCTTTTGAAACCTCAAAGCCTGCCCAAGGTAACATATTGCTCCAACAAGGCCATACTGCCTAATCCTTCTTAAATAATTCTATCAATGGGATAGCAAGTATTCAAATATATGAGCCCATGGGAGTTATTCATCCCACATGCATGCACAACTATATAAATAGAAACTGTTGAGTTTATTTGTGTGTGTGTGTGTGTGTGTGTGTGTGTGTGTGTGTATATGGATATCATTTTAGAGCTAACCTGTTTGTACTGTATGATCATCTAGGTGTGTGTATAACCAGTTTGGAGGATTGAATTTTCATTATTCCTTTAACATTTGATTTTTGCTTAAAGTTCTGCCTGTAAGTAACTATTTTCCTTATATTAATAACTTTGGTTAGCTTTAATTTAAACATGTTCAAACAAATATATACAAAATCTGCCTTAGATTGCAACTTCCATGCAGCTGTTAAAATGAATGAGGAACTGGGAGAAAGGCTAAGTGTATAAAAAGTTCTTGCCACACAAATGTGAAATCTTGAACCAATATAAAAGCTGCATATGGTTGATGGTATTTGTAATCCCACGATTCCTATAGTAAAATGGTAGGTTGAGAAGGATAATTTCTGTAAGTTCCTAGGCTAGCTAACCTGCTACATGCAGCCATGCAGCCATGAACAAGAGAACACACACACACACACACACACACACACACACACACAGAGAGAGAGAGAGAGAGAGAGAGAGAGAGAGGAGAGACAGAGACACAGAGAGAATATGGAATTGAACTAATAAATTGTAAAATGAAATGCACATACAACAAAGATACTAACATATTGAAAGTAATCACACATATTTGAGATTATACCTTACTGTGTAGCTCTGGCTGGTCTGAATCTGAATGTTTGATTCAAAACACTTGAGAATTCAAAAACATTCACATGCCTTTACCTCCCATGTTCTGAGACTTAAGACAAGTATTACCACACATAACAGTAACACTATTGATTTAGTGTCAAATGTTATATCAGAGACAAAAACATTGAGTAGTTTTGTCTTAGTCAGGGATTTTATTCTTGCACAAACATCATGATCAAGAAGCAAGTTGGGGAGGAAAGGGTCTATTCAGCTTACACTTTCACATTGCTGTTCATCACTAAAGGAAGTCAGGACTAAAACTCAAGCAGGTCAGTAATCAGGAGCTGATACAGAGGCTGTGGAGGGATGCTTCTCTTGGCTTGATCAGCTTGCTTTATTATAGAACCCAAGAATACCAGACACAATGGGCCCTTGACTCTTTTTTTAAAGAAGTAGATAAATGGAAGCTTTATTTTCAACAGTATCATCCTTATTATTTATTAACTTCCATGAAGAAATATGCCAGGATTCTTTGCTACAGCCTCCTTAGAATCTAAAATGGAATCATTTCCCAAAAATATTTGTCGTATAACTTAATACTATTTCTCATAACCATGAGTCAATAGGAAATTACAATATACTGGTGACTTTGCCATCAGGCCTTCACAAATATTCATCTTAAAGACTTTCAAGAAAATAAAAAGATATGGTTTAAGTAATAAATAGATACTTTGGGAAAAAAGGAACATTGTTTTCTTATGCTGTATTAATTTAAGTTAATTATTTTAAGTCATCAAAAGACTATGATCTCATGAGGACATGTCCTTCAACAAGTATTTTTTTTTCTATTACTTTAAGTCAAAATGTGAGGGAAAATTTACCCATAAAACAATTATATGGGCACCCGGATCTGGATCTGAACAGACACGGTCAAACAGCTCCCTGCAACCAAATCCCATGGGAGGGAGAGCTAGACCTTCAAAGGGGCAGACACACCGAGGAAACCAGAGGAGACTACTCTCTGCCCACATTTCTGACTCTAGATGAAAACACCTAGTACCATCAGGGCCCTCTGTGCACAGGGACCCAGAAGTAGGGTCAGGCCCTTCTGGTTGCTGCCCTCACAGAGAGCTAAAACTGAGCCCCGAGGAGCGACTTCAGGCCTGAGGTAAGACCAACTTTTCTTCTCCAAGTGACCCGCCTGGTGGAATCAGGACACACATAGGCAAAATTCCTCTGGGACTGGACACTTCCAGTTTCAAGCTGGCACCCGAACTTCACTCAACCAGGCCCACAGCTCCCTTTGGGACAGAGAGATGATTGCCCAGATGTGTGGGCAATCCTGAGACTGCAGGGCAGGAGAGGTCACCACTTCTGACCACCTTTGCACACATCCCTGGCCCAAGAGGAAACTTTATAGGGCCTCTGGGCACAGGAAAATAGGGGCCGTCAAGCTGTAGGAGCTCTGCAGTCCAGACTGGGCTCAGATCTGAACAGACCCAGTCAAACAGCTCCCTGCACCCAAATCCCGTGGGAGGGAGAGCTAAACTTTCAGAGGGGCAGACACGCCTGGGAAACCAGAGGAGACTACTCTCTGCCCACATTTCTGACTCCTGAGGGAAAAGCCTAGCAATATGTACGCACCCTGTGCACAGGGACCCAGGAGAAATAGGGGCAGATCCTTCCGATTCCTGCCAACAGAGACATCTGAAAGCCAGTAGACAGGAATGACTACATGCCTGAAACAGAACACTCTATTCCCATGACTGGCTTAAAGAAAACAGGAAAACAGGTATACCACACTCCTGGCACACAGGCCTATAGGACAGTCTAGTCACTGTCAGAAATAGCAGAACAAGGTAACACCA
The DNA here is from genome assembly GCF_011064425.1 of Rattus rattus. Taxonomy (NCBI): domain Eukaryota; kingdom Metazoa; phylum Chordata; class Mammalia; order Rodentia; family Muridae; genus Rattus; species Rattus rattus. The sequence goes on along the minus strand of NC_046172.1, from coordinate 40,285,209 downwards.
GAGACAACCTGACGGCAAGAGGCAAGCCCAGGACCCCAAGCAACAGAAGCCAAGACTACATGGCATCATCAGAGCCCAATTCTCCCACCAAAGCAAACAGTGAATATCCAAACACACCAGAAAAGCAAGATCTAGATTTAAAATCACATTCGATCATGATGATGGAGGATTTTAAAGAACTCCCTTAGAGAAATGCAGGTAAACACAAGTAAACAAGTAGAAGCCCTTAGAGAGGAAACACAAAAATCCCTGAAATAATTACAGGAAAACACAATCAAACACGTGAAAGAATTGAAAATGGAAATAGAAACAATAAAGAAATCACAAAGGGAGACAACCGTGGATATAGAAAACCAAAGGAAGAGACAAGGAGCTGTAGATACAAGCATACAACAGAATACAAGAGATAGAAGAGAGAATCTCAGGAGCAGAAGATTCCATAGAAATCATCGACACAACTGTCAAAGATAATGTAAAACGGAAAAAGCTACTGGCCCAAAACATACAGGAAATCTAGGACACAATGAGAAGATCAAACCTAAGGATAATAGGTATAGAAGAGACAACTCAAAGGACCAGTATATATCTTCTGCAAAATCATAGAAGAAAACTTCCCTAACTTAAAAAAAGAGATACCCATAAATTTACAAGAAGCCTACAGAACTCCAAATAGAATGGACAAGAAAAGAAAATACTCTTGTCACATAATAGTCAAAAGACCAAATGCACAAAACAAAGAAAGAATATTAAAAGCAGTAAGGGAAAAATGTCAAGTAACATATAAAGGCAGACCTACCAGAATTACACCAGACTTCTCACCAGAGACTATGCAAGCCAGAAGATCCTGGACAGATGTCGTACAGACCCTAAGAGAACACAAATGCCAGCCCAGTTTATTGTATCCAGCACAACTCTCAATTAACATAGATGGAGAAACTAAGATATTCCATGACAAAACCAAATTTACACAATACTTTTCTACAAATCCAGCCCTACAAAGTATAATAAATGGTAAAACCCAAAACAAGGAGGCAAGGTACAACCTAGAAAAAGCAAGAAACTAATCATTTTGCAACAAAACAAAGTGAAGACAAGCACACAAACATAATCTCAACTCCAAATACAAAGATAACAGGAAGCAACAATCACTATTCCTTAATATCTCTCAACATCAATGGATTCAATTCCTCAATAAAAACGACACAGATTAACAAACTGGACATGTAATGAGGACCTGGCATTTTGCTGACTACAGGAAACACACCTCAGAGACAAAGAGAGACACTACCTCAGTGCAAAAGGCTGGCAAACAACTTTCCAAGCAAATAGTCTGAAGAAGCAAGCTGGAGTAGGCATTCTAATATTGAATGAGATTGATTTTCAACCAAAGGTCATCAAAAAAGATAAGGTACGACACTTCATATTCATCAAAGGAAAAATCCACCAAGATGAACTCTCCATCCTAAATATCTATGCTCTTACGTAGGGCACCTACGTAAATAAAAGAAACCTTACTAAAGCTCAAAGCACACATAGCACCTCACAGAATAATAGTAGGAGATTTCAACACCCCTCTCTCATCAATGGACAGATCATGGAAACATGAATTAAACCGAGACATACAGAAACTAACAGAAATTATGAACCAAATGAATTTAACAGATATTTATAGAACATTCCATCCTAAATCAAGAGGATAAACCTTCTTCTCAATGCCTCATGGAACCCTCTCCAAAACTGACCATAATATCGGGCACAAAACAGGCCTCAACCGATATAGAAAGATAGAAATAGTCCCATGTGCCCTATCAGACCACCACAGGCTAAAACTGGTCTTGAATAACAATAAGGAGAGAACACCCACATATACATGGAAGTTCATCTGGAATAACAAAAAACCCACGATAGCTAAAACTATCTTCAACAATAAAAGGACTTCCGGGGGAAATCACTATCCCTGAACTCAAGCAGTATTACAGAGCAATACTGATAAAAACTGCATGGTATTGGTACAGAGACAGACAGATAGACCAATGGAATAGAATTGAAGACCCAGAAATGAACACACACACCTATGGTCACTTGATTTTTGACAAAGGAGCCAAATCCATCCAATGGAAAAAAGATAGCATTTTCAGCAAATGGTGCTGGTTCAACTGGAGGTCAACATGTAGAAGAATGCAGATAGATCCATGCTTATCACCCTGTACAAAGCTTAAGTCCAATTGGATCAAGGACCTCCATATCAAACCAGGTACACTCAAACTAATAGAAGAAGAAGTGGAGAAGAATTTCAAACACATGGGCACTGGAGAAAATTTCCTGAACAAAACACCAGTGGCTTATGCTCTAAGATCAAGAATCGACAAATGGGATCTCATAAAACTGCAAATCTTCTGTAAGGCAAAGGACACTGTGGTTAAGACAAAACGGCAACCAACAGATTGGGAAAAGATCTTTACCAATCCTTCAACTGATAGAGAGCTTATATCCAAAATATACAAAGAAGTTACACTGCAGGGAGACAAATAACCCTATTAAAAATGGGGTTCAGAGCCAAACAAAGAATTCACAGCTGAGGAACGTCGAGTGGCTGAGAAACACCTAAAGAAATGTTCAACATCTTTAGTCATAAGGGAAATGCAAATCAAAACAACCCTGAAATTTCACCTCACACCAGTGAGAATGGCTAAGATCAAAAACTCTGGTGACAGCAAATGCTGGCGAGGATGCGGAGAAAGAGGAACACTCCTCCATTGTTGGTGGGATTGAAGACTGGTACAACCATTCTGGAAATCAGTCTGGAGGTTCCTGAGAAAATTGAACATTGTACTACCTGAGGACCCAGATATACCTCTCTTTGGCATATACCCAAAATATTGTCCAATGTATAACAAAGACACATGCTCCACTATGTTCATAGCAGCTTTATTTATAATAGCCAGAAGCTGCAAAGAACCCAGATGCCCTTAAACAGAGCAATGGATACAGAAAATGTGGTACATCTCTACAATGGAATATTATTCAGCTATCAAAAACATTGACTTTATGAAATTCATAGGCAAATGGCTGAAACTGGAAAATATCATCCTGAGTGAGGTAACCCAATCACAGAAAAGCACACATGGTATAGACTCATTGATACGTGGATATTAGTCCAAATGCTTGAATTATTCTAGAATCACAGAACACATGAAACTCAAGAAGGATGACCAAAGTGCAGATACTTCACTCCTTCCTTAAAAGGGGAACAAGTTTACCCTTGGGAGGGGATAGGGAGGCAAAGTTTAGAACCAAGACTGAAGGAATGCCCATTCAGAGCCTGACCCACATGTGGCCTATATACATACAGCTACCAAACTAGATAAGATGGATGAAGAAAAGAAGTGGAGACTGACAGGAACTGGATGTAGATCTCTCCTGAGAGACACAACCAGAATATTACAAATACATAGGTGAATGCCAGCAGCAAACCGCTGAACTGAGAACAGGTCCCCTGTTGAAGGAATTAGAGAAAGGACTGAAAGAGGGGAAGGGACTTGAAACCCCATATGAACAACAATGCCAACCAATCGGAGCTTCCAGGGACTAAGCCACTACCCAAAGACTGTACATGGACTGACCTGGGCTCCAACCTCATAGAGTAGCAATGAATAGCCTAGTAAGAGCACCAGTGGAAGGAAGCCCCTTGGTCCTGCCAAAACAATGACCCCTGATGAAAGGATTCTTGGGGAGGAGTCGGTGGTAATTGTGTTGGGATGGGGAGGTAGCTTTTCCCATATAGAAAGAGGGTGGGGATTAGGGGGATGTTGGCCTGGAAACCGGAAAGGGAATAAAATTTGAAATGTAAACAAGAAATAACCAATTTAGTAAAGATGGAAAAAAAACATTTATATGTTGCACATAAATAGGGTTATGGAAACAGAACCAGCAGCTAGCAGGTTTACTCTGTCAACGATTATTTACTAACGTGACAAATTGATAAAATAACAGGAAATAAGCCATAAGCCTGTTTTGTTTTCCTTTTCTTCCTCAGTTACAAAAGAAATCTTGTCATTATCACATTTAAATGTTTCCAATATAATATTTATAGCTGTTTTGAGAAAGAAGATCCTGAAAAATGATCAAGAAATTTGAAATTGGTGCTCTATAAGAATTTTGAGAAGTATGTTTTTCTAGAAAAAGAATCCTGAAAGTACTGAAATTTTCATCTCTCTGTGTAAGAAAGGTTTAGATTGCATTATTGGATAATGGACTGGTCATGCGTTACCAGTAAATTTAAATGTCCATAGCAGGGGCTGAGGTGATGACTCAGTGAGTAAGGTGCTTCCACTCTTGATCACTAATTGAGAAAATGCCTTATAGCTGGATGCCATGGAGGCATTTCCTAAAGGAAGTCTCCTCTCTCTGTGATAACTCCAGCTTCAGCTCGTGTCAAGTTGACATGCAAAACCAGCCAGTACAAGTTTCCTAAGGAGGATTTATTTTAATTGGGTATTTTTATTTACATTTCAAATCTTATTTCCTTTCCCAGTTTCCCCATCCCTAAGCCCCCAATCCCATTCCCCTCCCCTTCTATAAGGGTATTCCCCTTACCCAAACACTTCCCTGCCTCCCTTTCCTGACATTACCCTATACTGGAGGATAAGCCTTGGGAGGACCAAGGGCCTAAGGAGGATTCTTATGGGTTTTCCTTTTATTCTTTTTCTGAAGAATGTCACAGGTTATGGTAATCCTCATTTTCCTGATGAATGAATCTACACCCTTAAAAAATACTGAAACATCTACAAAAACATGTAGCATTCTTCTGGTTTATTCTATTTCAGAATCTGTTGTTAATAAATCTATAAATTGAGTAAGTGAATTAAGAGAGGAATAATTGAGCTTATAGTTATGGTCAAAGATTAAACGACCATACCTAGTGATGATGGATTTTTTTTTGGGGGGGGGACTCAGAGAGTACAGAATATCACACAATGAGAGACAGAGTACAAGAAATCTAGACCAACCAGTTTGCATAGACATTTCATTCTCAAGATAGCTCATTTCACATCAATCTCTTAACCATTATTTCTATTATTGAATTAATAGAAATAATTCAGAAGAGCAGAACCTTAATCCGCACCTAAAATTTCAAATTGTCCTTACTTCATAAGATCTCATAATTTAAATTACATTTCCACCTGAGCTTTAGGGATGACAAACCATATGCATAGTATTATTTAAATCATTACCTTTTAGAAACCTCCTCCTCCTATTGCAGAAACATTTCTAGGAATTTTCCTTCATTTCAAAGAGTTTGTGACTACTCTTGGCCTACTGAACTGAAGATGATTCTTAATGGCCCTACTTTATTTTTAACTTCATAATCATGTGATAAAAATAATGGACAATAACTTTTCTTGATCCCCACATGCTAATTCTCTTCTGTTAGTAATCAACATGTTGGACATGAAGGCAGCAATGTATTATTTAGTAAGTGTCCCAAACTTTAACTCCAAAGAGAACTTGTCTATGAATCTACCTGCCAATGTTTACATAAGAAGTGTTGACCCATGATTTTTGCAATTAAAGTGATCATTCAGAGACTTCTTATGACTGTAATATTCCAATGATAACTGTCTAGAATATACGTATAACATACAAATAGCCCAATGAACTTCTGAATAAAATCCTCATATAATAGTACACATAATCAAATTTAAGAAATCATTACTATATGAAGTCTACTTTAAAGTATTTATGAATATTACAATAATGCTAATAATGGATATGTTTTGGTTCAGAACTAATCTAAGATTATAGATTGAATTGAATTTGGGTTTGGGTTAAATCTTATTTAACTAGAATTTTTTGTTTTTGTGATGTTAATATTATAATATATATTATAGTCATTCTCTCATAAGTAAAACAAAGCTGTGCATTTTTTCTATTTGAGATACTTTGTCATAATTCATCATGCCATTGCCATGTAATGCCATTGACATTGCTAACAGTAATACTGCTTCTTTTAAAATTAATTACACATCTTTTTAAAAAATAATTAACTTATTTATTTTTACAATCCATATTATATTTCCCTCCTGGTCCACCCCTCACGGAGTTTCCACATCCCATACCTCCTCCCCACCCCACCCCACCCCACCCCTGCACTCTCCCTCCCTCCATCTTCACAAAATTTCCCACCCCACCCACCCCACTAGACTTCTAAACTACCTGTGGTCTCCAGTCTCTTGAGAGTTAGGTGCATTTTCTGTGACTGAACTCAGGCCGGTAAGTGCTCTGCTGTGTATGTATTGGAGGCCTCATCTCAGCTGGTGTACACTGCCTGGTGTACACTATATCACACTGGTGGGTGATATAGTGTTTAAGAGATCTCAAGGGTTCAGGTCAATTGAGACTGTATGTTTTCAGTAGCAATGTAATGTCTAACATTTAATTTTCCAAACATTTTATATTGTGATATCATACCATCACATACCTTATAGCTTTCTTGTATTCCATTTGGAAGCAATGTAAAACAATTTGAATACATGAAGGATACCATTTTCTGTGAGTTTTGTGTGTTGTTCTGCCTTATCAATTGTATTTTATGGATGTATTTACATATTAATTTGACTTCTGTTACTTTATGTTTCAAATTTGATTTGATTTGTTTTACTGGAAAACGTACTCAAATAAAACTGGAAAGTGTAAAAGTAATAAAAATTAGGAAAATCTAGAAATACTTATGATGAGACTGTACATTGAAGTATTCAATTTAGTGTTTCCATGCTAACAATTTAAAATGGAAAAATATCATGAGTTATGTGAATCTTAAAATTAGAGTAGTTCTCAACAATCTGTAAACTTAATGCAGATGATACTACTTACTAAATGATCAGAAGATATTTGTTATTTATTGGTATAAATGTATTCACTATTTTGACTTCAATTTTATAGCTGATGGGCATATGAACTCACAGAGTGGTACAGCATGTACAAGCCTGCACAAAATCAAACCACACAAAATCCCAGTTCATAGAAAGAAAAGTACACACAAGTTACTATCACTAACCAAGAAGCTACTTTGAATTGATAATTGCTTGGAGTAGCAAATCAGTTTTCTACAATGATATGATACTAGGTATATCAATCACACACATTATATATAGACATTATATATACATAAGAATTAAAGAGTTAAGAAAAATAATTACAGCAGCTATAAAATCATTCCAAATGCAAACAAAAGTTGAATTCCTTCCCTTGATGGGCATCATATCTGGGTTCTTGTATTTTCCTTAAACTTTCCTATTGCTGTTTCTCCCAAGTAGATTAGAAAAGTGACACACCAAATTACCATGGGCATAGGACCAAGCTGAATTGCAGTGTTTAGGTGCTCAGTCAGCAGTGGTTACTGTAGGCTGTGCAATGAGCAGAATGGCAAATTCAAATCCAAAGGGATATAGAGACAACTTAAGTTGCCTAGCAGCAGACAGTTACACATTGCATGCCCCTGTTGTAGAAAGGATGCAGTACTAGTTTATGAACACAGAGTGTAATTCCTGAAATCTTATTTGTATGCCATCAAGTAATAATATCAAAAGTCAAAAGAGAAATTTGTGTCGAAATCAAAATTATTCTCATCCACATAACTCATGGATATTGACATGTTCTGTAATAGGCTATAATGCTTTTGTTCTCCCTCTTACTGAACATAGAGAACTTTCCATTAAACAAAAGTTAAATGCAATGATTTTCAAAAAAATAAATGTAGGCACAAATGAATACTCAAAATTGATATTTTGTAGGTATTCCACCTATAGAAATATTTTGTCTAGAATTTCATGGGACATAATTTATTTAGAAAGCAAAATTCATTTAATAGGTTAGGGCTATACATGATGCAGTGACTGGCAACCATATACATGTAATTTGTACTGCAAATCTTAAGGTATGTATTTGGAAAGCTTCTCTCTCTCTCTCTCTCTCTCATTTTTCTATTTAATTTTTAATTCCTATGTGTGTGTGTATATGGAAATGCTTGTAGGCTTTGTGATACATTGTAAAGACAATATATTATTATTTTTTTTATTTTCAACCCAGCCATTGCACACCACTCTCCCACCCCATACTCTCTCCAATAGTGTTTCATCTCATTCCTCATTTTCCTGGTCTCTGAGGGGATGCTCCCACCCCCAAGCTAGGCCTCTTCCACTCCCTGGTGCCTCATGTCTCTTGAGGGATCAAACATGTCTTCTCCTATTGAGCCAGACCAGGCAGTCCTCTGCTATATATGTGCCTTTGACCAGCTTGTATATGCTGCCTGATTGGTGTGTGGGAGATTCTGACCTCCAGATTAGTTGACACTTCTCATTTCCTTATGGGGTTGTCCTTCCCTTCAGCATCTTCAATCCTTCTCCTAATTCAACCATAAGGTCTCTGACTTTAGTCTGTCCAATGGTTGGGTATAAATATCTTCATCTGTCTCAGTCAGCTGCTGTTTGAGGCTCTCAGACAACAGCCACACCAGGTTCCTTTCTGTAAGCACATCATAGCATCAGTAATAGCATCAGGCCACGGTGCCTCCCACCCTCCATGAGATGGATCCCAAGAAGGGCTGGACAGATTTTCCTTCAGTCTCTTCATCATTTCATCCCTGTAGTTTAGACAGAAAAAATTCTAGGTCAGAAATTTTAACTCTGGGTTGGTAACCCCTTCCCTCCACTTGAGACCCTTTCTATCTACTGGGGTAGACTTTTTGAGTTCCCTCTCCCAACTGCTGAGCATTTCAGCTAAAAAGTAACCCTCATTGAGTGCTGAAACTCTCTCATCATCAGGTCAATGGTACTTTCAGAGTGTACCCCAACTTCCCTCCTCTCCCGTGACCCAAAGGCATTCATGCTGCTGGCCCTTTGGCTTCTCTTCCACCCATACCTGGTCCTGTTCCCCTTTCCTGTCCTTCTCCTCTCTCCTACCCAGATTCTTCCCTTGCTCTGCCTCCCATGATTATTTTCTTCCCCCTTCTAAGTGGGATCAAAGTATCCTCACTTGGGCTTTTCTGCTTCTTATACTTTTTAACTGAGGGGTTATATCCTGGGTGTGTGTGTGTGTTTGTCTCTCTCTCTCTCTCTCTCTCTCTCTCTCTCTCTATATATATATATATATATATATATATATATATATATATATATATATATAACATATATATATATATATGTTCTTTTGGGTCTGGGCCACCTCATTAAGGAAGATATGTTCTATTCCATCAATTTGCCTGAAAAATTCATAATGTCTTAATTATTAATAGCTGAATATTATCCCATTGTGCAAATAAAGACATTTTCTGTATCCATTTTTCTGTTCAGGGACATTTGGGTCATTTCCAGCTTTAGATCCTTACAAATAAGGCCGCTGTGAACATGGTGGATCAAATGTCCTTGTGGTATGGTAAGGCATCTTTTGGGTATATTCCCAAGAGTTGAATAGCTGGGTCTTCAGATAGATCTATTTACAAATTTCTTAGGAACCTCCAGATTGATTTCCAGAGTGGTTATACCAGTTTGAAATCCCATCAGCAATGGAGGGTGTTCCTTTTCTCATATCCCTTGCCAGCATCTCTAACTGGTGCTTAACTGGCCTGGGTGTCTCTGCCTGGAGCCTGCCTCCTATGTCCCCATTTGCAACAAATCTCCTAGGAGACCTGTGTCTCTGGCTGCAGGAGATCTCCTGGGAGAACTGCAGACTGCGGGGTGGTGAGAGGGAAAGACATACCCATCTATATCAGGTGCGGTAAAGACTAGAAAGAAAATAGGGTTCTTGAGAAGGGGAGGAGTCCAGTGTCTGCTGGGCTCCTTGAAGGATCCCAAGTGGTTTCATTATTTGGATGGTAATCTCACATGTTCTGCAGCAGATCTGCTGGGAGCCATGCAGACTATGAGGTTATGAGAGGGGCAGAACACCTATTTGCCCTGGAGGAGGTGCAAAACATAAAGGGTGGCAATATATTATTTTTAAAAATAAAAACACCAAAGATCCACTTGTTAGGCACAGAAAGGAAAAATTCTTGGCCTCCTTATATGTTCTGAGTGCCCTCTTTTTGCAACTACCACTTGTGGAAATGTTCTGTACATATTTGTCTCTAACTAGGAACCACAAGTTTTGGAGAGACAGATATTGGATTGGGGAAAGTTTTCTCACAGAACAGCAAAAGTCAAGGAAGATAACCAAGCATAATGAGCAAGAAAATTTAAGTCACATCAGCATACTAAGTTTTCCTGTGTTTCCATCAGGCATATATAACAGTTCCCATAGAAATCTGGAAAGGAGTGTCATAGGTCCCATCTGAGACTGGACCTAGGTTGTGAAGTTAGAGGCCCTAACCAACAGGATTTCCTGTGTGGATTTGGTAGAAGACACAACCTCTAATACTCTCAAGACTAGAACAGAATGTTGTTTGCAACCTGAAGAAAATTACAAGATTGAATGCCTGTTCTGTCTTGTTAACATTCTGAACATTGCCTAATGCATGCATTGACATGCCAAAGCATCCTAATCATAACAGGAACATTAGGAACATGAGACTGGTGTCAAGCTCATAATTTGATTCATTAATACAAATGCACTCTTCTACACATTCCAGAAATAGCTTTCACATTTACTTACAATTTGACATGTAGCTTTTGGTACAAGAATACAGACTGAAATGTGAAAATGATTACATAGTTAGCAGAATTCTCAGTACACAAAGAATGTTTTAGTGTATTTCACATATATTGCATATTTTCAAAGTAAATCTATGATAAGCATAATATTAGTTAGGTGAGACTTAAAGCAGATACATAAACTGTCAATAGGTATATTCTGTACTTGGAATAATTAGCCCTCCATAACCCAAGTTTATGGGTCCTCAAATTATACTTACCTTTCTATTTAACTATGGTTTGCAATTTTCCCTAAACAGACTGAGGAATCTATGTTTACAAATTTCCTCATATAAGGGATACCTTTTAAATGTCTTTAAACAGTGTGATTGGAGAAGATTTTGCAGGAATGAAATATCTGATATCTACTTGAAACATTTCCTCTTTTTCTAAATAAAATATTTAATTCACAAAAGAAATCTATATTCAAAGCGATCTCACATGTACACACGTCATATGATTTTTAGCAATAAAATAATCATATTGGCCAGCATACATGTTACATATTAACTTTTCCGAACTTATTAATTTTACAACTGCAGGTTCCTTTAGAAACCAGCCTTCTAGTCACTGTTTGAATGCCTTCCACTTTTATTAGAATAACATGTGAGATCAAAAACCCACCTCTGCTACCTTGGTAACAACTCTTCTTAGAGGAAATGCCTATGGAACATTTGTAGGGAAATTTTCTGCAGTTTGCACATAAGCCCACAAAAGCACATTGCAATTTCCCCTCAGGCCCATACAGCTTGGGAATAAAATATTCTTCTTTATGGCTGAGGAGCAGTGTATCAGTGGTATGTATGTGAAACCCTTTCACCTTAATAATACTCTACAAACATAGGAAAAAGATTTCATAGGTAGCGTTATGAAATTTCGCAGGTATCACAATAACATGTATTTTCTGTGTGACAATACATAAAGTTAACACTTTATAGTAAGCTGTTTTGAGCATACCTTCTTTGAGTACTATGTTACATATCTTAGTATTGTCCTGCCTTTATAAATCATTATTTAGCTTCTTTGTACAAATTTTTCTACTTGTTATAATGAACATGAGATGTCAATTAATGATAGATGTTAGTCAAATAATCAAGTAAGAAATACATAGTACATAGGGTATTTTATAAAATATGAAAATATGCTGACTTCAAAATTAAGTTCAAAATTAAGTGCATATTAATTAATTAGAATGATGCTTTCTTTCTTTTAAAAAGAACATTCCAGGGTATTTTACACTTATGTATTATGTGTAGTTTTTTAAATTTAGTATGACAAAGGGATCCAGATTGTGAAATGAAATGAGCAGACATTCATAAGGTAAATAATATGTTCTGTTTTTTATCATTTTTTCTCACTCCCTTTTCTGGTATTTTAATATTTTTCATGCTGCACATAACAATCCATTTAGCCTCGTTTAAATAGACATATACAATATATTTATGTATATTACATAGAAGGTATGTGCCTTGTTTTGTACTTGCAATTTCACTGAGGATTCACAGTGTTTGCATTTACCATAGTCTAAGATTTGACTTTTTATTATTGATTCTACATTGTTTGAATTTGGTGACTGAATAAACATTGGATTTCTATCTATACGTAATACTAAGCACTTCTCATACCAATGCTGAACAATAAAGCAGAAGATAAGGATTTGGGAGAACAACATGAGTTTCCTGATTTTTATTGCATTTTTATTACCAGAAGAAAATATAAAGCCTGTCTCTCACTTTAGAATCTCAGGATGCTATTTGTATTCACTGGAAATCAATTCATAAATGGTATGAATACATTCTAAACACATTAAGGTCAGAATTAAAACAACAATGAAATGTGTAATCACCTATTATCACAGAAATTTTTCCTTGATGGTAAGGCTTCTTGTTGATTATTTTGATGATGTTATAATATTGCCGTTAGATAATTTCTGCCAATTAAACAAAGACAATAGAAGTCATTAATTAGATCTTGATTTCAAAGGCAAAATGATTTTTATAGCAGTAGAAAAATATATTCAGTTACATTTATCACTGCTTGATGTATTCATCCAAACCGGTTTTATATTTCTCAAAACAACACCAAATGGCTATTGAAAACTATGCTAAAATATTGAATTTTAAATTATGTTCATAGTTCAAAGTTATTGGCACTTCAATTATTTTATGTATTTGTCTTATCAGTACTGTTTTAGCATAAATGATTTTCTTCATATTAGAGCTAGAACAATTAACTTTTCATAAGTCTTCCTCATTTACAACCCATAGTATATATATTTTACTAAAAACATTTTCTTAGAACATTTGTAATAATCATTTCTTCTCCTTTATCAAAACAATTTAGTTTCCCTATGGGTTATGAAGAATAGGGTCTCCAGTAAACCTGGCCTTCATGTCTCAGACTACTCCCTTTCCAGATTCTCTCCATCTTCTCTGCCAGATTGTCTACTTCAGTTGTGTATCAAATGACAAAGTTTTCTGACTGTATCTTCTGCACCCACCATCTCGGCTGTCTATTTTCTTCAGGCTCCTATACTTTGCTTCATATTTTGTCTATCTAAATTCTGTTTCAAAATTCATAACTATTTTCTTTATAACATACTATTTCTGACCATTCCAAAACAGAAATTATTCTCCTACCTTAAACATTCAGTGTTTATATAAGCAAAAAGGGTATTTTTAACTTACTAAGAGAAAAAAAATTACTTTTTAAAAAGTGTCACTGTTATTTGATACCACTCTTGGTCTTCCTATGTGGTTGCTCTATTGTGATGGTACAACATATCCCCTTCAGTTCCTTCAATTCTTCCCCTAACTCTTCTGTAAGTGTATGCAAGCTCAGTCCAATGCTTGGCTATGGGTATCTGCATCTGACTCAGTTGCTACTGGTAAAGTCTCTCAGAGGACAGTTATGCTAGGCTCCTGTTTCCAAGCACATTTTTTGGGCAGAGGATAGTTTTATTTGTATAAATAAAATAGCTGTGATGTTTTGTTGCAATACTATGAACAAGACTATTGCTTTGGGGAATCAGAGAGACAGGAGAAGGTCTGTGGGAAGACTATCTGATTTTTTGGCAGGTGTGACCTGTGATTTAGCACAGGGGCTAGAATACAAGTTGGGGAGGGATGTTAGAAGGGGATGGTCTGTGGGATCCACAGAGGATATAGGCAGGGATAAAGGGAGGCTGCACCTGTGCTCTATTGTAATGGTAAAATCAAGACAGTTGAATTGTGACAGTGTGGAACAGAGAAATAGAAGGCAGATAGGCAGCCTATTTGATTTTCTGGTTTTCTTAGGATTTATATTTATGAACTAATACCAAACTTTTCTAATCTTAGAACACCTAGAATTTGTTTTTGTTTGAAATTTTTATTTGAAAATAATTACAAATGGCTTATTTACATCATCAAAAATTTCCAAGATCAATGTCCTATTTTGAAAACATATCTACATAAATTTAATTTTTGAAAAAGACAAGATAATACTTTCTTTTAATATTAGGGATAAAATTTCAAACATTGTCATGGTGTACTTCTTTTACTTTATGCTTCAAGTGATTGATTCATAATGAACAATCAATATTTATTTAGATAAGGGAATATACTAACTTCTTTAGATAAATTAAAAAATAACAAGTGTTGTAAATTTTAAATTGTAGGGAATAATAATAATCAAGTTTTGCTGTTTGCTCTGTTCCTGATGTTGTAAGCTATTCCAGAGTTTTTGATTTAAAAATTATTTTGTTACACCTACTTTGTCACGTGTTTCATTAGAATGCATGTGGTTGAACTCTTATAACCAATGACTTTATATTCATTCATGTAGGAGAATGCAAAGATTATGCATGACTTGATATTTTGGGTAGAACTGTTTTGCATGATTGTTTACTTGCATGCCTAATGATGGCTGAGTTTGAATATCAGTTGAGAACAAAATGTAAAAAATATCACTATATGTCCATAGATTCTTCATGTGACATGACTCAGGATTCCTCAAATATGGTAACCTTTAGATATCTAGACTTCTTACACAATTAGGTGAAGTTCTATGAGTTTGTCAAAATTGAAGATTTTGCTGTTACTCAATTTCAGAATTCATATGGAAACATTTTACCTAACTGTCATTTTCTTAAGTCACTGCTTGTCTGGACTCACTGAGTATATGACAGTCTTTATTTCTCAGTGATTTGGAAAACCTTACCACCCTGATCTGATGCCCATGTCAATAAACTCTTGCTGATTATGGATTTAAATATTGTTAATGTATATTTGGAAAACAATATCTGGAACTATCCGTTAGAGAATGATATCCAAAAGGTTTGTATATTGTTTATATCCACAATTTTACCACTGATGTTCTCATTATATTTTATATAAGAGAAAACAACTAAGGATTAGGGGAATGTGATATCCAAGCTGAAAGAAAAATTGTGAAAGACCATACATGCATTATTTAATATATGGTAGTTGACCAATTACAGGACATAGTAATTATTAGAATCCATTTTGTCACCATGAAATTAGGAACAGGTGTGGTGGGATAGGTTTTAATGATAGGTACCTAACAAAAGAAGTTTAGGAGCCTCTGTAGTTTATCATCTACCTTACATTTTTGGCCAGGTAAGATGCCAATTATTTTCAGTAATCCCTCACACCTTTATTCAAAATAGAATTTTTACAATAAATAATCTTACTTCCAGTATTCTTTCATATTAAGGTGTGTAGTTATCACAAATGTGATTTCTTTTCACAGTTACTTCCTGCATTATTGATAACACATTCTCTAAACTTAAGAGCTCACAACTGCTAGTGAGTTATGCATGCAAACACTTAGGTGAGGTAAGATATAAGAGTAATTATAAACTAGAATGGCTGACTTAACCTATAAATTTTAAAATTCCCTAAGGAAAGAACACATGTGTATATCTCACATATCTATATAATTCTTGAGCTCTTTATATTTACATCCATTTTCTACTTTAGAGAGATTTACTGATCCTGTACATGATTATTTTTATGCTTTAGAACATTTTGCAAAAGTATAAATCTGAAGCAGCTGTCTTTAATAGAGTGGTGGCTGTATGTGAGTAATAGTTTTATGGATATTGAAAATCTTAGCAAAATACACGCATGACCAACTTCCAAAACAAGAACTTGCAGAATAGCAGAAAAAAAAAAACAAAAAACCTTTCACTGGCAGCATGTAGTTTTCTGGGTGGTACTTTGTATGAAGTACTCTATCATTGCCCTAAAAGTCACAATCAAGTTTGAGTAAATTTGGCCAGCTAACCTAAAAACAAGATTGTGACTGTCATATTTTCTGCGTTAAAAATACAAATATTTCAGAAGTTTTTAATTATTATTATGAATACTTTTATTTTAACTAGAATTTTATTATAAAAATTGAAAATAAAATAATGAAATTAGTCAGACCAAAAATCTATACATCTCAATGTATACAAGTTTATTGACTGTATATCATTTTTAAAACACAGTTTGAAACTACCTTAGATTATAGTAGCAATCATATTAAATATATATATAGATATATATGTGTGTGTGTGTGTGTGTGTGTGTGTGTGTGTGCGTGTGTGTGTGCGTGTGTGTGTATTCCAAACAATTTTGGGTTAACTTATGCCATCAATGACCAAGAGCAAGCCAAAAGACTCTTCAAAAGTAATGGATAATACAGCACATAGTGTATATAAACATATTCTATTAAAGTATTTTATAGGATCAATTAGTATGGAATAAATTAATTGTATTACTGATTCACTTATGGTCAGGATAAATTTGTAACTTCAGTAGTTAGCATTATTCTGCAAGGAAAATGTACTAATTAGTATTATACTATTAGTATTTAGGAAATGTAGAGACAACAATAAAGAAAATTTAGGCACTCTGAAACATGAAGCCCAACACTATTGCAATAATTGTCTCATTCTTAACTTTTATGTTGAGTTCCTTTTTCAATTGTAAAACATATACAATCATGTAAATAACAAAATTAGGAGATGGAAGTGGAAAATATATCACCAAGATTATGAATGTAAGTACTTTGCAATAGATGAGAAAATCTAAGAATTTATTTTCATATTTGCATCTAACAAAGAGTAAGGTTCCTTTTAGTCATTACCTCTTTTATTTTATACTAACTTATTTCTTCAGGCGGTGTGGTAATTATTCATAATTAAAAACATGAGATATTATGATCAGTATGATAAGATCATATGATAAGATCATATCAGTATGATATGATCAGTATGATAAGACTGATGCTCTGAACATGTATCATGAAGCAAGTTGGTTTAGGTTTAACATTTTAAGATAATCCTTCTCTTAAGATTAATTTGAAGGCTCACAAATAAGGAAAAGGTAAACAAAATGAAGAGAACATTGAAGAAAGGAGGAAAACACAGGAGTAAGTGATGATGAAAAAGCAGGTATACAAAGTACTAAGAAGCCCACAAGGGGTGATACATTTGAAATAAGGAAATGTGGAGGACAAAAAGGAGATGGAGAGGTTAGCAAAATGGTACAGGAAATATTCTGGAGAAATCAATGCATTTAAAGAAGGGAAACTAAATCCAAGATTTGACTAAAGAAGAAACTGAACAGTGGTTCTCAATGAGCAAGAGCGTCAGCTAAAATCTTAAGCTAGATTGACCCTTTAGGGTTATCTATTTTGGAGGAAAAAAGGTTTAATTTTCCTATTTCTGCTTTATTTAGTCACTGAAAGTAAGTATTGAGCCAAGGAAAGAATGTGAAGCTTTAAATAAATCAGGCTCCCTTAACTGAAAGCAGTTTCCACACACAGCTGATACCTTAGTACTGTTTTCCTGTACTACTCTTACCAACTAGAAGTCCATCTCAGACAAAGTGGACAATGGCAGCAAATCTATCCATTTCTAATAATATTTTCAGGTTTCAGCTTAAACTCTATTCCTTTCTGGAAGCAATTTGGATATTTGGATAGCCAGAAGTATTTTTCTGTAAAATGAACATATCCCTTCCCCTTTTGTAAAAATTTCATGTTATTGTCCTCTCTAGCTGCTATAAACATTGGTTAACCTGAATACAATGACAGCAAAAAATGTCCAGTCATAGACTCTATATTAACAAATAATGCCACTATGTAAAATATACTTTGAAAATACTCCGCGAAAAAATGTAAACCGCAAAGCACTTTCGTTTCTACAGCAAATAACAAATAAAGTGACGATGCTTTCAATAATTATTGAATATAAATTTCCTTTCAATCATACATAATAGGAAAAGGCTACCTTAGTGTACTGACATATATACTGATGTATATAACTAGTTACTATTTCCAAGTGACATGGCATAAGATTTTTGTGGTACTCTCTGGCTGGCATGACCTTCTTTATTTAGAGCAGATTGGACTTGAAATCACAAAGATCTAACTGCCTCCACTTCCTTAGTGGTAAGATTAGAATGAAAGTGCCACAAAGCTTAATTTTTAGAGTATTTTTATAAAGCAGAAAAGTGTTCATGTCTTGAAAATAATTTTCTTCCATTTTTTAAAAAATAAAGTCACTATATCCAAAGCCATTGTATTTTTGAAGAGTTTTTCAAAGTAAAATTGCATTGTACTCAGTTGGACTTCTTTTAATTGGCCAAGCAGCTTAAGATATGATGAAAACCATGCTTTTTCAATAACTCAATGAATATTTTACAAGTATCTGTAAAGAGCCTTACAAATTTTGCTAAGCAGGAGCACAAAAATGAATTTCCACATATTTGAGAGACAACTTATTGTACTATCTCACTTGTTTAGTGATGCTTGCCTTTAGATTGCCAAATCATATATCTATCTATCGTAAGTTGTATATGATCATTCTACAAAAAACTTGAGCTTTACTCAGATATTTTTAAACTGGGAATCTCTTGTAGGTATTTTTTATTGCAAGGTTTGGTATAGGTGAGAGGTAACTAAACAAATATCAATTATATATCTTTTGTAGTATTTGGGAAAATATTTTTTGTCCTTGATTTTAAAAAATAGAGTCCAGAGTGATAAAATCATTATATTGTGCCATTATTATTTAGTCTTTCTGTAGTATAGTTATGCATGGAAATTGTTGAGAACCAAGGAAGGAAATAATTCCTACTTATATACAGACACACACACACACACACACACACACACACACACACACACACATACAGAGAGAGAGAGAGAGAGAGAGAGAGAGAGAATGTTTTATCAAATGTTGCCTCAATTGTGATTTCTTTTGACATATACAATCAAGTAACTACGTCATCAGCTATAGGAGTTCATGGTAAAAAAAAAGTCTCAAAATTCTGAACAATAAAAAGAAAATCTCCAAAAAAATCGCCCATTAAATGAAATAAATGAAATAAATGAATCTTCAAGAAAGCCATTACATCAAGGCTTTACAGGGCAACACAACAGAAGGAAAAGATCCTTCTGTTGGCACAAGAGTCAAAGACCCACTCATTCATATATTCCAGTTCCATAAAAATGCTAAGCCAAAAGTTAGGTTTTTCCCTTATCTTATTTTATTTTGTTATTTTTGGTTGTTGTCTCTTAGAAGGCAGTTCTTTTCTAATGAATGACAAAAGGGGAGTGGATCCAGACAGCAGGAAATGTGGGAGCAACTAAGAGAAATAGAGAAAGGAGAAACTGTAATCGAGATTTCCTGTAATAGGAAAAATGGGAACTAAAGGACATCACAAATATCTGTCTAACTTGTAAAAAGTAGCTGTCATATTTTGTTCTTAACACTGTCTAAAAATTGTCTGTATAATAAATAACACAGTGTCACCTTACAATCAGAATAAGGAGCCTTTCACACCCTCCTGTATGTATGTACAGTTTAATTTAGATTTTAATACTATTCTCTTTGATACAATTTAAGACAATTTGCTAATTATGCTGAATTCTTCTAAAGTAATTATTGTTCATAGTTGACAACTGTTTATTATTCTAAATATGTTATTTTCCTGTGATAAAAGATAAATTACTAAATAATTACAGTTCTGAAGGTATTTTTCAATTTTCCCTAAGCAGTTAATTATAAAGTAAGTTCTAAGCTTTCATTCTCATATATTTGTCTACTTTTTCACAATATAATTTTAAGATGATTTCTAGATTATGTATCTATATACTCTAAGTTTACAAAATAAAACAAATATAAATTAATTTATTTAGAATAAAACTCAGTTAAATTTTGGATTTTCATTGACTATGTTCATGTTTTTGTTGCATTTGTGACAATTCTGTTAAGACACTACTAGAAAATAGAGTATATGTGATTTAGAATCAAATGTCAAAAGATTTGTTAGGTGTTGTAAAATCATTAAGGTAATATCAATGGTTATCATACTTAAGTTTGAGATATTAAAATAATGTCTTACTAAGGGGCAATGACACCTATTTTAAATTTACATTGTGTTTACAATTGTACTTAGGATAGTTATATTGTGTTTAGGTGTTATTATGACTTGGTTAGTATTTTCATTTGAAAATAATTTTTTAAAGATTTATATATTTATATGAGTACACTGTCACTTTCTTTAGACACACCAGAAGAGGGCATCATACCCTGTCACAGATGGTTGTGAGCCACAATGTGGTGGCTGGGAATTGAACTCAGGACCTCTAGGAAGATCAGTGTCAGTGCTCTTAACTGCTAAGCCATTTCTTAATCAGGACATAAATAGATATGACTGTGTTTCAAGATGACAAGGGGTCGATTTGTGATGGCTATTATTGGTTGCCAACTTTAATACATCTGGAATGAACTAAAATCCAGAAATGTATGATACACCACTGAGAAATTTTTTGACTTTCTTTTCACAGCCAACCGTTGTTGAATTAGATTACAGCCTGTAAGTCATTCTAATAAATTCAACATATATATATATATATATATATGTATGTATATGTATATATATATAAAATTTACATGCCATAAGTAGTTCTGTTACTCTAGAGAACCATGACTAATTCAATATAAATTTGATTTGATCTCTTAAAAAGTTCTGTACAGTCCACAAATCATATGGAGCTTAAGAAAAAGGAAGACCAAAGTGTAGTTGTGTCAATCCTATATAGAAGAGGGAACAAAACAACCATAGGAGGTAGAGGGAGAGAGGGACTTGGGAGGGAGAAAGGAGTGGGGGTGGAAGGTGGCAATATTAGGCATTGGAAGGGATGGAAGAGAAATACAGAGGGTCAGGGAAATTGAAGAGAAACATGTAGTAGTGGGGATGGGGAACTGGGGATAGTCACTAGAAAACCCCAGACCGTAGGAAAGAAAGCAAGAGGCTCCCTGGACCCAATGATGATGACTTTAGCCAGAATATCCAAGAAAGGGGTAAGACCACCTGTAGCAACCACCTCCAGTAGATAGGCATGGCCCCCAGTTGAGGAATGGGGCCACCACCCATCTTGAAAATTTTAACCAAGAAATGTTCCTGTCCAATACAAAGGCAGGGACAAAAACTGCAGCAAAGGATGAAGGAAAGGCCATTAAATGTAAATGGATAAAGTGATTAATATTACAAAAGTTCTATAAGGTATTGACAATTCTACACACCAACATTAATTCTGTCTTTAAGCTTATTTTAGATGATTAATGATATAATAAGATGAGTATATACAATTTATATTCCTTTCATGGGAATACTATGTCTAGGGAGGCAGTAAAAGTCTCCAATCACCTTAAAGCTCAAGAAGATGAGTGAGGGGTACATGAGAATGGAGGGCAGCATAGGGAAACTGTATACCTAATTACACTCAGGATTTTTCTCATCATTACATTCAAGTCTCCATTTTCTTTTGAAAATAACAAATTACATTTTCATGAGGAATGTCTTCCATAATGTGAGGAGAACATTTTTTTTCTGGTGATATAAGTGCAAATGGGGGACATATTTGTTAAGCCATGTGATAGAATCTATTTTCTGCATTCCCCAGGAATGGAAGAAACACCAAAGACTGAAGAAGGCTAATTAAAGAAAACATTTCAGTTTTGTACATTTTCATTATGAAAAAAGGTCTACATTTTTCAAGAAATAATTTCAGTCATGATAATTTTAAGCACAAGTTGTTATAAAAACAGGATATAAACACATAATAGAGTTCAAAGTATCGAACAGGCTCTTTCTTTAATGATATTGTTGTCAAGAATAAAACTACATATAATTTATTTACAGCAGATTTTCACTGTCTTTTTTTGTATTCATATACCCAAATTTATTTATTTATTTGTTACATGTGTGGATGTTTTGCCTGCATGTGATGTCTGTGTCCCATATACATGCAGTGTTCTCAGAGGCCAGAAGACAGCGGATCCCCTGACACTGGAGGTAAAGGTGGTTGTGAGCCTCTGCGGCTATTGGGAGACAGAGAAGCCAGCGCTTTTAACCACTGAATCATTTTACTAGTATACCCAATTCCAGTATTTTTAAGGATGGGTAGGGAGAGAAAACTACAATTAGTAATGTTGAAAGAGACAAAAAGATGGCAGCAAGTTTTGTGGTGGTGGTGGGTTTCCTGGCCTCAGCTACTTTCTGAGGAAGCTGTTCGGGTTTAGCTTCGAAAACTGATGAAGGCAGCATTTCTGTTCTCCTTGACTTTTTTGCCACTTCAAGTTCAAACCTGTTGTTGATCATTAAACTGTGCCCCCACCCCAGCATGTGTCTGCCTGCCTGCCTCCTTCTGTCTGTTCGTTCTTTGTGGTTAGAGACGTGGACCATGAAGCATTTATTAGATTTGTTTTGTATCCCAGGCTGCCTTGAACTCACTATGCAGCCATAGGTGACCTCGAATCTTTGATGCTCCTACCTCTTGTGCAGGGAATGTACCACATTGCCAGTTTATGCAGAGCTGGGAACCAAATCCAGCGCTTTGTGTTTGCCAGGCAACAGTATTCAAATTAAGCCTCACTCATCCCATCGTGGGGTATTTCTTAATAAGATTGGGATCTTGTGTATAACAACAGTTCCTTGGTACATATCATCATCATCGTCGTAGTCATCGTCGTCGTCGTCATCGTCATCATCACCACCACCATCACCATATCATCACCATCACCATTTTTAACACTACCCACCAGAATTCATGCTTTCTTTTTCCCTGTTTTTTTTCCCCTAAGTCTCATGGTGTAGCTCAGGCAGGTTTTGAACTTACAGCAATGCTACTCTCCCTGGGCTGCTAAACTGAAGAAAGAAAGCAGGGCAGTGTCTTCAGGGCTTGAGTCACTAAAGTGCTAGATCTATGAAGTGGTCACCATGACACCCATCCTGACCTGTAGCCTCCTGAGGGGGAAAAATTCACTCTAACTGCCGATGTAGTATTCAGGTGTCTTTACCATCTTCGTGATCATGTGTCCCTGTGCAGTTGGGGTAAATTGAAATCTAAGAGATTTCTTGGTTCTGTGAACTTGCTGACAGTGTTTGGTGCTTACAGGAAATAGTCCAGATATTTGTCAGAGTTGGAATGTGTGATCAAGCTGTGAACGCATTGTTGAAGTGTAACCAGCTAAAGGCAGCGGTGGACACCTGCATACACCTGAATCAGGTGGGGAGCAGACAGTTCTATCCATGCACTGTACCCTCACAGGGATTCTTAGGAGTCTTCAGTGTGGGGCTGGGAGGGAAAGGAGCTACTGGAGTACAGAGGGTGGTCTTTGCACTTAACCACTTGTGCTACCAAAAGCAGTGGCTGGTCTCACAGCTTAGCCAACAAGGAACACGGAACAGACCTGTGCATTCAGGTTTTTATCTGAAAGTAATTTCATAATTTTCTGCATTTTGCTAGGGTTAGGTTTTCTTCCTCAGAAAGTACCAAGTTAATGGTCATTCATTGCATGAGTAAAGAATTGAATTAATCGATCAATATTTATTTTGACAAATCTATTTCCTTTCTCTTTCATAGAAAACATGTTGATTTTCTGGGGTTGCAAACCTCTTCAGCTCCTTCAACCCTTTCTCTAACTCCTCCAATGGGGACCCCATTCTCAGTTCAATGGTTGGCTGTGAGCCTTCACTTCTGTATTTGTCATGTTCTGGCAGAGCCACCCAGGAGACAGTTATATCAGGCTCCTGTCAGCATGCACTTCTTGGCATCAGCAATATTGTCTGGGTTCGGTGGCTCTATGAATATGGCCTGGATCCCCAGGTGGGGCGGGCTCTGAATGGCCATTCATTCAGTCTCTGCTCCAAACTTTGTCTCCATATCTCCTTCTATGAATATTTTTGTTCCCCCTTCTAAGAAGGAGTGAAGCATCTGCACTTTGGTCATCCTTCTTTTTGAGCTTCATGTAGTCTGTAGATTGTATCTTGTGAATTCCAAGCTTTTGGGCTAATATCCTCACTCAGAATCTTTTGGGTATATGCCCAGGAGTGGTATAACTGGGTCCTCAGGTAGTACTATGTCCAATTTTCTGATTGCGTTACCCTACTCAGGATGATATTTTCTAGTTCCAACCATTTGCCTATGAATTTCATGAAGTCATTGTTAAATTTAGTATATGAGACATCCTAAATCATTATTAATGATGACTGACATTTCCCTTATTCTTTTCTCTCTTTCCTGTGAACAACAATATAATAGACAATTGCTATATTCAGCATACATAAATTAATTTAATTTAATTTTTTAATGGTTCTAGAAATTGTACTTTCTTTAATTTATTGGAACACAAATCCATACTTGTTAACACACATTTATATAACTACAATGAAAATTAAGTTTTCAGATATGGTAATAACAGATTTGTTATGATTGCCTAGATAAGATGTATGCATTGTTTTCTTTTCTTTGTTAAGGAAAAAATAAAGCACACACCAAAGCACTCAAGATAGCTTTTATTCAGAAGCTACTACAATGGGAGAAATGAATTCAGTACACAATTTATTGCAATCACAAAGCATAGAAACAATTATGAATATAAAATGGATAAATTGGTATTCATACCCAAGAGACAGGTTAAGGAGATTAATAGTTTTGAATTGCTGAAAGAAAGTATTATAAGTATGAGAATTATATGTTGATTTACTTTCTGTGGCTAGGCTTGGTGAAGATATACACAGAAGCCAATGTTAAGACCTAACATAGAGACAGCTTGGAAGATGTTTTCTAATTTTAAAGTTTAGTAGTTCTAACTCATCCTATTTTAAAGAGAATGGTATATAATCCTATATCACATTGAAGTTTTGTTGACTTCAAATTTTAGTCCTTTTTTTTAGTCTTTATTAACTTGGGTATTTCTTATTTACATTTCGATTGTAATTCTCTTTCCGGTTTCCTGGCAACATCCCCCTAACCCCTCCCCCTCCCCTTCTAGATGGGTGTTCCCCTCCCCATCCTCCCCCCATTACCACCCTTCCCCCAACAATCATATTCACTGGGGGTTCCGTCTTGGCAGGACCAAGGGCTTCACCTTTCACAGGTGCCCTTACTAGGCTATTCATTGCTACCTATGAGGTTGGAGCCCAGGATCAGCCCATGTATAGTCTTTGGGTAGTGACTTAGTCCCTGGAAACTCTGGTTGGTTGGCATTGTTGTTCATGAAAGAGCCCCTTCAAGCTCTTTCAGTCCTTTCTCTGATTCCTTCAACGGGGGTCCCGATATCAGTTCAGTGGTTTGCTGCTGGCATTCGCCTATGTATTTGCTGTATTCTGGCTGTGTCTCTCAGGAGAGATCTACATCCGGTTCTTGTCGGCCTGCACTTCTTTGCTTCATCCATCTTATCTAGTTTAGTCCTTCTGAAGTACAGTGGGCACATAGACCCAATCAAGTATACTTTCAATAAAGACGTCAGAGGGGGGTGTTAAATGCATTTGAAGTTTTATTTTATTTTATTTTATTTTATTTTATTTTATTTTATTTTATTTTTTTGGTTCTTTTTTTTTTTCGGAGCTGGGGACCGAACCCAGGGCCTTGCTCTACCACTGAGATAAATCCCCAACGCATTTGAAGTTTTAAAAACATGCTACTTAATTCTTTCATCTCTACCAATATTGAGAAAAAACCTTGAATGTTTAAACAAAAATCACCTTCTATTTTACTTATTTTCTTATATTTATGTAAGTGAATACAGTCAGTTTACAGTGGCAAAGTCAAAAAATCAAAACCAGTACACAAAAGAGTAAAAGATTTTTTATTAACTGCTGGTAACACAGAACAGCTCTTAAAAGAAATCATGCTTTTTGCCAATAAAACAAGTTGAAACATTTACTAAGGAGGTGTGTTCTTATTCCATTCACTTGTAATAGATACTTTAGGAAAGAAACCTCACTGCAGCTGCTTAATTTATGCTGAACATACTTCTGAGCCGTAATTTAACAATGGAAGACAGTAGAAAGGAATCCCCCATGCATATTACAGCAAAGTTGGAAGGGGATGGGCAGATGCTCCACAGGAAAAGGAATTTGCTTCCTCATCAGTTACCAGCTATGGTGGACTAAAAGAAAGAAAGCAAAGCTGGGCCCAGCCAGATCTTGAAAAGATTAATCTCCTTTTCCTGGCCCTGCCCCAGCATTCTTAACCTGTTTGTTCTTGTACTAAGAAATAGTCCTCAAATATTTTAATTATTATCAAGAAAAAACACACTTAAAAAGAATGAAAACAACTTTCTTGGGCCTCTTGTAATTTATGGCTAATAACGCTTTTGTAACTTGTTAAAGCAAGGGAGTACCTAATTAAAATTATGATTCGGAAGCTGGAGATCTGTCTCAATGTGTAATTGTATTTGCTTCCCAAGCATGTGGAATGGCATTGATCCTAGAACCCTCATAAAAAGGCAGATGTATCCATGCAGATTTGTAATAGCAGCAGTGTGGGAGGTAGAGGCAGTAATATCACTGAAATTTGTTGGACATCAGCATAGCTTCACACTCAGTGAGTGACACTGTCTCAAGGGAATAAGGAAGAAAGTGATAGAACAAGACACTTAATACCCTGTTCCAACTTTGACATGTATGCACAGGTGCTTCAACAGGCATACATCACACACATCGTATTCACCTATGTATACCCATATACACATACACACATAAACACACACTGACACACACACACACACACACACACACACACACACACACACACACACACACACACACACACATTTCTATGTTGCAAACCTCTTGCTAACAGAGACCTTCCTAGGAAAGAACCAAACTCTTCTTAGCATAGGGATGTTAGGTAGAACTAAGAATACTATTTTATTATTATTATTTTTTTTCACTCAAACAATCCATCCTGGCCACTGTCTCCCTTCCCTCCTCTCTGCCAATTCTCCCTACTTACTGTCTCCCAGATCCCTGCGCTTATGTTTCCCTTCAGAAAAAAAGCAGGGTTCGCAATGATATCAACTGAGCTTGGCATAATAAAATGCAGTGAGACTCTTAATGTAGATGTGAAAAGGGTTGCATAAGTAAGACAGTGGAAAAAAACACAAGAAAATGAGTTTTGCAAGAAAAATTCAATGATTCACTGGTGTGGTAATAACATTTCCTTTAGTGGTATATAAAATGTGTAGGAGGAGTATATGTTTCAATGCTATGAATATCTAAACTCTCACGGAATAGATAATGAACCTCTTGTAATGTAAACACTCCACAGATCAATAGGCCTAGTGCGAAAGCAGGCACATCCTCATAAATTGCTACTCCACAACACTCATGCGTTTCCCTTCAAAATTCTAACACTGAGCCTTCTGCCTTCTGAATGCCTGTTTTGTATTCTTCTTTAATGTGGCATGGTAATACTGGAAAAACACATTTTTTTTAAAGTTTACCTTTTCTTCACCACCCTTGATAATGACTGTGTTTACAACAGTCAGGTGCTGTTTTGTGTCATATGCATTCACACATTATAAAAGACATAGAACTAAACCTCAGTTCACTGATATCTTGCTCTCAAGTGAATATAGTCATTTTGTAGCTTCCATCTTCAGACAATTTTGAGGTTTAAGGACATTGTCTGCCCTGTAGCCATCAGAAACGTGTCTTCTCCACTTGTCATTAATGTGTGTTGTCCAGTTAATGTATTTAATTAAGATAATTGATTAAAACAAGGTTAATGCTTATGAAATAGTAACTCTTTGTGAATATTAAGGAATATTACTATTATCAAAATTATGCCAACAACATTACTATTACTTTAACATTTTTTTCTAGCACAGGGACCAACCAGCTTTTAATTAAGATAATTGATTAAAACATGACATATTGAAAGCTTAATTTATGATGGCTATTGTTTTTTATTATTCATACCCAGAAAAATTCACTGATGATGTATAGTTTTTTTCTCCAAAGTAAATGTTAATAATCCACATGAACTTTGTTTAAAATAGAATATATTGCAAACATACTATATAATTCAGTCTGGCTACATAATTTATCTCACAGGATCTCAGGCTCATTCCGTGTACAGCTTTATAAAGGCAGATGAGTGGATAATAGTTCCCTACAAACTCTTGCTCTGTAGAACTATACTGTGTTTTAGGTTTCTGCATAAATCTTCCTTATTAATATTGTAATTTTGTAATGTCTTAAATAGGAAATCATATTATTTCATGGACTGATTAGAGAGAGATTTGCTTCTGACATCATTAATTCACCACCAATGAGTATTTGAATGGAATTGTTATACCTATAATAATCATGTTAGTATTTTTTTATTTATAGGTGAGGTAGTTTAAGTCCTTAAATTCTGGAAGCCTGAATTACTGTTTTTGCTGTCCTTTTCTGTATATTTTGCAAGCAGTCTGTTAGACCAAGGAATGCAAAACTCAAATAAAATGTTGACTCAGAATAATGACCTCCTACACTATGGTTTGTGAAAAGATCCTAGCTGCTGAAGGCTATACAGGAAGAACAACAAGTGGCTTTAAAACTCATGGAATGCAGCCCATGATTTACCACAGCCATATGGGTGAAACTTGGTGTGGCATGGCCCAAGGACTATGTGTTCTGAGGACTTTATGTTGTTTTGGGATTCTGCTCTGCTAGCTGTTCTCATTTCCCTCTTAATCTAGAATTATATGAAAACTTGAAAGGGGCTTTAAGTCCCTAACTGGGCAGTATCTCTGGCAATCACAATAATAATGCTTGATCTCTTTCAGGCATTGCTACTGGAGCAGATTAATGATTTTATCACC
The DNA here is from genome assembly GCF_011064425.1 of Rattus rattus. Taxonomy (NCBI): domain Eukaryota; kingdom Metazoa; phylum Chordata; class Mammalia; order Rodentia; family Muridae; genus Rattus; species Rattus rattus. The sequence continues at coordinate 40,256,364 of NC_046172.1, read as the reverse complement.
ACCCTATATAAGAACATAGAGATGTAGAATGTCAACAATGACTACAACCCTTAGAAAATATTTGGAAAAATAAAGTTGTTAGTATAGTTAGGTTGAGATGTTTTAACTACTGTTTGTGATTGTAAAAAATCTCAGGAAACAATTTGAAGTTCAAAAACATTCTTATTAGTTTTATGGTCACGAAACAAAAAAAGTGGCAGCACTGGTTGACTCTCCCTGAGACTGGACTGGCCATCATTAATTTCTTATACCCATTTTTTGTGCTCAGCTTCCTGATATTATTTACTAAGAATTGTTGATGAATAAATATGAATTCTGAAGATTTAAGATAGATATGACTGATTTTTATATAAAAGATTGTTTGTGATTTTTTTAAGATTCTTAAAAAATTGCTTTTAAAGACAAATAATAAAATAATTACTCCTTTCTTTGTAACCCCAAATAACTGCCTGCCAATAATAGAAACTGTCTGAGGAAACTACCTTGTTTGCTTACACTTTGTTAATCCATAATAAGTTGCTGTTTAAGGAATGTACATGGGTTTTTAGGAATAATTTGTTTAGTTTACCTGTATTAGGTAATGCTATTTCTTGTAAAGGTATTGGAAAACACATTTTTTCACAACCATTCACTAGAAGAAAACTAAGGTGTAATCATATTATAATTATATACTGCTTGAAAGATTTTGCTGGGATATCTATGTTTTGGAAGAAAGAATACATTCTGAGGTTAGAATATCTAGCAACTATGTGTATGTGTAAGGTATGTGTGTATGTGCTGAGTTGGATCATTGTTCCTTTCATCCATGAACTAGGTGTATATATGTCCATACATAAAGCTTGTCTGGGTGTGTGTTGGAGCTTGCTCCATCTACCAGTTGTGTATATTTATGTAGGCATGTGTAAAATGTTTGCAGTCTGCTGGCTGGAGCTTTGCTCTAACAATTCTATGTGTGAATATGTATATGTCTGTATGTAGGTCTGTATGCATGGATGTGTGTATGTAAGTATGTATGCATGTATGCCTGTGTTTATGAAGTTATTGGACTCTGTCTTTTGTTCCATTCACTCACTGTGTGTGTGTGTGTGTGTCTGTCTGTCTGTCTCTGTCTCTCTCTCGTGTGTGTGTGTGTGTGTGTGTGTGTGTGAGAGAGAGAGAGAGAGAGAGAGAGAGAGAGAGAGAGAATTTTCTCTTTCCTTCTCTTACTGTTTTTCTGCTGAACACAGAGTGCTAGGCCCAGTAAATTAAGCTTTGTTCCCTCAGAAAAAAAAGTCTATTGAGTAACTTCTTTTTTAACTGGCTGCCTTGTGCAGCAACCTCTGTAGATATCTGGATCCACAACTGTCAGCAGCTCTCAGTACTAACCCCTAACAGTGGCCTGCCTCAGTTTACCCACCACACAGATGCCAAAGCTGTTCTTTGCAGCTAGCTAACTAGTATCCCAGTATCATACTATACTCCTCTGTAGAGGGGCCACAATAACATTTTGTCACCACTAGATGGCGCTGGCTTCCACTTTCATTACGTGGCCAAAGATAGCCTTCGCCATTACAAGATGCCAGCCTTCGCCCGGCGTCCTGGCCAGCCCCCCTTTCAAAGTTAACTGTGCGCATGTGCAAGAGTGCCTTCGTGCCAGGTCTTTGCCCACTCCGGGGCATGCCTAATGATATCATGGGTAAAGCAACCAATCAGGTGTAGATGCGCGACACTAGGGGGTTTATAAGCGCACCATGTTGGTGCGGCCGGGGCTTCCTCTTCTAAGATTAATAAAGTTGATCACAGTAAGGATTTCTAAAAGTCCACGTGCTTCTTGCCGGCGGGAAGTTGTGCGCGGGACAATTGGTGCCGAAACCCGGAAAAAGGCCACATCATCACATCGCCGGCGCTACAGGAAGCCTCCATTTCACGGAAGAAATCCAGAAGCTGTAGAACTCAGGTAAAACTCTGAGAGACCATGTTTAGCCTTGACCTGTTCCGGCTCAGTCACCTGCCGGACGCGGCAGGTGCCGCTATGGTTGCTCTGGCAACCCTCGGGTTGTTTCTATTGACCTTTGAGTTTCTAGTTACCTCCAAATGGCGTCCAGAGGTGCGCATGGAACTGCCAGCTATAACAACAAAGTGGAGGCGTTGGGGGAAGAGGCGAGGCGGCGTCAGAAACAGGTTGAGTAAAAAATTAAAGAGCTCAAGGAAAAATTACAAGAAGATAGTCCCCTCCAATTCGGAGGCAAAAGATTGGGGAAAGAACGCCCCGGGTGAGAAGGGAGGAGATAAAAGGAACACATTATTTTGGGAGAAAAATTTTGTCTTTGTGCCTGTTAGAAGTGTGCTTAAGGTCCGGCGCCGGCTCTGGGGACGCCACGGCGTCTCTGAGCTGACGCGACAGCTTTATAGAGTCATACTGATCAGATTTGATAGAGGCAGACCGCCTGAAAATTTATTCAGGAGAATCAAACAAAAGGACATCTCAGTGCCCATGCACAGCCTGATAGAGTTAATGTAATTGGGTTGTGAGTAAAAATATTCAGGACTGTGTTTCACTTCCATACCATTGGCAAATGTCGGTTGTGCCGCTCAGATAATATATCTCAGTATCTTACAGGAATTGGGTTTCAACACGTTGGTGGACTAGTCCAGGAATTGAGACAATCCATCGCCCATATCAACTCCACTCGGGTGGATAGTCACCGTGAACACCATCTGGCTTTTTCCCCTTTGTCTATTGTTTTGTCTCTGGTGCACCAGAATGTCCCCATGTCTGTCAGTGTATGTCTGTGGTTTTGTTTCTCGTTGTTTAAATGTTTTATGTTTCATGTTCAAAGAAAAAATGGTAAAAACCTTATCTGCTGGTCATACACACCTTGACTTGGTTTTAACTCGTTTCAAAAGGGATCAAATGAATAAAAAACAGTTTCAATCAGGTCTTTGAAGCCCTGTGCCTAGAGCCAGGTGTCTAGATTAGCTGGAGGAGCTGCCCAGAAGCTAAGCGTCTACACGAGCTGATCTTAAAAGCGCCAACAGCTTCTCAGCCTCTTCGATACAAGAGTTGATAGCTGTTTCTCTTAGAAAAATCCCTGACTTATTATTTTGACTCAACAGGTGACAAGGTGCTTCTCTTAAAATCATAGCTAAAAGGATAAAAATGATGTTTGGTTTAAATATTAAAGATAGGTGTAGCCACTTCAATTTTGTTTCTCATTGGTTTTAAATGTATAAATATGCTCTACTTGCCTTGGTTATGGACTATTGGCTTTCAAGTTATTGGATATAGTTAAAAAGGTATAATATTGGTAACAAAAGGTTAACATGTGACATTGGGCCAACCTAGTGAGACAGGTCTAAATTGACGTAATGTTTTTATGGAATTCTTATTCTAGGAACCAGGCTTCTAAAAGAATTTAGGACAATGTCTCTTTGTTGAGGTATTGGAGACCACACCATTGTGCGTCCAAATGTAGAATTGACAGTCAAACTTTGTAACATAATAGATAGACCTGGGGTGCCTTAGAGACTAGATTATTTATTAGAGGTTGAGTTTTGCTTTCCAAAGTTGTGGCTTGCCCTAAAGTTATCTGTATTTTAATGCTAATTTCCACTGCGCAGAGAACAGCTGCCTAGTCACGTACTCAGAACTCAGGTGACCTTGTGGTGGTGTTCTAGTGTTACAATGAAAATTTAAGGATTGTGATTAAGGAGTACTAACGTTACACTAACTCAAGTTTATTTATAATTGAGAAAAAATCAAACAGATAGAGATTGTTACAAGATTTACAAAGGATTGATGAGGTTTTAGAACTTGTGAGAGCATTACAGCCAGTTTCCTTACTCCAACTGCCATTTCAAGACAGATTTAGAGGATTGATTTTATTCAATTTGTTTTCGTCATAACAATTGTGAGTTTTCATTTCGTGAGCTTGCTTACAGTTTTAGAGAGCCCATAGAGTGATACCATTAAAAGTGGCTAACAGCCTTATATTATATAATTTTGTTGCTTCTTCAATGTAAAAAGTTAGAACCTTGAATCTTTCAGTGTACATGAAAATTTTTACTACAAACTTTTGCTCTCAAAATGAGCTTTAATATTTGGGGAGTAGCTGTTACACTACTCCAGAAAAAAATATTTAAAACTAATTTTAAGCTACTAAAGATATGTTAATTGGCTAAGTACCTCACCTTACCAGAGGACTTAGGTCTTTGTTATACACATTGGAGATAAAGCTTCAGCTGTGTTAATACAGAGTTGTAGACTAGAGTCATGGAAGTATTTTGAAAAAAAACCTGGTAAAACATATCTTATTCCAAACAACAGTTAATTGGTTATTACAAAATACTGATATTTGGCCTATTACTTACAAATTTTTCAGGCAAAATTGATAATCTTACTCTTTACATGCTTTTGTACTTCCTACATATTTGTGCGTACTACCCATAGGAAATGCGCTTAGTGTATTTATAGGTGGTTCGTCTATGAAAAGGCTACAGGTATGATTAGATCACTTGTTTATTCTCTTGAGTTTCTGCTGCTTCAGCACAGATTATTAAATTCTGTAGTTTAGCCACTGTTTTTAAATCAAACTTTCTATTCACTTACTGATAGCCAATGTGTGGCTTGTGGTTTACAATTGATCTCAATTACTTAATGCTTTATTAGAGACAGGTTTTCTACTTAAAATCAGTGAGTGATTTCAGTGTAAATTGTCTGACAACTCACTGTCCTTTCAGTGCTCTGGCTCAGACAACTAAACAAAACCATAGACCCAGCTCCTTGAAAATGGTAATGGAGTTGATAACATACCCTCATGAAAAGAGGAAGACTCCATTTGCTTACTTTCAACGCCCAGCTTCACCCTACCAACTCAGATTTCAAAATAAGGCTAAATCTGGACCTTGTTTACAGGATTTGACATTTCTAATTAATGCTTATGTTTAGATAAATAAAGTTTGTGAGGTGCTGGAGAGATGGCTTAGTGATTAAGAACACTAAATACTGTTCCTTAATAGACCATTTAAGAACTCAAACTAGATGGCCTGGGCTATTTAACAAGGGAGGACAGATACCAGACAGATTAGGCCTTACATAAGAACAATTAGTGAAAAAATCTCATTCTTTATATATCCAATACAATATGCTGGAGACAATAATTTGGTATACAAGTCAATTTATATATACAAGTGCTCAGTGTCCTCAATTTTATCCTCGAGGACTTACCTTAATAAATAATATCTTTACTATATCTTAATATATAAAAAGGGGGAGTTATCCCTGTATGCTAAAATATGCTCCTTTTATTTCAATTTTAAAATTTTGGATGCCAAAGTTTATGGAACCCTACAACTAGACATACTTCTGCCTAGGTGAAATAGAGAGATCCACTTATTGACATGTTCCTGTCCAGATATTTTATATGGGGAAGAGGAATGTTTGTGTTTTTCTACAGGATGCTACAAAAGTGTGCCAGCTGCCTGGATGGTTGTTGAGACTTGCTGATCCTGGTTACATGAAGATTCAGCTCTCGTGGTTCCGGGTCCCTAGAGTCATCCCTCTGCCCTGAAAAGAGATGGAAGATCCCCCTTCACCTTTTGTCATCACAGAGATTTTTTTGCTGCAGTCAGTGTTACCGCTCGTGTGTTCCCGTCCCACTGTGGCCCTCACGCTCAGACTCTGTACACTGCTGCTTGCTGACTCCACCTGTTACCCCTGTCCCTTCATTTCCCTGGTGACTCTTACTGCTTTAACTGGTAACTGGTGTTGTCATTTTACAGACTGTAACTTCACAGAAAGCCACCTGTGTAAAGCTACAGTGACTGGAGAACTCTGTCCTGGTTATACAGATCTCAGAAATGGTTCCATTGTCTGCTGGTTGTTCCAGAGAAAAATGACTGATCCTAAACTGTCCTGGAAAAGACCTTGACACTTTCGCTACTGTGTAGCAGCCATTACTGCTACAGACATTGTGTCTACAGTGTCTGGAGTTATCCTCCCCCAATCTATTGTTAGACAAGTACAGTGGGTAAACTTTCTGGAGTAGTTACTAACAATTGGAAATTCTGAATTTTATTATAGGAGTGGCTTGACCACGGCCCTTGGTGATAACAGCTGAGGAGGACCAAATGAGGTGCCCACTACTTATCGGGAGTGGCTCTGTTTGATGCAGCCCTACGCTGTGGATCAGTATTCTTACCATGGTTGGTTTGCAAACTCAGATCTCAACAGTAACGTGACAAGGCTGTTATCACTCAAGCACTTGTGGCCATTGTACAAAGGGCCTCCCCTAAATTTAGTTATCTTGCTCAGGAATTAGTCTGTATCTGAGTTCGCTGCTCCTACACCCCATGGATCTGTGGGTCCATTACACTGGGAAGAGAGGGACTCTCTTTGTATCTGAGTTCTCTGCTCCTGCACCCCATGGATCTATGGATCCATTACACTGGGATTGAGAGAGACTCAGTGATCCTTTGATCAGCCCTTACACATCGCTGAGGTTTCCTCATTGCACGTGATAGGGTGATCATGACTTCTATAAAATTATATAAATTATAAGGGTGAGATGTAGAGGGCCACAATAACATTCGCCACCACTAGATGGCGCTGGCTTCCACTGCGCCCCACGTGGTAGGCCAAGATAGCCTTCGCCATTACAAGATGGCGCCAGCCTTCGCCACGCCAGCCGGCCCCCTTTCAAGAAGTTACTGTGCACATGTACAAGAGTGCCTTCGTGCCAGGTCTTTGCCCACTCCGGGGCGTGCCTAATGAGATCATGGGTAAAACAACCAATCAGGTGTAGATGCGCGACACTAGGGGGTTTATAAGCACACCATGTTGGTACAGCCGGGGCTTCCTCTTCTAAGATTAATAAAGTTGATCACAGTAAGGATTTCTAAATGTCCACGTGCTTCTTGCCGGCAAAAAGTTGCACGCGGGACACTCCTCCTTTACAGTTTATATACCACCAAAGAAAATGTTATTTTCGTAGCAGTGAATCATTCAAATTGTTCTTGCAAAACTAATTTTCTTGTATATTTTTCACTGCCTTATTTATGTGACACTATATACATGAACATTGGATCTTATTCCTTCTTGTTATGCCAAGTTTTAATTTATCCAACACCAGAGACTCAATTAATAATAATAACAATAATATTGTTAATAATAACAATAGTAATTCAATTCATAATAAATTAGAAATAAAAAATAAAACTTAAAATATTACAATATGTCTAATTTGTTTTCAATTATAATTTCAGTGATGGCAATTCATTTGCATTTCATTCATCTCATAGTTATTATGAAAATGCATGCAAGGAATTTGTGTTCTTCTTTCGAATGGCACTCTGTCTTATCCATTTTCATTTGTTGGTTCCCGTGTTAGTAACAAATGATAGAGCAGTAGTGTTGTTAGGATAATATTGATAATAGTAATATTGTTTAATACTTCTAGGAGATTTTCTATTTTTTTCTTTTTTTAATTTAATTTTATTTTTTTACTTACTTAACATCGCATCCAGTTCTCCCTCCCACAATTTGTTTCTCCCCCTCCTCACTTAGAAAAGGGAATAAAGTAGCCATAAGAGGCAGATAAAAGGATGGAACTGAGAGAGAAAGGGGGTTTCAGGATCAGGTGTGGGGACAGAAAGGAAACATTGCTAGATGGCCATGAAAATGAATGGAAATCTGCAACTCACTGGAGTGAGGACAAGGGAAGAATCTCCACAATGAGCCAGAGACCTGGGATAAAAGAGGTGCCCAAGAATCAATAGGAGTGATCTTAGCTATGACTCACTACATTGAGGATATAGAAACTGAAGTGACCCCTCCTGTAGCCAGGCAGGAACCCCAATGGAATTATAAAAACTCCAAACAGTCCACAAAATGTTCAATCCAAAATATATCTTGTCTATCAGAAATGCAGGCACAGGGGATGGAACAGAGACTGAGGGAATGGCCAACCAATAACCACCAAACTTGAGACTCATCCCATGGGCAAGCATCACTCCTTAATACTATTGATACTCTGTTATGCTTGCAGACCAGACATGAGCATGTTTTTCTCTGAGAAACTCCATCCAGCAGCTATCTCAGATACAGTCATTCACAGCCAAATAGTGGATGGAGCTTGGAGACTCTAGGAATGATTACAGCCCTGAAGGGGATAGGAACACCACAGGATGACAAACAGAATCAAATAACCTGGACTCTGGGTCTCTGAGTCTGAACCACCAGCCAGAAAGCATGCACAGGCTGGACACTGGCCTCCCTGCATGTGTAACAGATGGGCAGCTTGATCTTACTATGAGTCCTGAACTACTAGAGCAAGTGCTACCCTAAAAGATTTTGCCTGTCTTTGGGATATGTTCTTCTAGCTCTGTTGCCTTGTTGGGTCTCACTGGGAAAGAAAGCACCTAACCACACAGAGACATGAAGTGCCAAGGTTGGGGATACTCATGAGGTTCTGCTACCCACTCAGAATAGAAGGGAAGGGTTATGAGAGAGGGTGACAGGAAGGGGGACACTGAGAGGGATCTAAAGTGAATACATAAAAAATATAAATTTTTATTTAAATTAAAAATAAGTCTCCTGGTTTTTATTTGGTAATATTGTATAAAGTAGCAAGTACCATGCTCATGGGTACATGTTAGAATTTAATGTTTAATTGTAGTCCACTTTTAGCAAGAAACAAATCAAAAAAGAAATGGAGTAATGATGAATACTAATAGTCTAATATATATAATAGCCTAATATATACAGTATATATAGTATATATATATATATATATTATAGTTTTTATGTTTTTATTGACTTGTAAATTTGTATATCCATATAATGAGTTTTTATAGAGTCAGCCTCCCCATTCTCTTTTCCAGTTCTTTTCTATCCCTCCTATTCATCATGAGTAATCCATTGCCTTCTTCAACCATTTTTCCAAGGATTTGAGAATTCTCTGTACTACCGAACATTATTTTCCTTTGGCAGGGATGACATTCTCATTCAAACAGACTTTATCTCAACTATATAGTAGAATATATATATATATATATATATATATATTATATACAAAAGTGAGTTCTGTAGAGGCAATAGACAACAGTGTCTAATATCACAATGGCATTTAATTGCCCAGTATTATGTTTCAACTAATGATCACAAAAAGTATAGGAACATTGACATATAAGCTTTATTGATCTGTTTTTATTTGGTTTTGTTTTAACAATAAAATGACTTTAGTTATTGCATTTAACATAGTTAACAGTGTTTGGAAATCATATTGTAGTCATAGAATTAACATAATATCTTCTAAAACATTTCATGAATGCTAATAAGTGTAGATGTAGAAAGATAAAGATTTTGAAAGTTTTGGTTACGATGTAGACTACTACAAAAAAGCATGTGTTAAATGATGAATATAAAATACATATGCCTGAAATAAGGATTAAAGTGAAATTCAAAATAGTTTTAGTTAAAATCGTATCACACAAAGTAAAATATTACTCATGGAAAAATATTATTACATTGAGTACAAAAGAAAAGAAAGTGTAAGCTTTCAGTTTGAACAAGTAAGCAGAATATTTCTATGTATTTTCACATAAAATTAGTTAAGGGGTTGCAAGCCTCTTCGGCTTCTTCAAAACTTTCTCTTTTTAAAATGTTTTTCTTTTATTGGATATTTTAATTTACATTTCAAATGTTATTCCCTTTCCCCGTTTCCTGGACATAAGCCACTTATCGCATCCCCCTCCCATTCATGCATAAGGGTGTTCCTCCCCATCCACCCATCCTGCCCCCACCTCTGACATTTCCCTACACTGGGGAATCCAGCCTTGGCTTCTCCTTCCATTGGTACTCAACAAGGCCATCTTCTGCTACATATGCAGCTGGAGCCATGGGTCAATCCATGCACAGTATTTGGGTAGTGGTTTAATCACAGGGAGCTCTGGTTCGCTGGCATTGTCGTTCTTAGCAGATTGCAAACCCATTCTGCACTTTCAATCCTTTCTCTAACTCCTCCAACAGGGATCCCATTCTCAGGTCAATGGTTTGCTACCTGCATGTGCCTCTGTATTTGACATGCTCTGCTGTGTCTCTCAGGAGACATCTATATCCCATACCTGTCAGCATGCACTTCTGAGCTTCTTCAATCTTATCTAGTTTTGATGGCTGTATATATGGAACACATGTGGGGCAGACTCTGAATTGCTGTTCCTTCACTCTCTGCTCTAAACATTCATATCACCTCCTATTAGTATTTTTCTTACCCCTTTTAAGAAGGAGTAAATCATCTGCACTTTGGTCATCAGTTATTGAGCTTGATGTGGTCTGTGATTGTATCTTGGGTAATTTGAGCTTTTGGGCTAATATCCACATATCAGTGAGTGCATACTGTGTTTTTGTTTTTGTTTTTGTTTTTGTTTTGTGTGTGTGTGTGTGATTGGGATACCTCAATCAGTATATTTTCTAGTTCAATCCATTTGCCTATGAAATTTCATGAAGTCATTGTTTTTGATAGCTGCATAGTACTCCATTGTGTAGATGTACCATATTATCGGTATCCATTCCTCTGCTGAAAGGCATCTAGGTTCTTTCCAGCTTCTGGCTATTATAAATATGGTTGCTATGAACATAGTCGAGCATGTGTCTTTGTGGTGTGTTGTAGAATCTTTTGGGTATATGCCCAGGAAAGGTATAGCTGGGTCCTCAGGTATTACAATATCCAATTTTCTGAGAAACTTCCAAAATGATTTCTAGAGTGGTTGAACCAGTGTGCAATCCAGCCAACAATGGAGGAGCGTTCCTCTTTCTCCACATCCTCTCCAGCATCTGCTGTCACCTGATTTTTTAAGCTTAGCTACTCTAACTGTGTGGTAGAATCTCAGGGTTGTTTTGATTTGCATTTCCCTGATGACGAAGGATGTTGAACATTTTCTTAGGTACTTCTCAGCCATTTGATAGTCTTCAGTTGAGAATTCTTTGTTTAGATCTGTACCCCATTATTTAATAGGATTATTTGGCTCTCTGGAGTCTACCTTCTCGAATTCATTATGTATTTAGGATATTAGCTATCTATCAGAGGTAGAATTGATAAAGATCTTTTGCCAATCTGTTTGTTGCTGTTTGTCCAAACAACAGTGTCCTTTGCCTTACAGAAAACTTGCAGTTTTGTGAGGTCCCATTTGTTGATTCTTGATCTTAGAGCATAAGACATTGTTGTTTTGTTAAGGAAATTTTCCCCAGTGCCCAAGTGTTTGAGACTCTTCCCCACTTTTTCTTCCATTAGTTTGAGTGTATCTGGTTAGATGCAGAGTTCCTTGATCCACTTCGACTTAAGCTTTGTACAAGGGAATAAGAATGGATCCATTTGCATTGTTCTACATGTTGACCTCAAGTTGAACCAGCACCATTTGTTGAAAATGCTATCTTTTTCCATTGGATGGTTTTAGCTCCTTTGTCAAAGATCAAGTGACCATAGGTGTGTGGTTTCACTTCTGAGTCGTCAATTCTATTCAAATAATCTACCTGCCTGTCTCTGTAACAATATCTTACAGTTTTTATCATGATTACTCCCTAATACTGCTTGGGGTCAGAGATGGAGAATCCCCCAGAAATTCTTTTATTGTTGAGGATAGTTTTTCCCTGTCCTGGGTTTTTTGTTATTCCAAATGTATTTGCAAATTGCTCCATCTATCTCTATCTAAATTTGAGTGGGAATTTTGTTCAGGATTGCATTTAATCTGTAGATTGTTTTTTGCAAAATGTCTATATTTATTATGTCAATCCTGCCAATGGTCGGCATGAGAGGTCTTTCTATCTTCTGAGATCTTCTTCAATTTCTTTCTTAAGAGACTTGAAGTTCTTGTCATACAGATCTTTGACTTGCTTGGTTAGAGTCACACCAAGGTATTTTATGTTATTTGGACTATTGTGAATGGTGTCATTTCTATAATTTCTTTCTCAGCCTGTTTATCCTTTGAGTAGAGGAAGACTACTGATTTGTTTAAGTTTATACCCATCCACTTTTCTGAAGGTGTTCATCAGGCTTAGTAGTTCTCTGGTGGAACTTTTGGAGTCACTTAAGTATACTCTCATGTCATCTGCAAATAATGATGTTTGATGTTCTTTTTTTTCCAATTTATATCCTTTGAACTCCTTTTGTTGTTTGATAGCTCTGGCTAGGACTTCCATTACTGTACTGAATAAGTAGGAAGAGAGTGGGCAGTCTTGTCTAGTCCCTGAATTTAATGGGATTGCTTCGAGTTTGTCTCCATTTACTTTAATGTTGGCAACTGGTTTGTTGTATACTGCATTTACCATGTTTAGTTATTAGCCTTGAATTCCTGATCTTTCTAACACTTTTACCATGAAAGGGTGCTAAATGTTGTGCAATGCCTTTCACCATCTAATGATATAATCATTTTGGCTTTTTTTCGTTTGAGTATGTTTATATAGTTGATGATGTTGATGGAGAGCCACATATTGAACCGTCCCTGCATGCCTGTGATGAAGTCTACTTGATCATGCTGGATGATCATGTTGATGTGTTCCTGGACTTGGCTCCTGAGAATTTTATTGAGTATTTTTGAATCAATATTCATAAGGGAAATTGGTCTGAAGTTCTTTCTTTGTTGGGTCTTTGTGTGGTGTCAGAATAAGCATAATTGTGGCCCCACAGAAGGACCTTCTGTGTCTATTTTGTGGAACAGTTTGGACAGTATTAGTATTGAGTATTAGTATTGAATTCTGCAGTAAACCCATCTGATCCTGGGCTTCTTTTGGTAAGAAGAATTTTAATATCTGCTTTTATTTCTTTAGGAGTTATGGGGAATGTTTAGATGGTTTATCTGAATGTGATTTAACTTTGGTTCCTGATATATGTCTAGAAAGTTGTGCATTTCATCCAGATTTTCCAGTTTTATTGAATTTAGGCTTTTGTAGTTGTATCTGATGACTTTTTGAATTTCCTCAGATTCTGTTGTTATGTCTCACTTTTCATTTCTGATTTTGTTAATTTGGATATACTGTCTGTACCCTCTGGTTAGTCTGGCTAAGGTTTTATCTATCTTGTTGATTTTCTCAAAGAACCAGTTCCAGGTTTTGTTGATTCTTTGTATAGTCCTTTTTCTTTCTACTTGTTTGATTTCTGCCCTAAGTTTGATTATTTCCTGCCTTCTACTACTCTTTGGTGTATTTGGTTCTTTTTTTGTTCTAGAGCTTTTAGATGTTCTGTCAAGCTGCTGATGTATGCTCTCTCCTGTTTCTTTTTTGAGGCACTCAGAGCTATGCTTTATCCTCTTAGCACTTCTTTCTTTGTGTTCCATAAGTTTGGGTATGTTTTGCCTTCATTTTCATTAAATTCTAAAAAGGTTTTAATTTCTGTCGTTATTTCTCCCTCGGCCAAGTTACCAACCAGTAGAGCTTTGTGTCCCGCGCTATCATCTCGCCAGCAAGAACGCACGCAGACACCAGGATCCTTCTGCAACAAAGCGTTTATTTTCTTAAGAAGGAAAAAGCGCATGACCCCAGAAACATTAGCTTTGCATCCCCAAAACAGCGTTTCCTTCTGATTGGCGCATAGCCATGATCTCGTGTACGCCCAGGGGTGGCAAAGACTTGATGTGAACACACCCTTAGCATCGCACACAGTTTGTTTACAGGGAGGAGCCGGGCTGCCGCAACAGAAGCCAGCGCCATCTTGTAACGGCGGAAGCTATTAAGGCTTTCCACAGCTTTGTTCAACTTCCATGTATTGTGGGCTTCTGTCGTTTTTTTATTTGTTTGTTTGTTTGTTTGTTTGTTTGTTTGTTTGTTTGTTTTTCATTGTTGAAGATCAGCCTTAATTTGTGGTTATCTGATAGGATGCATGGGATTATTTCACTTTTCTTGTATCTGTTGAGGCCTGTTTGTGACCAAATATATGGTCAATTTTGGAGAACATACAATGAGACGCTGAGAAGAAAGTATATTCTTTTGTTTTAGGATGAAATGTTCTATGAATATCTTTTACATTCAGTTGATTCACAACTTCTGTTAGTTTCTCTGTCTCTGTTTAATTTCTGTTTCCATGATCTGTCCATTGATGGACAGATTTCAACAGTGGGTTGTTGAAATCTCCTACTATTATTGTATGAGGTGTAATGTGTGATTTGAAGTTTAGTAAGTTTTCTTTTATGAATGTTGTTGCCCCTGCATTTGGAGCATAGATATTCAGTATTGACATCTTGATGAATTTTGCCTTTGGTGAATATCAAGTGTCCTTTCTTACCTATTTTGATAACTGTTGGTTGAAGTCCATTATATTTGATATTAGAATGGCTACTCCAGCTTGTTTCGGACCATTTGCTTGAAAAATTGTTTTCCAGCCTTTTACTCAGAGGCAGTGTCTGATTTTGAGTCCGAGGTGTGTTTCTGTATGCAGCAAAATTCTGTGTCCTTTTTATATATCGAACCTGTTAGTCTATCTCTTTTTATTGGAGACTTGAATTCATTGATGCTGACTAATATTAGGGACCAATGAATTCTTTCCTTTATTTTGTTGTTAGAGGTGAAATCCTAACTCTACTGAAAGGATAACAAGCTAAGAATGAAATTAGGGAAATTAAACCTTCACAATACTCAGAAATAATATAAAACACTTTGGTGGGACTCTAACCAAGGAAGTGAAACATCTATATGAAAAGAACTTCAAGTCTCTGAAGAATGAAATTGAAGAAGATCTCAGAAGGTGGAAAGACCAACAGATTAGGAAAAGAACTTTACCAATCCTACAATTGATAGAGGGCTTATATCCAAAATATACAAAGAACTCAAGAAGTTAGACCGCAGGGAGACAAATAACCCTATTAAAAATGGGGTTCAGAGCTAAACAAAGAATTCACAGCTGAGGAATGCTGAATGGCTGAGAAACACCTAAAGAAATGTTCAACATCTTTAGGCATAAGGGAAATGCAAATCAAAACAACGCTGAGATTTCACCTCACACCAGTGAGAATGGCTAAGATCAACAACTCAGGTGACAGCAAATGCTGGCGAGGATGTGGAGAAAGAGGAACACTCCTCCATTGTTGGTGGGATTTCAGACTGGTACAACCATTCTGGAAATCAGTCTGGAGGTTCCTCAGAAAATTGGACATTGAACTACCTAAGGACCCAGCTATACCCCTCTTGGGCATATACCCAAAAGATGCCCCAACATATAATAAAGACATGTGCTCCACTATGTTCATAGCAGCCTTATTTATAATAGCCAGAAGCTGGAAAGAACCCAGATGTCCTTCAAAAGAAGTCCTTGGTCCTGCTAAGACTGAACCCCCAGTGAACGTGATTGTTGGGGGAGGGCGGCAATGGGGGGAGGGTGGGGAGGGGAACACCCATAAAGAAGGGGAGGGGGAGGGATTAGGGGGATGTCTGCCCAGAAACCGGGAAAGGGAATAACATTCAAAATGTAAATAAGAAATACTCAAGTTAATAAAAAATAAAAATAAACAACAACAACAACAACAACAACAAACAAAACAAAACAGAGGAATGGATACAGAGAATATGGTACATCTATACAATGGAATATTACTCAGCTATCTAAAACAATGACATTATGAAATTCATAGACAAATGGATGGAACTGGAAAATATCATCCTGAGTGAAGTAACCCAATCACAGAAAAACACACATGGTATGCACTCATTCATAAGTGGATATTAGCCCAAATGCTAGAATTACCCTAGATGCACAAAACTCATGAAACTCAAGAAGGATGACCAAAATGCGAATGCTTCATTCCTTCTTTAAAAGGGGAATAAGAATACCCTTGGTAGTGAATAGGGAGGCAAAGTTTAGAACAGAGGCAGAAGGAACACCCATTCAGAGCCTGCCCCACATGTGGCCCATACATATGCAGCCACCCAATTAGATAAGATGGATGAAGCAAAGAAGTGCAGGCCAACAGGAACTGGATGCAGAGAGATACAACCAGAATACAGCAAATATATAGGCGAATGCTAGCAACATAACACTGAACTGAGAAGAGGACCCCTGTTGAAGGAATCTTAGAAAGGACTGAAAGAGCTTGAAGGGGCTTGAGATTCCATATAAACAACAATGCCAACCAACCAGAGCTTCCAGGACTAAGCCACTACATGGACTGACCCTGGGCTCCAACCTCATTGGTAGAAAAGAATAGCCTAGTAAGAGCACCAGGGGAAGGGGAAGCCCTTGGTCCTGCCAAGACTGAACCCCCAGTGAACGTGATTGTTGGGGGGAGGGTGGTAATGGGAGGAGGATGGGGAGGGGAACACCCATCTAGAAGGGAAGGGGGAGGGTTTAGGGGGATGTTGGCCCAGAAACCGGGAAGGGGAATAACAATCAAAATGTAAATAAGAAATACTCAAGTTAATAAAGATGGAAAAAAACAATAAAAGAAGGTGGAAAGATCTTCCATGCTCATGGATTGGCAGGATTAATATTTTTAAAATGGTCAGGTCTCCAAAGGTTATCTACAGATTCGATGTAATCCCGTTTAAAATTTCTACTCACTTTTCATAGAATTAGAGCAATTTGAAAATTCATTTGGAATAAAAATAAAGGCAGAATAGGAAAAACTATCCTCAACAATAAAAACTTCTTGGGGAATCATTATCCCTGACCTCAAGCTGTGTTACATAAGTATAGTGATAAAAACTGTATGGTATTGGTACAGAGACATGCAGATACAACAATGGAACAGAATTGAAGATCTAGAAATGAACTCATACCCATATGATCACTTGACCTTGGACAATAGAACTAAAACCTTCCTGTGTACATTAATGACTTATACCTGTTTACCTATGTTGTCCTGTATTTCTGTAAGTGTGTAATTTATAAGCCCTTAAAGAAAAAACACAAAAATCCCTTAAAGACTCACAGGAAAACACAAACAAATAGGTGAAGGAATTGAACAAAACCATCCAGGATCTAAAAATGGAAAGAGAAACAATAAAGAAATCACAAAGGGAGACAACCCTGGAGATAGAAAACCTAGGATAGAGATCAGGAGTCATAGATGAATACAAGAGATAGAAGAGAGAATCTCAGGGGCAGTAGACACCATAGAAAACATTGACACAACTGTCAGAGAAAATGTAAAGCATAAAAAAAGCTCCTAAACCAAAACATCCAGGAAATCCAGGACACAACGAGAAGATCAAACCTAGGTGTAATAGATGCAGAAGAGAATGGATATTTTCAACCTAAATGGTTTGTAACAATCTTCAAGAAATTTATAGAAAATACTTCCCTAATGTAAATAAATGTCCATAAACATATAAGAAACCTACAAAACTACAAATAAATTGGACAAGAAAAGAAATTCCTCTCCTCACATAATTGTCAAAAGACCAAACTCACAAAGCAAAGAAAGAATATTAAAAGTGGTAAGGGAAAAAGGTCAAGTAACTTATAAATGCAGACCTATCAGAATTACAGCAGACTTCTCACCAGAGACTTTGAATCCAGAAGATCCTGGACAGATATCATACAGACCCTAAGGGAACACATATGTCAGCACAGGGTAGTATAACCAGTAAAACTCTTAATTAGCATGGATGGAGAAACCAATATATTCTATGGCAAACCCAAATTTACCCAATATCTTTCCATAATTCCAGGCCTATAAAGGTAATAGATGGAAAACTCCAACAGTAAAAGGAAAATTCCACCCTAGAAAGGGCAAGAAATTAATGTTCTTGCAACAAAACAAAAGGAAGTAAGCCACACAAACATAATTCCACCTCTAACAACAAAAATAACAGGAAACAACAATCACTATTCCTTAATATATTCTAACATCAATGGACTCAGTTCCCCAATATGAAAGACAAAGACTAACAGATTGGATATGTAAAAAGTACCCAACATTTTTTGCGTATACTTGAAATATACCTCAGTGACAAATACAAACACTACTTCAGAGTAAAAGGCTGGAAAACAATTTTCCAAGCAAATGATTCCCATGAAACAAGGTAGAATAGCCATTCTAATATTGAATAAAATTGAATCTCGGCTAAAACATATCAAAAACAATAAGGAAGGACACTGCATATTATTTAAAAAAATCCAACAAAATGAACTCTCAATCCTGAATACCTATGCTCTAAATGCAAGGGCAACTACTTTCATAAAAGAAACCTTACTAAAGCTCAAAGCACACACTGTACCTCACAAAAAAAATAGTAGGATACTTCAACATCCCAGTCCCATCAATAGACAACCTGTGGAAACAAAATTAACAAAGAAAAAGAATATACCTTCTTCTCAGCATCTGAATGTACCTTCTCCAAAATTGACCATATAATTGATCACAAAACAGGCCTCAACTGATACAATAATAGAAATAATCCCATGCATCCTATCAGAACACTGTGGACTAAGGATGATCTTCAATAACAACAAAAATGACAGAAATCCACTATACACATGGAAGTTGAACAATCTACTCAAAGATAACTTGGTCAATGAAGAAATAAAGAAAGATATGAAAGACTTTTTAGAATTTAATGAGAATGAAGACACAACATAACCAAACTTATGGGACACAGTGAAAGCAGTGCTAAGAGGAAAACTCATATCTCTGAGTGCCTCTAAACAGAAAATAGAGAGCATACACATGCAGATTGCCAGAACACCTAAATCTCTAGAATAAAAAGAAGCAATTACATCCCTGAGGAGTAGACATCATTAATTATTCAAACTCCGGATTGAAATCAACCAAGGAGAAACAAGAAGAACAATACCAAGAATGAACAAAACCAGGAGCTGGTTCTTTGAGCAAAACAACAAGATTGATAATACCTTAGTCAGACTAACCAGAGGTCACAGAGAGTATATCCAAAATAACATCATCAGAAATTATAGGGGAGTCATGACAACAGAATCTGAGGAAATTCAAAAATTATCAGATCCTACTACAATAGCTAATACTCAACAAAACTAGAAAATCTGGATGAAATTGACAATGTTCTAGACACATCCCAGGTACCAATGTTAAATCAGAATCAGATAAATCATCTAAACAGACCCATAATTCCTAAACTAATAGAGTTTTTAAAAAATTCCTAACTAAAAAATTCTCAGAACCAGATGGGTTTAGTCGAGAATTCTATCAAACCTCCACAGAAGACCTAATACCAATACTGTCCATACTATTCCAAAACATAGAAACAAAAGGAACACTACACAATTCCTTCTATGAAGCCAAAATTACACGTATACCTAAACCACACAAATACACAACAAAGAAATAGAACCTCAGACCAATTTTCATTATAAATATCGATGCAAAAATACTCAATAAAATATTTGCAAACCAAATCCAGGAACACATCAAGATGAACATCTATCATGATCAAGTAGGCTTTATCCCAGGGATGCAGAGACTGTTCAATATATGGAAATCCATCAATGTAATCCACTGTATAAATCAAGTCAAAGAAAAAACCACATGATCATCTCATTAGATGCTGAGAAAGCATTTGACAAAATTCAACACCCCTTCATGATAAAAGTCCTGGAAAGAATAGGAATTCAAGGCCCATACCTAAACATAGTAAAAGCCATATACAGCAAACCAGTTGCTAACATTAAACTAAATGGAGAGAAACTTGAAGCAATCCAACTAAAATCAGGGACTAGACAAGGCTTCCCACTCTCTCCCTACTTATTCAATATAGTTCTTGAAGTTCTAGCCAGAGCAATCAGACAACAAAGGAGGTCAAGGGGATACAGATCGGAAAAGAAGAAGTCAAAATATCACTATTTGCAGATGATATGATAGTATATTTAAGTGACCCCAGAAGTTCCACCAGAGAAGCACTAAACCTGATAAACAACTTTATCAAATTGACTGGATATAAAAGTAACAAACAAAACAGTAACCTTTCTCTACTCAAAGGATAGACAGGATGAGAATGACATTAGGGAAATGACACCCTTCACAATAGTCACAAATAACATAAAATACCTCTGTGTGCCTCTAACCAAGCAAGTGAAAGATGTGTATAAGAACTTCAAGTCTCTGAAGAAAGAAATTGAAAAAGATCTCAGAAGATGGAAAGATCTCCCATGCTCATGGATTGGCAGGATTGATATTGTAAAAATGGACATCATGCCAATAAGAATCAACACATTCAATGCAATCCCCATTAAAATTTCAACTCAATTCTTCATAGACTTAGAAAGAACAATTTGCAAATTCATTTGCAATAACAAAAAAAAATAAACAGGATAGCTAGAACTATCTTTAACAATAAAAGAAGTTCTACCAAAGAGATGTTCAACATCCTTAGTTATCAGGGAAATGCAAATCAAAACAACCCTGCAATTCCACCTCATACCAGTCAGAATGACTAAGATCAAAAACTCAGGTGACAGCAGATACTGTTGAGGATATGTTGGTGGGATTGTAAGCTTCTACAACTACTCTTGAAATCATTCTGGAGGTCCCTCAGAAAACTGTACATAGTACTATCTGAGGTTCCAGCTCTATCACTACTGGGAATTTACACAAAAGATGCTCAAACATATAACAAGGACACATGCTCCACTATGTTCATAGCAGCCTTATTTATAATAGCCAAAAGCTGGAAACAACCCAGATGTTCCTCAGTGGAAGAATGGATATAGGAAATGTGGTAAATTTACATAGAGGAAAGCCATTCTGCTATTAAAAATAGATGACTTCGCAAATTTTGTAGGCAAATGGGTGGATCTAGAAAATATCATCTGGAGTGAGGTAACTCAGTCACTAAAGAACATATATGATATGTATTCACTGATAAGTGGATATTAGCCCAAAGTTTGGAAGACCCAAGATGCAACTCACAGACCATATGAAGCTGAATAGGAAGGAATGCCTAACTGTGAATGCTTCGATCCCACTTAGAAGTGAAAAAAATAATCATGGAAGGTAGAGGAGGGGAGGTACCAGTTTCAGAGAGAGGAGAGGAAGGGAAATATGGATGGAGGACTAGGTATGTGAAGAGACGGGAGAATTCCTGAGGGTTAGGAAAATAAAAAGAAATATATACCAGTGGGGGTGTGTGGATTGGGGGAATCAATAGAAATTTTTAGATGCCAGGGATGTGAGGAGCTCAGAGGACCCAGTAGGGATGGCATTAGCTATAATAACCAACATTTGGGAGGTAGACCCTGAAGAGACCTCCTCCAGTAGATAAACAATGCTTGTAGTTGAAGGATGGGGCCTCCTACCGATCTCAAAAGATTTAGCACAGAATTGTTCCTGTGTAAAGGAGATTAAAGGACAAAAATATGGAGCAGAGATTGAAGGAAAGGCCATCCAGAGACTGTTTCACCTTGGGATCCATCCCATCTCCAGACACCAAACCCAAAACTATTGGTGCCAAGAAGTGGTTGCAGACAGGAGCCTGGTATAACTGTTCTTTGAGAGGGTCTGCTAGAACCTGACTAAGACAGATGCAGATGTAGCCTACTATTGTACAGAGCCTGATGGAAGAATTAGGGAAAGGACTAAAGGAGCTGAAGGGCGTTGCAACTGCATAGTAAAAACTACAGTATCAAGTAATTGGACCCCTCAGAGCTCCCGGGGACTAAACCACCAAACAAAGAGTATACATGAGTGGGTCCGTGGCTCCAGTTACATATACAACAGAAGACTGCTTTATTTGGAATCAATCAGAGGGCAGGCACTTGGTTCTGTGGAGGCTTGTTGCCCCAAGGAAGGGCGATGCTGGAGGAATAAGGATGGAGTGAGTGGGAGGGTGGGTTAGCAAATTGGAAAGGGGATGTGGTGGGAGGTTGCAGAGGGGGTGCAAGGAAGGGTAAGTGCATTTGAAATGTATGTACATAAAGTAAAAAAATGCAGCAAATATATCAAAGCATAAAAATAAAAACAAAAACTTGTTTTAAATGATAAAAAGTAAAAACATTTTTTATCAGTTATGTTTGTGTGTGTGTGTGTGTGTGTGTGTGTGTGTTTGTGTGTGTGTATGTGTATGTGTATGGTTGTTCAGGCACACATGCCAAAACATATGTGAGTATGTGAGAAGACAGCTTGTAGCAGTTAGTTCTTTTTCTACTGTGTCTAAGGATTCCAACTCATTAGCTTGTGCAGCAACCTTAGCCATCTTGCCAGCTGAATTTTGGTTTATTTTTAACACAGAGTCTCAGTATATAGCTTTGACTTCACTCAGACTTGCAGTAATAATTTTGCCTCAGCTTCAGACTTGCTGGAATAATAAACATAAACTCGCATGCTGAGTTTCTTAGTAAGCACTTCTTGAAAAATTTAGATTTAGTCTGAAAATATATTTCCATGAAGGGATTTTCTGCACATCTATTTTCAGTAGTGGTCATTTATTTCAGATATGTAAATAATAATGCAAATAAGACATTGAATTACAAGTGCTAATTTAAATGCCCATTTTGTCTACATTTCTTTTGTTTGAACTAGTTTTGTTTCTTCAGTGTTCATCAAAGCATTATTTACAAAGTAAGATGTTTCAGATGAATGATAAGTAATGAAAGTAAATATAAATGTTTTTATTGTGTACTTACTGATATGAAGGGATGATGTTTATGATTCTATGCATACTAATTTAACCTCGAGTATCACATAACTAAGATAGGATGCCATGAAGTCTTAAATTTTGAGTGCAGTTTTGGCTCTATTCCAAAGGAGACTAATTTTGGCTACTGTACAACTAATGCTATCAGTTTACAATAAGTTTAAAATAAGCATAGCATGTGCCCTAGCTTATTATTCTGAGCTTTGTTTTGCTTTGGTTGTTTCTTGATGTTGATTTTCTGCCCTTCCTTATGGGATTCTTTTATCTTTCTATTGAAAATATACCTCTTTATACCTGCTACATTTTAAAAATCGAGTATTACAAAGCCTATTATGGTATAAATAGGAAATGTGTTTTCAACTGATCATGATATTTTGGAGGTTCTAGAAATTCAGGATGCTGGGTTTATATAAGGAAAAGTAGAACTCCAGGCAATTGTCAATGAGAATTACATTTTATCTTAGTTTTTTAAAGATTCCTGGCATCTGTAACATTTTTGTTACTTCACAATAATATCGTTTAGGCCCAATACAGTGAATTCAGCTAAATTTGGAAAAAATTGTAACTGTGAGCCAAAAATTCTTTTCATCTCGTAAAGTGTATATCATGGAAAATTTGTTACAGGAACGAAATATTTAATTTTAAAAAGTGATTTTTTTTCTCTTTTTCTAACCTATAATGATCACCATACCCTTGAAAATATTCTCAAGTACACATTAAATCCCATCTGATATAGGAAACATACATAAGGGATATATTTAATAAATACTCGAAGTGTTATGTGGAATAGGTTTCCACCACCCTTCCATCACAGTGTGATTTATCACAGATGAGAGAGCCAACTGAAAAAAAAATTCACAGATTTGAGTGGTACAACAACATTTGGAATCTATATAATGTGGTGGAAAAATCTTAACAACAGGAATGTAGAGTACACACAGCTTCTTTTAATGATTCACAAATCCCATTCATGTGCAGGAAATGTGAATAATAATAAAATAGATTTTCAACCAAAGGTTATCAAGCATCATGAGGAAGGACAGTTCATATTTATCAAAAGGAAAATCTACCAAGAGAAAGTCTCATTTCTGAGCAGCTATACCCCAAATACAAGGGCACGCAGATTCATGAAAGTAACTTTACTAAAGCTCAAAATGCACATTGAGCCCCACACAATAATAGTGGGAGACGTCAACACCATACTCTCACCAATGGACATGTCATTGAAACAGAAACTAAACAGAGACACAGTAACTAATAGATGTTATGAACCAAATGGATTTAACAGATATCTACAAAACATTTCATCATAAAGCCAAAGAATATATCTTCTTTTTAGCACCTCATGGTGCCTTCTCCAAAATCAACAATATAATTGGTCACAAAACAACCCTCAATGCATACAAGAAGATTGAAATAATCCCATGCATCCTATCAGACCACCATGGCCTAAAGCTGGTCTTCAATAATAGCAAAAGCAACAGAAAACCCACATACGTGTAGAAAATGAAGAACTCTCTAGTCAATGATAATTTGATAA
This sequence comes from Rattus rattus, assembly GCF_011064425.1. Lineage (NCBI taxonomy): Eukaryota > Metazoa > Chordata > Mammalia > Rodentia > Muridae > Rattus > Rattus rattus. Next base: position 40,232,260 of record NC_046172.1, on the reverse strand, counting down.
GGAATGAAATAAAGAAATTAAAGACTTCCTGGAATTTAATGAACATGTTGACACATCATATCCAATCCTATCAGACACAATGAAAACAGTGATAAGAGGAAAATGCATAGCACTAAGTGCATTGGTAAAGAAACTGGAGAGATTTTACACTAGGAAATTAACAGCACACCTGAGAGCTCTAAAGCAAGAAGAAGTAAACTCACGCAAGAGGAGTAGAAGCCAGGAAATAGTCAAACTCAGGGATGAAATCAAACAAATACAAAGAGAACAATACAAAGAATCAACAAAGCCAAAAGCTGGTTCTTTGAGTGAATGAATAAGATAGATAAAACCCTAGCCAAACTAACTAAAGCTCACAGAGGCAGTATCCAAATTAAACAAAATCAGAAATGAAAAAGGAGGCATAATAAGAGACAACGAGGAAATTCAAAAAAATTATCAGATCCTACTACAAAAGCCTATACTCAACAAAACTGGAAAATCTAGATAAAATGGATGGTTTTCCAGAAAGATACCACATAGCAAAGTTAAAATAAGACCAGGTAAATTTTCTAAAGAGGCCCATGTCATATAAGGAAATAGAAGTCATAAAAATCCTTCCAACCAATCAACCAACTAACCAAACATACAAACAAACAAACAAACAAACAAACAAACAAACAAAAAAGCCAAGGGTCAGATGAATTTAGTTCAGAATTCTACCAGATCTTCAAAGAATACCTGATACCAATATTCCTCAAATGATTCCATAAAATAGAAATAGGAGGAACACTATGTAATTCATTCTATGAAGCTACAATTACAGATACCTAAAAAACACAAGGACCCTACCAAAAAAGAGAACTTTATATCGATCTCACTTATGAATATCGATGCAAAAATATTCACCAAAATTATTGCAAAATGAATCCAAGAACACATCAAAATCATCATTTACTATGATCAAGTAGCCTTCATCCCAGGAATGTAAGGTTGGTTCGATATGCGAAAATCCATTTAAAAAAAAATCTAACATATAGCCAAACTCCAAGAAAAATATTACGTGATCATTTCCTTAGATACAGAAAAATCGTATGACAAAGTACAACACCCTTCATATTAAATGTACTGGACAGGTCAAGAATTCAAGGCTCATATCTGAACATAATAAAAACAATTTACTGCAAACCAACAGCCAATAGCAAATTATATTGAGAGATACTTGAAGCAATCCCACTAAAATTGGGGACAAGACAAGGATGCCCACTGACCCCATATTTATTCCAGATAGTACTAGAAGTGCCACTGGATCCATAAGACAACAAAAAGAGATCAAGGGGATACAAGTTGGCACAGAAGAAACAAATGTATCACTATTTGCACATGGCATGATAGTATACATAAGCAACCCACAAAATTCTACCAGAGAATATCTCCAGATGATAAACAACTTCAGCAAAGATAAATTTAACGCATATAAATCAGTAGCCTTCCTTTATACAAATGATAAACAGGCTGAGAAAGAAATTAGGGAAACAATTCCCTTCATAATACCTGCAGGTAATGTAAAATACCTTGGGGTAATTCTAACCAAACAAATGAAAGATCTTTATGATAAGAACTTCGAGTCTCTCAAGAAAGAAATCAAAGAAAATCTCAGAAAATGGAGAGATCTCCCATGCTCATACATTGGCAGAATTAACATAGTAAAATGGCCATCCTACCAAAGGCAATCTACAGATTCGATGCAATCAAAATCCCAACCCAATTCTTAAAAGACATGAAAAGAACAATTCTCAAATTCATCTGGAAAGGCAAAAAACCAAAAATAGTGAAAACAATTCCTAACAATAAAAGAATGGCTGGGGGAATCACCATTCCTGATTGCAAACTCTAATACTGAGCAATAGTAATAAAAACTGCACGGCATTGGTACAGAAAGAGACAGGTTGATCAATGGAATAGAATTGAAGACCCAGACATCAAACCACACACTTATGTACACTAAATCTTTGACAAGGAAGCCAAAATTCTACAATGGAAAAAAGAAAGCATCTTCAATAAATGGTGCTGGTCTATCTGGATGTCTCTATGTAGAAAAATGAAAATAGACCCATTTTTGTCACCATGCACAAAGCTCAAGTCCATATAGGTCAAGGACCTCAACAGAATCTAATAGAAGGGAAAGTAAAAAGAGCCTTGGATTCATTGTCACAGAGGGAAATTTCCTAAACAGATCTCTAATGGCTAATGCTCTAAGATCAAAAATTGATTAGTGGGACTTCATGAAACTGGAAGACTTCTGTAAAGGCAAAGGACATAGTCAATAAGACAAATCAGTAACCTACAAATTGGGAAAAAAATCACTAATGCCACATCCAATAGAGTGCTAATATTCAATATATATAAAGAACACAAGAATATAACCAACAAAAAAAAAACAAACAAATAAAAAATGGGGTACAGAACAAAACTGAGAAATCACAAAGATATCTTGAATGGCTGAGAAGCACCCAAAGAAATGTTCAAAGTCCTTAGTGATCAGAGAAATGCAAATCAAAATGACTCTGAGATCCCACCTTTCACCAGTCAGAATGGCTAAGATCAAAACCTCGGGTAACAACAGATGTTGACGAGGATGTGGAGAAAGAGGAACACTACTCCATTTCTGGTGGGATTGGCAACTGGTGCAACTACTCTGTAAATCCATCTGGAGGTTCCTCAGAAAGTTGGGGATAAACCTACTGTAAAACCCAGAAATACCACTCTTGGAAATATACCAAAAGATACCCCACCAAGCCATAGGGTTACATGTCCCACATTGTTCATAGTGGCATTATTTGTGATAGGCAGAAGCTGGAAACAACCCAGATGTCCCATGACAGAAGAATGAATACAGAAAATGTAGCTCGTTTCCACAATGGAATACTACTCAGCTATTGTGAACGAGGATATCCTCAGTTTTCCAGGCAAATGACTAGACCTAGAAAATATCATCCTGAGTGAAGTAACTCAGTCTCAAAAGGACCTATGTATGGTTTTTGGCTAATACTCACTAGTAAGTGGATATTAGCCAAAAAAAAAAAAAAGTATGGAATACCCGAGATACAGTCCAAAGAAATCAAAATGTCAACAAGATAAGTGCCTAAGTGAGGACACCTCAGTTCCACTTGGGAGGGAGAAGAAAGCAACCACAAGGGGAGAGGTAGGGAGAGATAGGGGAGGGAAAGGGAATGGACATGGGGGAGGAGGGGAAAATGATCAGGTATTGGGTTGGGGAAAAGGACTGAAGTTCTGAGGACCAGCAGAAAGAACAGAAATAGGCAATCTCGGAAGGAAGAAAGTTGGGAGGACCCTCTATAATGTACTAGAGACTTGGGAACTGATGGACTCTTGGGACTCAAAGGGGGGACTCTAGATGAAATGTCCTATAATATGGAGAGGGAACTTACTGTCTCCAACTCCAGCAGAAATCAGGGCATCATGTGAGTTTGCTATGTATGGGTCAAAGGTCTGACCCATAATTGTACCTGTCTGAAAGAAATGCAGGGATGGAAATGGAGAAGAGCCCGAGGAAAAGAAGGTCTAGTGACAGGTCCAAAGTGGGATCCAGCTCAAGGAGTGGCCCCAAGACCTGGTGCCATTACTGAGTCTGTGGAACATTCACAAAAAAGGACCTATCATGACTGCCCTCCAAAAGATGCAGCAAGTAGCTGAAAGAGTCAGATGTACCCAATCAAGGAACAGAAGCTGCTGACACCTCTGGTTGAATTAGGGAAAAGCAGGAGGAAGCTTAGGAAGAGGGTAAACCTGTAGGAGGACCAGCAGTCTCAATTAACCTGGACCCCTGAGATCTCTCATACACTGGATCACCAAACCAGGCAGTATAGACCACCTGAGATGAGGCCTCCCACACATATAAAGCAGATGATTCCTGGATCTGGGTTCAGTCAGAGGTGGTGGGGTGGGTACATCCTTGTGGCAACATGGGGGAAGGAGGCAGGGAGGAGGTTTTGGATGTCGAACTGTGGTGAAGGGGGGGTTGACCGGGAGGGGAATAAAATCTGGAGTGTAAAAATAAATAAATAGATAAATTTTAAAAAAGTAAAAGCATTCAGTGCTTTGATAGTCTTTATGCTGTTTTGTTGAAAGACTGATTCAAGTAAAGTAGAAATATCTCAGCTTTAAGTAACAGAGAGACAATATTTTTGAAGAGTTTTGTTTTGAAATTGGTTCCAAGTAGTAAACCCTGGTCTGAAACTTACTAAGTATTTGGTGACAGTATTTACCTTCTAAAACTCTTGAATTTTAAGTATCATCACACATGTCTGAAAATAATTTAAAAACAAACTCTAAAATGTGTATGATAGCCAGAATGTTTTAAAGCCCATTTGATTAAGAGGATGCATAAAAGAAAACAAATCCTATTACAGTTGTAATGACGGTAAGCAATGCCATGCTTAAGTAACCACATACAACTTCTCCATTTTTCAAGACTAGGTTGAAAAATCCAAGAAGATGATTTTTTCAATAAAAATTTCTACTGCATATTTATTGACAGAGTAAAATGTGTAATGCATCTTAGGTTTGCTTTTGATATTTATAATCATTTGATAGTTTCCTGTTTACATTCTCACAAGCATACTTGAAATGCATTTATTTAAATATTTATCCTTCATAATGAAATGGTTTAGTAAATAGTGAAAAATACATAAAAAAGATGTATTTTAGATCATATGTATTACTGAGATAGATTGACTTGAATCAAATGCAATTCTTTTTTTTTTAAATTTATTCTCTCATACACTATAACCCAACTACAGTTACCCCCTACCTTCATTCCTCCCAGGTCTCTCCTCCTACCTCTACCTTTGCCTAGGTTCACTACTTCTCCTTTTATGTTCAAAAAGAGCAGGCCTCCAAGGAATATCAATTGAACATGACATAACATGATACAAAAAAACATCTAGACACAAATCCTTCTAACAAAGCTGAAAAAGGCAACCCAACAGGGGGAAATGATCAGAATAGAAGGTGAAACAGTCAGAGATGGCCACTGCTTCAACTGTTATGAGTCAAATAAAATCCCAAGCCAAACAACCATAGAAATATAGTGACAAGTTTGAAATTTTGGTTTCATAAAAAAATACAGAAATATATTTTTGTGTTTTAATCCCAAGTATGGGATATGGGGATGCTTCAGATTGTACACTTCAGCTATGTTTTGCCTCATGCAGCAGTGTGATTTTGTCAGTGTTAGGTAGTTTCTGTGATTGTGTAATGTTTGGAATTCTAGGGAATTTTCTAAAGGTACATAAAAGCTTGGGACCTGAGAGGTGAAGGGAAATTGTTTGGGGGTTGGTTGCTATTAGTTGTTGTTGGTCATGGTTTGTTAAGTAGCTGTGTACAAAGAAGAAGGAAAAAGAAGAAATTAGATATCCTGATGATGAAATTCAAACTTGCTCAAAAGAACTTGGTACCCCTAATCAGCAGGATGCAGTCCAATAATAACATTGTACCCTTTCCTTTATATCCTTCTTTTCCTTCATATCTACTATTGGGGGGGTTGAAGGGATTGGAAAAATGTGGAGAAGAGTGGAAGAAAGCAAATGCTGGCTATAGTAACATATATGCAGAGAACTTGGCACAGAACCATGATTTTCAGTTAGGTCTCTGTGAGCCTTTATGAGCCCTAGTTAGTTGATTCCGTGTGCAATGTTCTCCAGGTATCCTCTTCCTCTCTGGCTTCTACAAGTCTTATTGACCCTCTTCTATGGAATTTCACACAATGTTTGGCTGTACATCTCTGTATTTGCTCCCATCAGCTGCCCAAGGAAGCATTTCTGATGACAACTGGTATAGACACCAATCTACAAATAATTCCTAGTATCATTAGGATAAATATTTATTTATTTATTTATTTATTTATTTATTTATTTATTTATATTTTTTGCCAGTCATATTTATTTGCATTCTTGGTCTCTGTGTCCTGACTATCCAGGCAGTGTTGGGCATGATCACCTTCTCATGGAGCAGGCCTCAAGTTAGACCAGTCAATGGTTGTCCACTCCCAGAAGTTGTGAATCACCCCAACACATCATTCAGGCATCACAGGTTTTAGATCAAAAATTTTATAGCTGTCTTGGTGTCCCAGGACCACTACTAGAAGCCTTACCTAGTTATAGAAGATTTCCTGTTCAGATTCCACATCCTTCATTTCTAGGAGTCATTGTTAGGCTCACCCTATAGATTCTAGGAAGTTTTCACTGCAGTAGGTTTCAAGAATATCCATGAATATTCACCCTCCCCAATTCAGGTAATCTCTCATTTTTCTCCCATCTTTCCTTCCCCACCTGATCCCTTCTGCCCCAGTACCAGGCCTCATTTCACCCAAGCAAAATTTATTCTATTTTCCCTTCCCAAAGAGATCCATGCATCCCTACTAGGGCACTCCTTGATATTTAGCCTCTCTGTTTCTATGTATTGTAGTGTTATCATCCTTGCCTTTTTGGGGAAGGGAGGGTTAAGAAGTTTTCTTTCTTTTTTTTCCTTTTTTAATCATTTTATTTATTTCCATTTCAAATATCCCACCTCCAGGTCTTCCATCTGCAAAGCTTCTACCCCCCTCTTTGCCTCTAAGAGAGTGTTACTGCACCCACCCACCCTCTCCAGACTCACCCGTCTAGTATATACTTGTGCTGAATGGAGCAAGACCAAGCACCTCCCCTCTCATTGGTGCCAGATAAGGCAATCCTCTGCTACATATGTAGCAGGAGCCATGGATCCACTCATATATACTTTTTGGTTGGAGGTTTAGTTCCTGGGAGATCTGAGGGGTCTAGTAACTTGATATTGCTGTTCTTCCTATGGGGTTGCAATCCCCTTCAGCTCCTTCAGTCCTTCCTCTAATTCTTCCATTTGAGTTTGCATACCCAGTCTAATAATTGGCTGTGAGTATCTGCATCTGTCATAGTCAGGTGCTGGCAGAGCCTCTCCGAGAACAGCTATACCAGGCTCTTGTCTGAAAGCACTTCTTGGCATTAGCAATAATGTTGGGGTTTGGTGTCTGTAGATGGAATGAATCCCAAGGAGGGGCGGGCTCTGTATGACTTTTCATTCAGGCTCTACTCCACTTTTTTGTCCCTGTATTTCTTTTTAGACAGAAACTATTCTGAGTTCAAGCTTTTGAGATGAGAAGGTGGCCCCATCCCTCAACTAGGGGCTATATTTATCTACTGGAGGTGGTTTCTTCGGGATCTATCTCCCTGCTGTTGGGTGTTTCAGTTAAGGCCATCCCCATTAAGTCCTGGGAGCCTCTCACATCCCTGGCATCTGGGACTTTCTAATGTTACCCTGTCTTCCCCTACCCCCACTACTACGTATTTCTGTTTTTTCTCCTAGCCCTCTGGACTTCTCTCCTGTCTCTTCCCATACCTGCTCCTGCCCCCAACGTTCAATCCCACTTAGAAGCAGAAACAAAATAATCATGAGATTTGGAAGCAGGGAGATGTGGGATGGGATCAGATCAGTTCCAGGCACATCCAGAAACTGGAAGTGCCCTGTCCCAGAGGACTTCTGACTTTTTGTATCCTGCATCCACCAGGCAGGTCACTTGGAGCAGAAAAGTTGATCTTACCTCTGCTCTCAGGTGTTTAGGCACTCTTGGTTGCTGGCTTTCAGCTCTTGGCGAGGGCAGCAACTGGAAAGATCCTGGCCCTGTCTGCTCCTAGGTCCCTGTGCGCAGGGGGCACAGATGGCATTCAGCAGTTTCCTCTTGGGTTAGGAATGTGGGAGTAGTCTCCCCTGGTTTCTCAGGAGCATTCGCACTTCTGAGGGTCTGGCTCTCCCCCCCACCATGGGATTTGGGAGTAGGGAGCTGTTTCACCAGTTCAATTCAGCTCTGGGTGCAGATATGGACCTCGGGTTCCTGCAGGTGACTGCTCCTTTATTCCTGTGTCCAGAGGCACTTTGCAAGTTTCCTCTTGGGCAGGAATGTGTGCAAAGATGGGCAGAAGTGGCACAGTCTGTCCTGTGGACTCAGGATTGTTCCCACTTATGGGTGTTCAGCTCTTTCTCCCACTATCCATTTTTCAGTTGAGGGATATCTAGATTGTTTCCAGTTTCTGGCTATTATGAATAAAACTGTCATGAATATATAGTTGTCCAAGTATTCAGTAGTTATAAGTATTTACTTAAATGTTTAGTTTATTTATTATTTGGTTCAGATATTTAGAGTTGAAAGTTATTTCAGTAGATTTGTTCCTCTCTTCCTTTTAAAATTGAAATTATTCAAATTTAAAGGCATGAAAAAATGGTAGATCAATATGTAATTCAGCGAAAGAACACTCATCTAGTAAGTATAGTGTTCTAGATTTGTTCACCAGTACTGAAAAAAAAAAGATAAGAGTTAGAAAGCATGATCTATGTGAGTTCTGTAGATTGTATTCTGGGTATTCTGTACTTTTGTGGCTAATATCTACTTATTAGTGAGTACATACCATGCATGAAATTTTGGGTCTGAGTTATCTCACTCAGGATGGTATTTTCTTCTAGTTCCATCCATTTGCCAAAAAAAAAAAAAAAAAAAAAAAAAACTCAGGTTGTCGTCGATCTTAAAAGCTGAATATAATCTCATTGTGTAAATGAACTTCAATTTCTGTATCCTCTCTTTGATGGGACATCTGGATTGTTTCCAGATTCTGGCTATCACAGACAAAGCCATTATGAACATAGAAAAAAGCACAGGCCCCTGTGGTATTGTGGGGTATCTTTTGGGTATATGTTCAAGAGTGGTCTAGCTAGATCTTCAGGTAGATCTATTTCCAATTTTCTGAGGAATCTCCAGATTGATTTCCAGAGTGATGGTACCAGTTTCTGAGCTCAAATAGGTTAACAAAGCAGGAAGCCTAAGTAAGGATGCCTCAATCCCATTTGGGAGGGAGAAGAAAGCAATCACAGGAGAGGGGAAGGAAGGGACCTGGGTAGAATAGGGGACTGGGAGGAGAATAGGGGTATATGATCAGTTTTTGGTGAGTAGAATAGGACTGAAGCCTTTAGGGCCAGCAGAAACTGTGGAAACAGACAACTTCTGGAGGTAGGAATTGGGGGGGGGTCTTCTAGAATGTACCAGAGACCTTGGAGGTTAGAGACTCTCAGGTCTCAAATGGAGGTACCTTACATGAAATGCCCTACAGTGGGGAGAGGGAACTTGTAGAACACATCTCCAGCATCAAGTGAAGGATGGAGTTGTCATCCCCCCGCCAAAATCTCTGACCCATAATTGTTCCTTTCTGAAAAAACTGCAGGGACAAAAATGGAGAAGAGCCTGAGAAAAGGAGGTTCAGCAACAGGCCCAAATTGGGATCTAGCTTGGGAGACCCCAAGACCAGACACCATTACTGAGGATATGGAGTGTTCACAAAAAGGGAGCTATCATGACTTTCCTCCAAAAGCTCCAAGAAACAGCTGAAAGTGTCTGATGCAGTATGTGCACTCACCCAATGAGCAGAAGCTGCTGACTCCTCTAGTTGAATTAGGGAAAAGGGGGAAGAAGCTAAGGAGGAGGGCAACTCTGTAGAAGGACCAGCAGTCTCAACTAACCTATAACCCAAAGATCTCTCAGACACTGGGCCACCAACCAGGCAGCATACACCAGCTGATATGAGGCTACCGACACATATGTAGCAGAGGACTGCCAGGTTTGGACTCAGAGAAGATGCACCTAACCCTCAAGAGACTGAAGGCCCCAGGGAGCGGAGAGGTCTGGTGGGATGTGGAGTTGGGGGTGGGTGGAGACATCCTCATAGAGATGGGGGGGAGGAGTTATAGGTTGTAGAAAAGTTAGAGAGTGGACCAGGATGGGTATAAAATCTGGCCTGTGAAAAAAAGATTAAATAAAATATTTTTAAAAAGCGTGATCTAGTGTAACTGTGAAATGTTAAATAACTAAATAATTCTTGGTGAAAGGATGATTCTTGAAAGGTTCCCAGTATGGTTATAAAAATAGCATTGTAGAATAAATTCATAGACTTAATATTTTTAAAACTTGAAATATTTTACATAGCTTTATTTAGGGCCACTTTATAATGTTTATATCAAAAGGCATAATCAATAGTAGTCTTGATATCACATCAAACTTTGAAAGTGATGTGATGAAAAAGAAAATTGTTCTCATGTTTTGCTTATGAATTTGCTACTCTTTGACTCTCATTCACTTTGAAAAGAAAAACTGACAGTTATATTTAACAGGTCGGTCTGTATATTTGGCATAGCACAGTATGCATTTAAACCTCCTTAGATTTATATATTTACTTAAGTATAAACCCTGTAACAGTCTGCATAGTTTTTAATGGCCAGTATCATTAAAAGTAATGCTTTCACTTATGTAATTTTGCATCAACTAGGAAGAAATCGAACTTCAACAACAGTAATTTTCAAATCAGTCCTTTATTGCAGCTGAGAGAATGTCAAGAGGTCATTCTCTAATTTCACTTAGCTTTTTCATCTGAGAAAAAAGGTTATGTTTATATTTTACTAAAAGAATATTAAAATATGGTAAACTACCCATATTGCTTTCTCCTTTTATGTTTACTGATTATATTAAATTTTCCCATAACCTTAATCCTACAGGAACTTTAAATAAAAATTCACAATATGAATTGCTTTTAAACATTGGAATATTTTGGAAATAAGAAGAATATTGAATAAAAGTCTAAAAACTAGCCTGCTAAGCAAACTTAAAATAACATTAATTTAACCATTTTTTATTGTCAATGTCTTGGTAACAAACTGGAGTATCTGTGGCAAATGAAAAATTATATGAGGTTCCTCTCTCTGTCAACTACCTAATGTCTATTTTTATTTTCTCTTTTCAGTGATATTCAAGCATCTGTCCTTCGGTACTACTTGTAGCTTAGCTTCTTGGGTCTTTGGATTATAGCATGCTTATACTGTACTTTAAGGCTAACATTCCCTTATAAGTGAATACATACCATATTTTTCTTTCTAGGTCTGTGTTATCTCACTCAGGATATTATCTAGTTCAATCCATTTAACTGTGAAATTAATGATGTCTTTGTTTTTAATAGCTGAAGAGTATTTCATTGTGTAAGTTTACCATATTTTCTTTATCCATTATTTGGTCGAGGGGCATCTAGGTTGTTTCTAGTTTCTGGATATTATGAATAAAGCTGCAGTGAACAGAGATGAACAAGTGTACTTGTGGTAGGGAGAGGGGTTCATTAGGAAAACAGGGGGGATACAAGTGTGGGGACTGCAAGCTGTTAAAATCACTCTGGAAATTGGACATAGTACTCTGAGGACCCAGCTATACCACTCCTGGGTATATACCCAAAAGATGCTCCAACATATAACATATAACAAGGGTACATGCTCCACTATATTCATAGCAGCCTTATTTATAATACCCTCAAGCTGGAAAGAACTCAAATGTCCTTCAACAGAGGAACAGATACAGAAAATGTGGTACATTTATGTAATGGAGTTTGATGATATCCAATACCCTCTTCTGGCTTTCTGAAACACCTGCACACAGCTGCTGCACAGAAGACACGCAGGCACACACTACATAATTTAAAACAAATTAATACAAAATATGAGATATTATGCAAATAATTAGATATAATAGGAAAACATACATAATTCTTTGAAAATGCTGCATCTTAAATTGTTTATTTCTAATAAGTCATAAGGCTATTTCACAAAGTGGCATTAGGCATGCCATTTAATTTTTTACATAACCATACAAAAATTTTTAAAAAATAAATTTGTTTATTCATAAAACTTTTCCATATATTATTAAAATTTATTTCTTTAAATTTTATTTTTCTTGGATAATTTATGTATTTACATTTCAAATGTTATCCTTTCCCCCTCTCCCATACACCCTGCTTCTATGAGGATATTTCTACTCCCACCCACCCAATCCAACCTCAACACTTTGGCATTACCATACATTGGGGAAGTAAGCCCTTACAGGACCAAAACTTTTCTCCTATTAATGCTAGACAATGCCATCCTCTGCTACCTATGTGTCTGCAGTCATGGATCCTTCCACGTGTAATTATTGGTTGGTGGTTTAGTCCCTGGGAGCTCTGGTGGGGTCTGCTTGGTTGATATTGTTGTTCTTACTATGGGATTGCAAAACCCTCCAGCTTCTCCAGTCTTTTCTCTAACTCCTCCATTGGGGTCCCCTTGTTTAGTCCAGTGGTTAGCTGCAACCATCCTCATCTTTATCAGTAGTACTCTGGCAGAGCCTTTCAGAAGACATCCATATCTGGCTCCTGTCAGCAAGCACTTCTTGGCATCAGCAATAGTTACTGGGGGTGGCTGCATATGGGATGGGGTAGCCTGTGGATGACCTGTTCTTCAGTCCCTGCTCCACTCTTTGTCCAGGTATTTTCTTTTGTAACTATTTGGCTCTCCTTTCTAAGAAGGAATGAAGAACCCACATTTTTATCTTCCATCTTCTTGAGCTTCATATGATTAATGAATTTTTTCTTAGGTGTTCCAAGTATACAGGGTAATATCCACTTATCAGTGAGTGCATACCATGTGTGTTCTTTTAGGACTGGGTTACTGCACTCAGGATGATAATTTCTAGTTCTTTCTTAAATTCTTTTTTTTTTTTATTAACTTGAGTATTTCTTATGTACATTTCGAGTGTTATTCCCTTTCAGTTTCCAGGCAAACATCCCCCCTAATCCCTCCCCCTCCCCTTTTTTATGGGTGTTCCCCTCACCATCCTCCCCACATTGCCGCCCTTCCCCTAACAATCTAGTTCGCTGGTGGTTCAGCCTTAGCAGGACCCAGGGCTTCCCCTTCCACTGGTGCTCACTAGGATATTCATTACTACCTATGAGGTCAGAGTCAGGGTCAGTCCATGGTATAGTCTTTAGGTAGTGGCTTAGTCCCTGAAGCTCTGGTTGCTTGGCATTGTTGTACATATGGGGTTCAAGCCCCTTCAAGCTCTTTCCAGTTCTTTCTAATTCCTCAACGGGGTCCCTATTCAGTTCAGTGGTTTGCTGCTGGCATTCACCTCTGTATGTGCTGTATTCTGGCTTTGTCTCTCAGGAGCGATCTATATCCGGCTCCTGTCCGTCTGCACTTCTTTGCTTCATCCATCTTGTCTAATTGGGTGGCTGTATGTATATGGGCCACATGTGGGGCACGCTCTGAATGGGTGTCCCTTCATCTCTGTTTTAATCTTTGCCTCTCTCTTCTCTGCCAAGGGTATTCTTGTTCCCCTTTTAAAGAAGGAGTGAAGCATTCACATTTTGATCATCCGTCTTGAGTTTCATTTGTTCTAGGCATCTAGGGTAATTAAAGCATTTGGGCTAATAGCCACTTATCAATGAGTGCATACCATGTATGTCTTTCTGTGATTGGGTTAGCTCACTCAGGATGATATTTTCTAGTTCCAACCATTTGCCTACGAATTTCATAAAGTCGTTGTTTTTGATAGCTGAGTAATATTCCATTGTGTAGATGTACCACATTTTCTGTATCCATTCTTCCGTTGAAGGGCATCTGGGTTCTTTCCAGCTTCTGGCTATTATAAATAAGGCTGCGATGAACATAGTGGAGCACGTGTCTTTTTTATATGTTGGGGCATCTTGTGGGTATATGCCCAAGAGAGGTATAGCTGGATCCTCAGGCAGTTTAATGTCCAATTTTCTGAGGAACCTCCAGACTGATTTCCAGAATGGTTGTAGCAGTCTGCAATCCCACCAACAATGGAGGAGTGTTCCTCTTTCTCCGCATCCTCGCCAGCATTTGCTGTCACCTGAGTTTTTGATCTTAGCCATTCTCACTGGTGTGAGGTGAAATCTCAGGGTTGTTTTGATTTGCATTTCCCTGATGACTAAAGATGTTGAACATTTCTTTAGGTGTTTCTCAGCCATTCGGCATTCCTCAGCTGTGAATTCTTTGTTTAGCTCTGAACCCCATTTTTTAATAGGGTTATTTGTCTCCCTGCGGTCTCTCTTTTTGAGTTCTCTGTATATTTTGGATATAAGGCCTCTATCTGTTGTAGGATTGGTAAAGATCTTTTCCCAATCTGTTGGTTGCTGTTTTGTCCTAACCACAGTGTCCTTTGCCTTACAGAAGCTTTGCAGTTTTATGAGATCCCATTTGTCGATTCTTGATCTTAGAGCATACGCCATTGGTGTTTTGTTCAGGAATTTTTTCCACTGCCCATGTGTTCCAGATGCTTCCCTAGTTTTTCTTCTATTAGTTTGAGTGTGTCTGGTTTGATGTGGAGGTCCTTGATCCACTTGGACTTAAGCTTTGTACAGGGTGATAAGCATGGATCGATCTGCATTCTTTTACATGTTGACCTCCCAGTTGAACCAGCACCATTTGCTGAAAAATGCTATCTTTTTCCATTGGATGGTTTTGGGTCCTTTGTCAAAAAATCAAGTGACCATAGGTGTGGGTTCATTTCTGTCTTCAATTCTGTTCCATTGGTCTATCTGTCTGTCTCTGTACCAATACCATGCAGTTTTATCACTATTGCTCTGTAATACTGCTTGAGTTCAGGGATAGTGATTCCCCTGAAGTCCTTTTTTATTGTTGAGGATAGTTTTAGCTTATCCTGGGTTTTTGTTATTCCAGATGAATTTGCAAATTGTTCTGTCTAACTCTTGAAGAATTGGATTGGTATTTTGATGGGGATTGCATTGAATCTGTAGATCGCTTTTTGGTAAAATGGCCATTTTTACTATATTATCCTGCCAATCCATGAGCATGGGAGATCTTTCCATCTTCTGAGGTCTTCTTTCAATTTCTTTCTTCAGAGTCTTGAAGTTCTTATTGTACAGATCTTTTTTGCTTTCGTTAAAGTCACACCGAGGTACTTTATGTTATTTGGGTCTATTATGAAGGTGTTCTAATTTCTTTCTCGGCTTTGTTTCTTTTGTAGAGGAAGGCTACTGATTTATTTGAGTTAATTTTATACCCAGCCACTTTTGCTGAAGTTGTTTATCAGCTTTTAGTAGTTCTCTGGTGGAACTTTTGGGATCACTTCAAATATACTATCATATCATCTGCAAATAGTGATATTTTGACTTCTTCTTGGTTGCGAATGAATAGCTGCTTTGTAATCCATTGTGGAAATGTACCAAATTTTCTGTATCCATTTGTCTTTTGAAGCATCTGGGTTCTTTCCAGCTCCTGGCTATTGCAAATAAGGCTACTATGAACATAGTGGAGCATTTGCCCTTGTTATATTGGAGCATCTTTTGGGTATATGTCCCGGAGTGATATTGCTGGGTCATCAGGTAAAACTATGTCCAATTTACTGAGGAATTGCCCGATTGATTTCCAGGGTCATTGTACCAGCTTGCAGTCCTCCCAAAAATGGAGGAGTGTTCCTCAGCCTTTGGACACAAAACCTGACTGCAGAGAGCTGGTCTTCCAGGAGCACACTCCCATCTAAGCCTATAGCCAACAGGTGGGACCCCCACGTTCCATTGTCTGTCCCCAGTGGTGACACACCAGGAGCACACAAAGTGTGGGAGCCTCATGCTGGCCCTAAAAGAAGACACTTCTGGTCCTCCATCTGTGCCTAGAGCTGTGGTTGTCCCACCAATCTTGGACCCCAAACCTGCCCTGAGAGAATTGATTTACCAGGAGTGCTCTCGTGCTTAAGATCACAGGCTCACAGGCTTACAGGAAGGACAAGCTCCAGTGAGAGACAGCAAGACCAACTAACATCAGAGATAACCAGATGCTGAAAGGAAAGCACAAGAAACTAAGCAACAGAAACCAAGGCTACTTGGTATCATCAGAACCCAGTTCTCCCCCAAAGTAAATACTGGATATTCCAACACACCAGAAAAGCAAGATCTGGATTTGAAATCACATTTCATGCCGATGGTAGAGAACTTTAAGAAGGACATAAACAACTCCTTTAAAGAAATTTAGGAAAAATCAGGTAAACAAGTAGAAGTCCTTAAAGAAAACACAAAATCCCTTAAAGAATTACAGGAAAACACAAGCAAACAGGTGAAGGAATTGAACAAAACCATACATGATCTAAAAATGGAAAGAGAATAAAGGAATCACAAAGGGAGACAACCCTGGAGATAGAAAACCTAGGAACAAAATCAGGAGTCATACATGCAAGTATCACCAACAGAATAAAAGGGATAGAAGAGAGAATGTCAGGGGCAGAAGATACCATAGTAAACATTGACACAATCGTCAAAGTAAATGCAAAACTCAGAACGTTCCTAAGGCAAAACATTCAGAAAATCTAAGAGAGAAGAACAAACCTAAGAATAATAGGTATAAAAGAGAATGGAGGTACCCAACTTAAAGAGGCAGCAAATATTTTCATCTTTCAAATCTACAATAATACAGAAATATGTAGGAAAATATCCCATACCTGGTACTGGGGCTTATTTTAATAACTCTTGATTTCTTTGGCATATTATCTTATTAAGAGTTATTTATGTATTTATTTACTTAATTATTTTTAAATTGCTTATGGTTTATTTTTAAACTAGAAGGATATATTTCCTTAGGATGGCACATTTAAATTTTCACCTCTTTTTTGATTTTTAACTTAGCTAAAAAGTTTTGCTTGCTCTTCTTTCAGAAGCAATCATGTTTCATGGTAGGGATTGAATCCAGGGTTTATTTGCTCTAAATTAAGAGTTCTGATCTAACGTTAATTTTATTAACCTTTCTCCTCTTGTCTGTAAGAAGCCAAAAACGAGCCCATTCTTCTCTGGATAGGAGTGTCAATTCACTCAGACCTTTGAAGAGACTATGAAAGCTTTTGTTCTTGTCAGTTCAGAATTTTGTGAGGCAAAGAAACTGGTGGCTGCTTGAAGGGTTACCTTTATTTCTTTGAATTGAACCAATAGCAGGCTTTATGCAACACTAGCCCCCAGTAGTCTTTCAAATCTGTTATTCAGCAAATGACTGTTTTAGGCTTCTTTCCCCAAATGACTTGCTCCTGTGCCCATTTCATCCTATGTCTCTTTCAGTGCTGTTTCTAAGTCATCTATCTAAGGTACACATGGCTTTTGAGAGGAGTTCAGTGATGGAAGTTATCTGATGCCTGCAGCAGCAAAAACTTTATTATGTTCAATTTTGGGAATGATGTATCTTTGAAAGGAGAGTAAAACATATACCCTCAGGGCAGTGAACTTTCTACAGCACAGGGGCCTGGGAAAGTCATGAAACCAAACTATTGTATTTAACATAGTTTTAATATGATTTTGAAATAGTAGATTTCCATATGGCTTTTGCAAAGTCCTTAATTTTGATTATACTTCATTTATGCCCCAGCCCAGCATTCATTCTCTATTTTTTGACATATTTTCTTTCATTGTATATCTTTTTTTAATTTACATTTCAAATGTTATCCTCTTTCCCAGTTCCCCTCCAGGAATCTGATATAGCATCCCCACCCCTGATTCTAAGAGGGTGCTCACCAAACCAGTCCCCCACCTGCCCACACTGACATTCTCCTACAATGGGGCATTGGGTCTTGCCAAAACCAAGGGCCTCTCCTCCCATTGATGCCCTACAAGGACATCCTGTGCTATCTATGCAGCTGGAGCCATGGCTTCCTTCATGTGTACTCTTTGGTTGGTGGTTTAGTCCCTGGGAGCTCTGGGGTATCCATTTGGTTGATATGGTTGTTCTTCCTATGGGGTTGCAAACCCCTTCAGTGAACTCTTTCCACTAACTCCTACATTGGAGACCCTGTTCTCAGTTCAATGGTTGGCAGCAAGCATCCACCTATGTATTTGTCAGGCTCTGGCAGAGCGTCTCAGGAAACAGCTATATCAGGCTCCTGTCAACATGAACTTCTTTGCATCCACAATATTGTCTGAGTTTTGTGGCTGTAATATGGGATGAATTCACTGGTGGGGTAGTCTCTACTTCACACTTTGTCTCAATATTTCCTCCTGTGATCATTTTGTTCCCTCTTCTATAAAGGACCAAAGCACTCCTACTTTGGTCTTTCTTCTTGAGCTTCACTGTGGACTCTAAATTGTATCTTGGATATGCTGAGCTTTAGGGCTAATATCTACTTATCAGTGAGTGCATACCATGCGTCTTCTTTTGTGATTGGGTTACCACATTCAGGATAACATTTTTTAGTTCCAAACATTTGATTTAGAATTTCACAAATTCATTGTTTTTAGTAGTTGAGTAGTACTCCATTGTGTAAATGTACCACACTTTCTGTATCCATTCCTCTGTTGAAGGACATCAGGGTTCTGTCTAGCTTCTGGCTATTATAAATAATGCTGAGTGAGATAATCAAATCATAAAAAAGACACATGGTATGCACTCACTGATAATTGGATATTAGACCAAAAGCTCCAAAAACCCAAGATACAATTTACAGACCAAAATAAAGCTCACAAAGAAGGAAGACCAAAGTGTGGATGCTTCAGACCTTCTTAGAAGGGGGAACAAAAATACTCACAAGAGAAAATAAGGAAGACAAAGTGTGGAACAGAAACTGAAAGGCTATCCAGAGACTGCCCCACATAGAGATACAGCCACCAAACCTAGAAAATATTGCAGATGCCAATATGTGCATGCTGACAGGAGCCTGATATAGCTGTCTACTGAGAGGCTCTGTCAGAGTCTTACAAATACAGAGGTGGCTGCTTGCAACTAACCACTGAATTGAGTACAGGGTCCCCAATGGAGGAATTAGAGAAAGGACTGAAAGAGTTGGAAAGCATTGGTAACCCCATAAGAAGAAGACAATATTAACTAAGCAGAAGCCCCAGAGCTCCCAGAGAGGAAACCACCATCCCAAGAGTACACAGGAATGTACCTATGGCTTTACCCTCATATGTAACAGTCAATGTCCTTGTTGGGCATCAGTGGGAAGAGAGGATCTTTTTATTTTTTTCTTTTTTTAAGAATTTATTTAAACATTTTAGAGACTCTATCTCCCAGTATAGGGGAATATTATGGCAGGGAGGTGGGAGTAAGTGGGTGGGTGTATGAGGGACCACACTCATAGAAGCAGGAAGAGTAGCAGTTTTCTGGATGCGAAACCAGGAAATGCAATAACATAATAGAATGTAAATACAAATGCAATTAAAATATAAATATGGCTGCTATGAATATAATGGATCATGTTTCCTTGTTATACGTTAAAACATTTTTTGGATATATGTCTAGGAGTGGTATAGCTCATTCCTAAGGTAGTACAATGTCCAGTATTCTGAGGAACTGCCAGACTGATTTCCAGAGTGGTTGTGCCAGCTTGCAATCCCACCAACAATGGAGGAATGTCCCTCGTCTCCACATCCCTGATAGCACCTGGTGTCATCTAACTATTTTATCTTGATCACTCTGATTGGTGTGAGGTGGAATCTTAGGGTTGTTTTGATTTGCATTTCCCTGATGACTAAGGATGTTGAACGTTTCTTTAGGTACTTCTCAGTCATTCGATATTTCTAAGCTGAGAATTCTTTGATTAGCTCTTGCCCCCATTTTTTAATATTAGGGTTATTGATTCTCTGAGTCTGCCTTCTTGAATTCTTTGTACATATTAAATATTAGCCCTCTAATGTACAATTGGTAAAGATCTTTCCTAATATGTTGATTGTCATTTTTGTCCTAATAATAATGTCCTTTGCCTAACAAAAACTTTGTAATTTTATGAGGTTCATTTGTCAATTCTTGATACTAGAGCATAAGCCATTGGTTTTCCATTCAGGAAATTTTCTCCTGTGCCTATGTGTTTGAGACACTTATCCACTTTTTATTCTATTACTTTTATGTGGATGTCCTTGATCCACTTGGACTTGAGCTTTGTACAGTGCTGTAAGAGTAGATCGATTTGCATGCTTCTACATGCTGACATCCTGTTGAACTAGCACCATTTCTTGAATATGCTGTCTTTTTTCCATTGGGGGCTTTTAGCTCCTTTGTCAAAGATAAAGTGACCATAGGTGTGTGAATTTATTTCTTGGTTTTCATTTCCATTCCATTGTTCTATCTGACTGTTTTTGTACCAATACAACACAGTTTTGAATCACTATTGCCCTGTAATACAGTTAGAGGTTAGGGATGGTGATTCCCCTAGAAGTTCTTTTATTGTTGAGAATAGTTTTCTATAACTTAGAGTTTTTTGTTTTATTCCAAATATATTTGCAAATTGCTCTATCTGTGTAGGATTGAGTTGTAATTTGATGGGGGTTGCATTGAATCTGTAGATTGCTTTTGGTACGATGGCCATTTTTACTATATTAATCTTGCCAATCTATGAACATGGGAGATCTTTCCATCTTTGTAGATCTTCTTTGATTTCTTTCTTCAGAGACTTGAATTTCTCATTATACAGACTTTCACTTGCTTGGTTAGGGACACATCAAGGTAATTTATATTATTTGTGGCTATTATGAATGATCTCATTTGCTTAATTTCTTTCTTAGCCTGTTTATCCTTTGAGTAGAGTAAGGCTACTGATTTATTTGAGCTAACTTTATATCCAGCCACTTGGATGAAGCTGTAAGCTGTAGGAATTCTCTGGTGGAATTTTTGGGGTCACTTAAGTATATTATCATATCATCTGCAAATAGGGATATTTGAGTTTATCCTTTTCAATTTGTATCCCTTTGTCCTCCTTTTGTTGTCTAATTGCATTGACTAGGAATTCGAGTACTATATTGAATCAGTAGGGTGAAAGTGGGCAGCCTTGTCTAGTCCTTGGTTTTAATGGGATTGCTTCAAGGTTCTCTCAATGCAGTTTGATGTTGGTCACTGGTTTGCTGTATATTGCTTTTACTATGTTTAGGGATGGGCCTTGAATTCCTGATATTTCCAAGACTTTTACCATGAAGCAATGCTGAATTTTGTCAAGTGAATTCTCAGGATCTAATGAAATGATCATTTTGGTTTTTTCTTTGTGTTTGATTCTATAGTGGATTACGTTGATGGATTTCCATACATTAGACCATCCCTGAATCCCTGGGATAGAACCTACTTGATCACAATGGTTGATTATTTTGATATGTTCTTTTATTCCATTTGTGAGAATATTATTTAGTATTTTGGCATCGATATTCATAAGAGAAATTGGTCTGAAGTCCTCTTTCTTTGTTGGATCTTTGTGTGGTTTAGGTACAAGCATATTTGTGGCTTCATAGAACAAATTGGGAGTGTTCCTTCTGTTTCTATTTTATGGAATCATTTGGAGAATATTGGTATTAGGTCTACAATGAATGTCTGTTAGAATTCAGCACTAAACTCATCTAGTCCTGGGGAAGTTTTTGGTTTGGAGACCCTCAATAACTGCTTTTATTTCTTTAGGACTTATGGGAATGGTTAGATGGTTTATCTGATCCTGATTTAATTTTGTTACCTGGTATCTTTCTAGAGAATTGTCCATTTCATTCAGATTCTCCAGTTTTGTTAAGTAGAGTTTTTTAGTAGGATTTTATGATTTTTAAAAAAACTTTCCTCAGTTTCTGTTGTTATGTCTGCCTTTTCATTTCTGATTTTTTTTTAATTTGGATACACTCTATGTACCCTCTGGTTAGTTGTGCTAAGGGTTTATCTATCTTTTTTATTTTCTCGAAGAACCAACTCCTGCTTTTATTGATTCTTTTTATAGTTCTTTTTGCTTCTACTTGGTTCATTTCACACCTGAGTTTCCTAACTTCCTGCTGCCTACTCTGCTTGGATGTATTTGCTTCTTTTTGTTCTATAAATTTAAGTATATTGTCTAGCTGCTAGTGTATGCTCTCTCTAGTTTCTTTTTGGAGGCTCTCATAGCTATGAGTTGTCCTCTTAGCACTGCTTTCATTGTGTCCCATAAGTTTGGGTATATTTTGTCCTCATTTTCATTAAATACTAAAAAGTCTTTAATTTTTTTTTATTTCTTCCTCGATAAAATTATCATTGGGTAGAATGTTTTCAGCTTCCATGTGTATGTGGCATTCTGCAATATTTTTAAGTATTAAAGACCAGCTATAGTCCAGTGATCTGATAGGGCATGGGATTATTTCAAATTATCTTGTATCTTTTGAGACTCATTTCGTGGTCAGTTTTGGAGAAGGTACCATGGTGGTGTGAGAGGAAGTTATATTTGTTTTAGAATGAAATGTTCTATAGATATCTATTGAATCTATTTGGTTCATAAATTCTGTTAGTTTCGCTTTGTCACTGTTTTGTTTTTATGTCCATAATCTGTCCATTGAAGAGACTTGGCTGTTGAAGTTTCCCACAATTATTGTGTGAGGTGTAATGTGTGCTTTGAGCGTTTGTAAAGTTTCTTTTATGGATGCTGGTGCCCTTGCATTAGGGGCATAGATATTAGAATTGAGAGTTCATCTTGGTGGATTTTTCCGAGTATGAGTTTGAAGTGTCTTTCTGTAGCTGGGGTGTCATATCGTCTTAGTCACAGGGCTCGGGCAACTTAGGGAGGCAGGATGTGGGAAGTTTCCAGTGCTTACCCCATGCTGCTACCATGTTCATGTCAGGCTGTGGGATGCCACAGGTCACTGTTCCGGGCATAGGAAAGCACAGTCTGTGGTTCGGGACACAGTTGGGCCTGGTTCATTGGGTCCCTGGGTCTGCAAGTAGACTGGGGCCCATCAGGTTCTTAGGCTTTTGGGCATCCAGCACCACTGGGATGCTGTGGAAAAGCTGAGAACGGAGTGGGAGTCTGTAGGTCTTGATTAACCCTGGGGCTGACTGGAAAGTGAGGGGGATCTATGGATGGTTCTGTGGGGGTTGTCCTTGACTTGACTCTGCTGGCCATGTCCTCTACCTGTGAAGGGGCTCGGGATGTTGCCCTTATGTGACTTACGGTCACAAATCTATGGTCAGTTGTGGTCTATAGACCAGCCTTCTTTCCTGGGAGTAAGGTGAAATGCCTATAGTCCCTCAGAGTCACCAGGGTTTCAAACCTCCTCAACCAGGAACCAGGGTCTTTCACTGTCCCACATATTTCCTCATCTTTTCTGATAATTTTTTGTTGAAAGTTGATTCCATTCGATATTGGAATAGCGAGTTCAGATTGTTTCTTGCGATCATTTGCTTGGAACCCTTTTTTCTAGCCTTTTACTCTGAGGTTGTGTCTGTCCTTGTCTCTGAAGTTTGTTTCCTGTATGCAGCAAAATGCAGAGTGCTGTTTACTTGTCTAGTGTATTAGTCTCTGTCATTTTATTGGGGAACTGAATTCATTTATTTTCAGAGATATTGAGGTCCAATGAATGTTCTTTCCTATTATTTTTGTTGTTAGAGGTGGAATTACGTTTGTGTGGTTACCTTTTTTGGGTTAGTTGAAAGATTACTTTCTTGCTTTTACTGTGGTGTAGTTTCCCTTGTTGTGTTGGAGTTTCCATCTATTATTCTGTGTAAGGTTGGATTTGTAGAAAGATATTGTGTAAGTTTGGGTTTGTCATGGAATATCTAGGTTTCTCCATCTATGGTAATTAGGAGTTTCATGGATACAGTAACCTGGGCTAGCATTTGTGTTCTCTTAGGGTCTATGATATCTACCCAGGATCTTCTGGCATTCATAGTCTCTGTTGAGAAGTCTGGTGTAATTCCGATAGGTCTGCCTTTATATGTTACTTGACCTTTTCACCTTACTGCTTTTAATATTTTTCTTTGTTTTGTGCATTTGGTGTTTTTAACTATTATGTGGGGGGAGGATTTTTTCCTGTTCTGGTTCAATCTCTTTTGTGTTCTGTAGCTTCTTGTGTGTTCGTTAGGCATATCTTTCTTCCAGGTTAGAAGTTTCTTCTAAATTTTGTTGAAGATATTTTTCAGGACCCCCAGCTGGGAATCATGCCTTCTTCTATTATTCTTAGGTTTGATCTTCTCATTGTGTACTGGATTCCCTTGATGTTTTGGGTTAGGAACTTTTTGTGTTTTGCATTTTTTTGATTGTTGTGTCAATGTTTTCTATGGTATTTTCTGCCCCTGAGATTGTCTCTTTTTATTTCTTATATTCTGTTGGTAATCCTGATCTGTTTCCCAGGTTTTCTATCTTCAGGTTTGTCTCCCTTTGTGATTTCTTTATTGTTTCTATTTCCATTTTTACATCCTGAATGGTTTTGTTCAAATTCTTCACCTGTTTGTTTGTGTTTTTTCCTGTATTAATTACTCAAGGATTTTTTATGTTTCCTCTTTAAGGCCTTCTGCTTGTTTACCTGTGTTGTTCTGTATTTCTTTAAGGGAGTATTATCTATGTCTTTCTTAATGTCCACTAACACCGTCATGAGACGTGATTTGAAATTAGAATCTTGCTTTTCTGGTGTGTTGTGACATACAGGACTTGCTGTGGTGGAAGAACTGGGTGCTGATGATGCCAAGGTGCCTTGCTTTCTATTGCTTAGGTTCTAGTACTTGCATCTCCACATCTGGTTATCTCTGGTGTTAGCTGAATTTGCTGCCTCTGAAAATGGCTTGACCCTTCTGTAAGCCTGTCCACCAGCATTCCTGGAAGAAGAGCTGTCTTCCAGTGGGATTTGGATTCTGAGACCTGTGTCACAGGGTCAAATCCAGGTGCAATCAGAAAGCATAAGAATCTTGTTGTAAACTGCTCCTCAGTTCCTGTGTCCTGAGGGCTCCAACTGGGTCCTCTGAGCTGAAATGGTGGTCTTACCTATGCTGTCAGGTTTGTCAGCAATCCTGGGAGACCAAATTTCCCCTGGCAGGATCTGAATACAGAGAGCTGTGGGAAAAGTTCAGCTCTGGTTGCAGGTAGATCCTGTTCCAGACTCCCAGAGTTCATAATTCTTTATTCTTAATCTTTTTAATATTTTTGTCTTTGAGACTATTATTACATTTATCTCTTCTATTTCCTCCCTCCAAATACTTCTATAATTTCTGTTTTTGGTCTCTTTCACATTCGTGGCCTCTTTTTTCACAAATTATTTTACAAGAGATTTAAATCAATTATTGATTATGTATGATAGAGTATTTCAACAAGCATTTTATTTAACTAAATTGTGACCTTGCTTGATATGACACTTTCAGTTGTGAGTCATTTAAAGTTACAACAGTAACTTCCAACAGTGTAACAAATACCAAAAGCTTTTGAAGATAATGGCTTCTCCACCCAACCAACCATATGTAAATTCCAAATGGAACTTGGCACTACCCTGAAGGTATTCTCACTTTGCACTGTTGGGAAAATGTACAAAAACAGCTTCGGAGAAGGCTAACTTTACATAGCACATTTTTTAAAAAGTCACATTTATGCAGCATCATGATCAGACTGTTTCATTTAGCAACCAACAACATGGGTGAAGAAATGTCTACAGTAAAACCTTGTGTTGAAATGTTTTATTTTTCCTTGTAACAGAAACTAAAATTATCTTTCATACAGTTAGTCATAAATACAATACTGGAGGTTTTTGTCTATATGAGCATTGTCTAAAATCATGTCTTCTTTGTAGCAGCTAGGCCTTGCTACCACTATGCTTGGCTGAGTTCCCAAATCTGTTGTAACGTGTAGCTTTCCTGTCACTTCTCTGGTTCTCCTCTCCTGCTAAACTTTGTTTCCTGGTTGTAATAAGAATGTCCTGCCACCATCATAGCTACTTCTGTTGCTGGAACCTCAATAGCCACTTTTAGCAAAAGAACGGCTTCCATCTGCCGTAAGGGCCAGGCTCCTGCCTCCAAAGTTTCCCCTCATTTCATCGTTCCAAAAATTTGAAGATCATTAAATGCCAAAATCATTGTAGCCTCCCCACTTAAAAAATTGCTTCCATCATTACCAAATCCATTATAACCATCTCTACTGCCACCATATCCGCCACCATCCTGGCTCCACCAAAGCCACCAGAAACACTGAATTTCCTCAACCAAAATTTCCATTGCCTCCAAAACTTCCTCCACTACCACCACCACCAAAGTTTTTGGGACCACATCTACCTCTCTGGGTGGATGAAGCACTATCCATTTCTTGTTTTGACAGAGCTTTTCTTACTTCATAGTTATGACAATTCACAGTATGGTATTTCTGAATAACAACCTTATCCACAGATTCATGGTTCTCAAGGGTGACAAAAGCAAAGCCCCTGTGTTTTCCACTGCCTATGTCATAATTTAAATCACTTCAATTTTCCCATACTATTCAAAATAACCTTGTAGATGATGTTCTTCGGCGTCTTCTTTAATACTTACAACAAAGATCTTTTTCTCAGTTAGGAAGCCACCTGATTTCTAAGAATCTTTCCTTGAGTCAAAACTCTTGGGTTCCACAACTCTTCCACCCACTTTGTGTGGTCCTGTATTCATAGCAGAATCTACTTTCTACACATTGGCATATATGACACGATGACGGAGTGATGAGAGTTCTTTGTGAGACATTGAATTATACATGATGGCAGGGTGATGAGAGTATTCAGCAATATATCTTTGGCTACATCAAAATACAGAAAACAATAAGCTAAAGAACACGTCCCTTTACAAATTATTATAGAATATATAATAAATATTCCTAAATATGATGTATTCAGTCTGTATAATGTTACTTGTATATAAATGAAACATTTTCTAAGATGAAAGGATAAAATGAGAACCACTCTAAAGCTTTATGGATATATGGCTTGAGCTGAACCCACAGCATTTCTATCTCTCTTATAACTATCTCTAGACCTAGGCCTGGAAACCTTTAGCCTCTGTACAATCTAAGTTCTGCCAGCCTGAATCTTGAATGATTCAGATTCCAGCCTCTGTTTCTCTGCTAACCTAGACCTAAAATGTTCCAGCCTTTGAGACTTGCTGCTGAATAAAGTCACCTTTTCTAGCTCTTTCTAAATTCTGGTTTGTTGGTTGAGCTCAGCTGTTCTGGCTTAAACTCCTCTCCAAGATGACTTTTTCAATCTGACTTCTCTCAGCTTCTCACTAAATTGCTTTGCTTGACAATCAAGATAACTTTGACAATCTGTTCTAATCTCGCTCCTTCTTTTGCTTTCGTGCCTCAGTTCCACAGCACTGCACTCAGTGCAGTGGCTCCCATTTGACTGACATTGTCTGCCTGTACTCTCCTTTTTGTCTGTTCTTGTGAGAGTTGGGTGTATCCTATCTCTGACTCATTCTTTCAAATCTTTCTCTGATTCATCACTTTGCCTGACCTTTAATTGTTTGGGCTTAAAGGTGCGTTCTAAGTGGGTACCTGCATCATAGCCAGAAGGATGAAAGGAGTGTAGTTTGTGTTTGCATTCAACAGGAATACACAAAACTACAAGGTCTCTGGGTGTGATCAGAGCAGCCATATTGCTAAATGAAAACTCCTCTAAGCATGTCTGTATGTTTTCATGTAACTTCTTTGATATAAAAATGAATTTTCTTTCAACTTTAAAAAAAATGTTTTGCATCCAAAATTTTTGAGAGGGATAATTTTCCCCTGTGTACACACACACACACACACACACACACACACACACACACACACACACACTAATTGTAAAATTTCTCCCAAATTTTAGTCAATTTGGTTGAAACAAGTAGAGATAAAAGCTACTGTGTCTATTATGTCTTTACTGATTACTCTGATAAATTTGGGTAAAAATTGTGTTTCATAGAAGCAATATCTAGATAGATGTGATGGTTTAAATAGATTTGGCCCCCATAGACTCTGGTGTTTAAAGGCTTAGCCATTAGGGAGTGGCACTACTAAGAGGAGTGGCCTTTTTGGAAAAAATATATATCACTGTAATGAGTGATCTTTGAGTTCTCCTATGCTCAAGATATATCCAGTATGCAGCACAGTATCGTTCTGCTGCCTGTGGATCAAGATGTAGAATTCATAGCTTCTCCAGCACCATGTCTGCTTGCACATGTATAACTGCACACTGTCATACAACCTGTCATGATTATAATGGACTAAACACCTGAAACTGTAAGTCAGATCCAGTTAATGTTTTCTTTTATAAAAGCTGTCCTGGTCATGTTTTCTCTTCACAGCAATAAAACGCTAACTAGAACAGATGTTAATATGGATGTAGAAGTGAAGTTGTTTGGAGATATTTGATAAGAATAACCCTAAATGGAAAAGTAACGGGATGTTTAAAGAAATTTACTCAAAATATATTATACAATGGCAAAAATGGCCTTAAGTTACCCAATCATAAATTTTAAAAACTGTTCCTAAGCTAAGAAATGCAGATGTAATTTTTAATTAGTTTCATTTCAATAGACTTTTCTGTATATATTAATGTTCTTCCCATATATATTTGATCCAAAAATGATATTGCATTAATAATTATATCTACCAGTTTATTCTTATATATAGACAATGATTTTTTGCAGGAGATTATGCATCAAATTATGAAAATAATAGTATTGGAAATGATCACTGCTTTCAGATTGAAATTATCATGTTAGAGATAATGATTCACTATTTTTAGAGTTGGCCATTTAAAACTATCTATATAGTATCTGTACTAAAAGAATGTCATAATAGAATTGACTATCTTAATTCCCGTTTTACAATCTAGGAGAAAAAATCCTGATATGAATTAATTTGATGAATATGGTTATAAATGCCTTTTGGCATATATGTTTTAAATTGACTTTCTTCATACCGTAATGTGTAATGACTTCTACTCATTATCAGTTAAAGTAATGAAGAATCACTCATTAATTAGATTAATTGGATTAATTTTCAGTGAAATTGATAATCTAACAATATCAAAATATACAATGACTAGCCTCTTGGAATACAAGTAAACCTTTCAAACTAATTTTGCCAGTTTTACATTTAAAGAGCAGATCAATGTAATTGGTAATAGCTTTCCAAACAGTTTGTTTTATCAAATATAATAGGATGTGACTTTATTATTGATAGCACTCAATGGTGTTTAACTTTATTATATAACTCTTTAGTTTTGTTCTATAACTTTCATTCAAACTAAGAAACTAGAGTGTAATAATACTGTATTCAATAGTATGTATTGGCTTATAGCAGTAGCATTTGATTGCCTATTCCCTATTTTCATTTAATTACGAAAAAGTATCTAGCCAATAAAGAAACCCACTCATTGATTCTTGAGGCACTAAAATATTGTTTAGTTCAATTTATTTAAATCATTTCAGCACTCTATGACAAGAACTGTCAATACAATGTTGGCATTTCAATCCTTTGCTATGTTTTGTTTGTTGTCAATGATAGCAATGTTATTGCTGTGCCAAAACAATTTGCTTATTTTCAGTCCTCATTGTACCCTGTTCCTCTTCTATCAACTGTTTCCAAATTCCATCTGTTTTCTACCTGAACTAATACGATGTTTTGAACTGTAATTACCATGTTACATTTAAAATGAAGAAACACAGTTCACTACAGTGAAAATAGCCAAAACTTAAAAAAAAAGGGTTTTCCCCATCAATGTTACATGGAGTTTATATTGAAGTCTATATTTATGGTTCTCCTTCCAAACTATGTTTCCTTAACAGAGTGTCCATATTTGATGTTTACTACTAACAGAGAGAAATATAGTTTCATACTCTTTAACATTTCTTTTCTAATCAATCTCTGCTTCCAAAAATTTTATGCAATTTCTAATTTTGTTGGTACTAATCACCTCCCTCAATATGATAAAAAGCTATTTAACATTAAAAATAGAAAGATTTTTTCCTCTATGGTTTATGTATCGAATTGAGCTTTCTTTTATGAATTTATAATGTACTTATTATAATAATAGACACTTTGATCTCTTGCCTAAAACATGCAGAAAGCAAAAGAACATTGAGTTTATTATCTTTGTTTTATTGGCTAAACACATTATTTCAATTTTTAACCAGTCTAATAATTCTGTACAATATAAAATGCCACAGGTTTTAGTTTGGGAAGTTAGAGATTTAAAAAATATTTTAGCATTTTAGTGTCATTCTTTTTCTAAGGAAAACAGTAAAATAACTTAAAAGTAAAGGATTTAACATGTAATTTATTAAAATTGAATAATCTCAATTCAACTAAAATGGAAACAATTTAAAAACTAAACATGCTATATCTAGTAAATGAATATTTTTAAAATATGTGAAATTTCTATATCAGATCAGCATGCTTCAAATGTATTCCTAGATAATACCTTCTTAGGAAGACATGTTTTATATTTGTTAAATACAAAACCAAACAGTTATTTGTCCCACGATAAGCGTGGAGTTACTCGATTAGGTCAAATTAAAATTTGAATGTCATCATAAAGCTCATGAGAGTGTGATGAAAAGAATGATGAAATGCTGAGATTTTTTAGTAGTCGAAAGGAAGAATTAGAAGATGAGCTGTTTATTGCCTCATTTCAGCCACTGTTCTGACACTAAAGATGATAACAACCTCATATCTCTATGGACTATGTCTGGATGAATGAGAAAATGAGTTGTAGCTCAATATTAGGTTTCTATCTCACTCTGACCATTTTGATTCTGGATAAAATACACATATAAACCTTATACTTAAAATAAGCCAAAATCACCACAATTACCAGAGGGCAAATCTCTATCCTCTATACTATTAAAATCTACTTTCCTATTGATAACCTGGTGCTATTACTTACTATGTTACACCTGGGTGCTCTTATCTCCAATTGGCCATCCCTCAGGACCTTTTATCAGCAGCTTTTATCTCTTCCTTCACGTTCTGCCAGTCATGGTTCTCCTCCTCCAATCAGGTCATTCCAATCCCACCTAGCTTTAATCCCTCCAGTATTGACTATAGCCAACATTATTTAACCAAAGTTTTAATCAAGGAGCAAGGTTTGCATACGAAAATCTTGTAAACCTGAGAACTCACTCATAGGCCTAGACTTTTGGGATAGAATTAACCTTAAAATATAAACCAACAGACCAAAATCAAACAAACATGTCTTTAAAGGACAAATTGAATATAGGACTGTTAAGAGATCAATGTGTCTGAGAGAAGATTTTGATCAGAAATTCAGCAATAATAGTCAACTAGTGCTTACCAATAGGACAATATTCTTTTTCTTAAAGCAATTTGAAATATGTTCTCTGTGTTCCTCCAAGAGGCCAAGAAGCTTCCATTTCCTATTATAGTCACCTTCTCAATAATATATATGGAGTTAACTTTCTTTTTATCCCTATTGAATAATGGTGTCTATTGAAATCATGAGCAAAATAAAAACGTAATTTAATGCTTTTTTTCTTGATGTTTTACTTAGATACAAATTGTAACTGATTAAACATTCACCCCCCTCAAAAACTTCACATGTCAACTTCTTGAACCACATTCTGGTGGCCATAGAAGGAGGACTTTTTGGAAGGCAAGTACAGTATGTAGTCTTAATGAATAAGGAAATTGGTCTGAAGTTCTCTTTATTTGTTAGGTCTTTTTGTGAATTTGGTATAAGAGTAATTGTGGCTTCATAGAAGGAGATTATTAGTGCTCTGTCTATTTCAATTTTGTGGAATAGTTTGGATAGTATTGGTATGAGGTCTTCTATGAAGGTCTGATAGAATTCTGCACTAAAACCATCTGGTCCTGGGCTCTTTTTGGTTGGGAGATTTTAATAACTGCTTCTATTTCTTTAGGAGTTATGGGGTTGTTTAGATGGCTTATTTGTTCCTGATTTAAATTTGGTACCTGGTATTTTGTCTAGAAAATTGTCCACTTCCTCAGGTTTTCCAGTTTTGTTGAATATAGTCTTTTTGTAGTAGGATCTGATGATTTTTGAATTTCCTCTGATTCTGTTGTTATATCTTCCTTTTCATTTATGATTTTGTTAATTTGTATATACTCTCTGTGCCCCGTGGTTAATCTGGCTGAGGGTTTATCTATCTGGTTGATTTTCTCAAAGAACCAGCTCCTGGTTCTTTTGATTCTTTGTATAGTCCTTTTTCTTTCTACATGGTTGATTTCATCCCTGAGTTTGATTATTTCCTGTCTCCTACTCCTCCTGGGTGTATTTGCTTCTTTTTCTTCTAGAGCTTTTAGGTGTTCTGTCAAGCTCCTGGTGTACGCTCTCCCCTGTTTCTATTTGGAGGCACTCAGAGCTATCAGTTTTCCTGTTAGCACAGTTTTCTTTGTGTCCCATAAGTTTGGGTATGTTGTACCTTCATTTTCATTAAATTCTAAGAAGTCTTTAATTTCTTTCTTTATTTCTTCCTTGACCAAGTTATCATTGAGTAGAGCATTGTTCAACTTCCATGTATATGTGGGCTTTCTGTCCCTTTTTTGTTATTGAAGACCAGCCTTAGTTCATGTGTGATCTGATAGGATGCATGGGATTATTTCAATCTTCCTGTATCTGTTGAGGCCTGTTTTATGAGCAAATTATATGGTCAATTTTGGAGAAAGTACCATGAGGTGGTGCCAAGAAGGTATATCCTTTTGTTTTAGGATGAAATGTTCTGTTAAATCTGTTAAAGCCATTTGGTTCAAAATTCTGTTAGTTTCTCTCCGTCTCTGTTTAATATCTGTTTCTATGACCTGTCCATTGATGAGAGTGGGGTGTTGAAATCTCCTACTATTATTGTGTGAGTTGCAATGTGTGCTTTGAATTTTAGTAAGGTTTCCTTCATGAATGTAGGTGCCCTTGCATTTGGAGCATAGATATTTAGGATTGAGAGTTCATCTTGGTGGATTTTTACTTTGATGAATGTGAAATGTTCTTCTTTATCTTTTTTTAATGACTTTTGTTGGAATGTCGATTTTATTTGATATTAGAATGGCAACTGCAGCTTGTTTCTTCTGACCATTTGCTTGGAAATTTGTTTTCTATCCTTTTACTCTGAGGTAGTATCTGTCTTTGTCTCTGAGGTGTGTTTCCTCTGTGCAGCAAAATGCTGTGTACTCTTTACATATCCAGTCTCTTAGTATATGTCTTTTTATTGGGGAATTGAGTCCATTGGTGTTAAGAGATATTAAGTAATAGTGATTGTTTCATCCTGTTATTTGCATTGTTATAGGTGGAAATATATTTGTGTGTCTCTGTTCTTTTGGTTTTGTTGCAAGGAGATTACTCTCTTGGTTTTTCTAGGGTGTAGTTTCCCTCCTCGTTTCTGAGATTTCCATCTTTTATCCTTTGAAGTGTTGGATTTGTAGAAAGATATTGTATAAATTTAGTTTTGTCATGGAATATCTTGGTTACTTCATCTATGTTAATTGAGAGTTTTGCTGGATATAGTAGCCTGGACTGGCATTTGTGTTCTCTTAGGGTCTGTATGACATCTGTCCAGGATCTTCTGGCTTTCATAGTCTCTGGTGAGAAGTCAGGTGTAATTCGTATAGGTTTGCCTTTATATGTTACTTAACATTTTTCCCTTACTGCTTTTAATATTCTTTGTTTTGTGCATTTTGTGTTTTGACTAATATATGACGGGAGGAATTTCTTTTCTGGTCCAATCTATTTTGAGCTCTGTATGCTTATTGTATGCTTATGGGCATCTCTTTCTTTAGGTTAGGGAAATTTTCTTCCATAATTTTATTGAAGCTATTTACTGGTCCTTTGAGTTGGGAGTCTTTACTCTCTTCTATACTCATTAACCTTAGGTTTGATCTTCTCATTGTATCCTGGATTTCCTGGATATTTTGGGTTAGGAGCTTTTTACATTTTCCATTTTCTTTGATGGATGTGTCAATGTTTTCTATGGTATCTTCTGCTCCTGAGATTCTCTGTTCTATCTCTTGTATTCTATTTGTGATGCTTTCATTTATGACTCCTGATCTCTTCCCTAGGTTTTCTATCTCCAGGGTTGCCTCCCTTTGTGCTTTCTTTATTGTTTCTATTTCCATTTTTAACTCCTGGACAGTTTTGCTCAATTCCTTCACCTGTTTGGTTGTGTTTTCCTATAATATTTTAATGTATTTTTATTTCCCCTTGAATTGATTCTACTTATTTACATGTGTTACCCTGTGTTTCCTTAAGGGAATTATGTCCTTCTTAAAGTCCTTCATCATTATCATAAAATGTGATTTTACATCTAAACTATTACCTTTCCATTGTGTTTGGATATTCCAGTAATTGCTTTTGTGGGAGAACTGGACTCTGATGATGTCAAGTGTCTTGGCATCTGTTGCTTAGTTTCCTGCTTGCCTCTTGCCATCAGGTTGTCTCTGGTGTTAGCTTGTCTTGCTGTCTCTGACGGTGACTTGACTGTCCTCTAGGCCTGTGGGTCAGCACTCTGGGAGACCTGTTTCTTTCAACAGATTCTGGGAGCAGAGATCTCTGCTGTCAGGTGTGTAGGGAATGGCTTTCAGCTCTTAGAGCAGGCAGAAACCCTAACCATCCTTCTCCTGTCTGCTCCTAGATCCCTGTGCCCAGGGGGCACAAATAGCACTAGGTGATTTCCTCTTGGGTTGTGAATGTGGGCAAAGGGTAGTCTCTTGTAAGTTCTCAGGACTGTCCACACTTCTGAGCATCCAGCTCTCTCCCCACAAGGGACTTGGGTACAGAGAGCTATGTGACCTCTTCAGTTCAGTTCCAGGTGCAGGATGGACCCAGGAGGTTCCTGCAGCCTAGAAGTGACTTATTCCAGAGGACTTTGATGTCCTGAGTACAGCAGGCAGGTTGCTTGGGGCAGAAAAGTTGGTCTTACATCTACTCTCATGTGTGTAGGGGCTCCTGGCAACTGGCTTAATAGAAACAGACAGAGTACTAACAAATTACTTCCATGAAGGCACAGTTATGATTATACCTATACCACACAAGGACCCAATAAAGAAAGAGAACTTCAGACCAATTTCCCTTATAAATATAAATGCTCAAAAATTCCCCAAACCGAATCCAAGAATACATCAAAATGATCATCCACCATGATCTAGTAGGCTTCATCCCAGGGATGCAAGGATGGTTCAATATACAGAAATTCATCAATGTAATCCACTATATAAATAAACTCAAAGAAAACCACATGATTATTTTACAAGTTGCTGAGAAAGCATTAGACAAAATTCAACACCATTTCATGATAAAAGTCCTAGAAAGATTAGGAATTCAAGGCAAATATCTAAACATAATTAAAACAATATGCAGTGAAACAGTACCCAATATTAAATTAAATGGAGAGAAACTTGAAACAATCCCACTAAAATCAGGGACTAGACAAGGCTGACCACTCTGTCCCTACTTATTTAATATAGTACTTGACTTCCTAGCCAAAGCAATCAGACAACAAAAGGAGGGCAAAGAAATAGAAATTGGAAAGGAAGAAGTTAAAAGATCACTATTTGCTAGATATGATAGTATATTTAAGTGACCCCAAAAGTTCCACAAGAGAATTACTAAGCCTGATAAACAACTTTAAAATTGTGGCTCGGTATATAATTAACTAAAAAAAAATCATTAGCCTTCCTCTCTCAAAGGATAAACAGGCTGAGAGAGAAATTAGGGAAATGAAAACCTTCAAAATAGTCCCAAATAATATAAAATACCTTGGTGTGAATTTAACCAAGCAAGAAAAATTCTATATTACAAGAACTTCAAGTCTCTGAAGAAAGAAATTGAAGAAGATCTCAGAAGATGGAAAGATGTTCCATGGTCATGGATTGGCAGGATTAATATAGTAAAAATGGCCATTTTGCCAAAAGCAATCTAAAGATTCAATGCAATCCCCATCAAAATTCTAACTTAATTCTTCATAGAGTTAGAAACAGCAATTTGCAAGTTAATTTGAAATAACAAAAAAACCCAAGATATCAAAAACTATACTCAACCATAAAAGAACTTCTGGTGGAATCATCAGCCCTGACCTCAAGCAGTATCACAATGCAATAGTGATTAAAAACTGTACAGTATTGGCACAGACACAGGCAGGTAGATCAATGGAATAGAATTGAAGACCCAGAAATGAATCAACACACCTATGGTCACCTGATCTTTTACAAAGGAGCTAAAATAATCCAAGGGAAAAAACATAGGATATTCAACAAATGATGCTGGTTCAACCATAGGTCAGAATGTAGAAGAATGCAAATTGATCCTTTTTTATTGCCCTATACAAAGCTTAAGTCCAAGTGAATCAAAAACCTCCACATCAAACCAGGTACACTCAAACTAATAAAAGACAAAGTGGAGAAGAGTCTTGACCACATGGGCACAGGTGAAAATTTCCTGACAAAAACACCAATGGCTTATGCTCTAAGATCAAGAATGGATAAATGGAACCTCATAAAACTGCAAAGCTTGTATAAGGCAAAGGACTCTGACAATAGGACAAAACAACAACCAACAGACTGCAAAAAGACAAATCCTACATCTGATAGAGGGCTAATATCCAAAATATACAAGGACTTAAAAAGTTAGACTCCAGACAGCTAAATAACCCAATTAAAAATGGGGTACAGAGCTAAACAAAAAATTCTCAGATGAGGAATATCAAATGGCTGAGAAGTACCTAAAGAAATGCTCAACATCCTTAGTCACCAGGGAAATGCAAATCAAAACAATCCTGAGATTCCACCTAACACCAGTCAGAATGGCTAAAATCAAAGAGTGAGTTGACAGCAAATGCTGGGAAGGATGCGGAGAAAGAGGAACACTCCTCCATTTTCAGTGGGATTGTAAACTGGTACAACAACTCTGTAAATCAGTCTGGAGGTTCCTCAGAAAATTGGACATTGCACTTCCTGAGG
Organism: Rattus rattus; assembly: GCF_011064425.1. Lineage (NCBI taxonomy): Eukaryota > Metazoa > Chordata > Mammalia > Rodentia > Muridae > Rattus > Rattus rattus. Next base: position 40,195,719 of record NC_046172.1, on the reverse strand, counting down.
ACCCAGCTACACCTCTCCTAGGCATATACCCAAAGGATGATCCAACGTACATCAAAGACACATGCTTCATTAAGTTCATAGCAGCTGGCTCAGCTGGCTCAGTGGTTAAGAGCACTGACTGGTCTTCCAGCGATCTTGAGTTCCTAGCAACCACATGGTGGCTCATTATGTTCATAGCAGCCTTATATATAACAACCAAAAGCTGGAAAGAACCCAGATGCCCTTCAGCAGAAGAATGGATAAAGAAAATGTGGTACATCTACACAAATTAATATTACTCAGCTATCAAAAACAATGACTTTATGAAATTAATATGCAAATGGATGGCACTAGAAAATATCATCCTGAGTGAGGTAACTCCATTACCAAAAAACACACATGGTATGTACTCATTGATAAGTGGATCTTAGCCCAACAGCTCAAATCACATAAGATACAATACACAGACTACATGAATCTCAAGAAGGAGGATGACCAAAGTATGGATGCTTCACTCACTCTTGAAAGGGGGAACAAAAATATTCATAGAAGGGTATATGAAGGCAGAGTTTGGAGCAGCCACTGTAGGAACAACCAGTCAGCAGTTCCTTTCCATTTGTGCCATATGTGTATATATATATATATATATATACAGCGACACACACACACACAGCCATCAATACTAGATAAGATTGATGAAGCTAAGAAGTGCTTGCTATCAGAAACTGGATATAGCTGTCTCCTGTGAGACACAGCCAAGCTTGTCAAATACAGAGGAGAATGCTAGGAGCAAGCCACTGAACTGGGAACAGGATCCCCTTTGGGAGAATTAGAGGAAGTATTGAAAGAGCTGAGGGGGGTTGCAACCCCACAAGAACAATAATGCCAACCAACCAGAACTCCCAGTGACTAAACCACTACCCAAAGACTATACATGGACTGACCCATGGCTCCAGCTGCATATGTAGCAGAGGATGGCCTTGTTGGGCATCAATGGAAGGAGAAGCCCTTAGTCCTGTCAAGGTTGGACCCCCAGTGGAGGAGAACGTTGGGCAGGGAGGGGCTGAAGGGGGTAGATGGGGAGGGGAACACCCTTATAGAAGAAGGGGAGGAGGGAAGCGATAAGGGGCTTATGTCCAGGAAACCAGGACAGGGAATATCATTTGAAATAAAAAAAATCCCATTTTTTAAAAAGTGAGAAAAGAAGATTATTTTATCTGTCACTTACTTTTTCGTGAATACCAAATTATGAAATGTTAAAAGGTATGATTGCCTGAAAGTGGGGAATAGGTAGCAAGCATGGGGGAAGGAACAAAAATTTAAGAGATCACATCTTTTATGAGACACACCAAGAAAGAGAGGGAGAAGTTAAACACAGTGAGGCTATTTAATTTCAAAATCTACCACCAGTAACATACTTTCTCTATCATGGTCACACCTCTTAGGCCTTGTGAACATTTCCCTCAATTTTGGACCAAGTTTAGAAATCTGAGCCCATGGGGGCCATGTTTTTGACAAAAGAAAGGGTAAGGTAGACTGTGGTTTTAAGTTCTTACCTGAATTAGAGTGTGCTTTAACATCCTTTCATCATCTGCAACTGAAAAGGGTTTTTGCACTAAATATGAAGTCATTGTTGTTACTGAATCATAGAGTATAAATACTTATTGAAATATTTAATATATTAATATTAATAAATTAAGAATCATAAATACAAATCTAAGGTTCACATAAGTAGTAAATTAATATATCAATTCCAAAATATGGAAATATTTGGGCAAATGTTGGTAGTATCTTAAAAATTCCAAAACCCACCTAGCAAAAGCAAAAATTCAGCAAGTTTTTTTTTAAGATTTATTTATTTATTTATTTATTTAATTATTTATTTACTTATCTTACGTATATGAGTATACTATTGCTCCCTTCAAACGTACCAGATGAGTGCATTAGATTCCAATATAAATGGTTATTAACCACCATGTGATTAATGGTGGATTGAACTGGAAATTGAACTCAGGAGCTTTAGAAGAGCAGTCAGTGCTCTTAATCACTAAGCCATCTATCTAGCTCCAGCAAGTTTGAATAAATATTTAGATCTACTTTTTGTAAATTTCTCAAAGAAACTATGAAACTTGATATCTCACTTTCCATATAGTTGCTTGCATTTAATTAGAAACTTCCAATTACAATATAAATCTTAAGTATCTGTAGAAATTGTATATTCTACTTCAATTGTGGTAAATAATTTAATAAAATGCAACCATTTCAAAGTAAAATTAACTATTAAATTTCCATAGGCTTTAATGTATAATTGGTTACTAGTTTCTCTGTGCTCTCTTTGGGGTGGCATAGCATATAAAGATTTAAATAATTTTTAACTAGCCTATCGAGCAGTTGTGGATATCGTGAATAATTCCTCAATACATAATAGTGAGTAAAGCTTTGGTCTCTACATCTCTGAATTGGTTAAGTAAATGTTATGCTTTCAAAAATTATTTCACTCTGTTGTGTGAAATATTAAATGATAATCCATGCTATCGCCGGAAAGGAACCAGTGGACAGGCCGACCAGTTTGCAGCATGGCAGACTCTCTGACTCAGCGCTCTAAAATCTCTCCATCCACCCAGTTTGCTAAGTGCCATGCATGCATGAATGCCCCATGCTTCCAAATTCCTGTGGCTGGCTCAGGTACCCTGCAATTATACCTTTCTCTGGAACCCAGTTGACATGCTGCATGAAGGAAAATACCACAGAATCTTAGTTTAGGATCTACAGATAACACAATCACTGGGTGCAGAAACCAGCATCTTAATTTTGAAGTTATTTAAGTTATAAATCAACTAGTGGCTCATCCCAGTGAATCCACAACCTAAACTGGGGGCCTCTCACTACCTACACTGTGTCTGCATACTCTCTCCTGTCCAAAAGGAAGTATCTTTTTCCTGCCGCCCCTCATCCTCTCTCTGACCCGGAAGTCCTGCCTACCTGCCCAGGAATTTTTCCCTTGAAACCTTTTTCATTAGGGGAAGATTCTGCCACATCACTCCATATCATATTTTGGGTTTTTATATCAGTGTTTTTATTTAAAATATTTCTAATTAAATTTTGGTTTTAAAGCTCACATGGGTTCCAATGCACCCAAAATCTATATGCACAGACACACACACACACACACACACACACACACACATGTATGTATGCATGTATGTATGTATGTATGTATGCATGTATGTATGTATGTATGTAAGTATGTATGTATGTATGTATGTATCTAAATGTTTTCTCTCATCAGTGAAACCACACCAGTTGGGAAGAGCAATTAAATCTTATTAAAGAATGTAAGTAGACATCCAGACCTTCCTTATGGCATAGCTGGTCTTCTTTATATGAATGCTTGATTTTTGGCAGGTTCTTAGTCTCACCAAGTAGGGTAGGAATACAAAAGCCTGAATCACCATTTGGCTTTCTCTGTCATAAACTCAATAGACATTCAAGGAATATCATTCTAGTCTGAACAGCGGGAAGTTAAAAGTCAATTTTCTAATTTGATATTATTGGAAAGGTTGATGCTAGAGTTCTTCCTACAGTATTTGCTTCGAGTAAGCCATTACTATCTTAAACTTTTCTACTAGGTTGAGATTTGTCTTTTAAACTGAAAAGAACATATTTCTTGTCTTTATTGAAAATTCAAGTTTTCCAATATGGCAAATTATGTGAGGCAAGAAGAAAATCTAAGGGATACAAGACCATATAATTTTTTGTTTTCCAAGGTCTATAATCTGTCACCCTTTATCAATCTTTTAAATTTGCATGTATAATTTTGTTCAGAGGATTTTAGCATTGCATAGTGAAAGAAATAGGATAAAGTATATTTAATCTGAACCTTTGAGAACGATAAATGTATTTTCACATTTGTTAAAATTAATTCAAAAATAAGTTTCCTTTAGCATGCCTTTCATAGATAAATATCAGAAGGAAAATGGAGCCTAGAGGTATTCGTTTACTATATACAAGAGAAAGCTGACTTTTAGTATGCTTCATAAATGCCTTTCAAAAGCTCTGTTATCACCCCTCATCCTTAAACATCCAAGAGATATTCTATAGTTTTATTTTTCAGAGTTTAAGACTGATACAATATGGTGAAGCTCTATACAGTGAGTTCTATTTGGTTGCTGGCTTTTCAAACTTTCTTGAGCCATAGTCAAAGCTGTTAGTCATATCCTATCCTATTATGTGTTTGCAAAATCCCCATTGATATCTACTGTTATCTTAGTACAATAGCTTCAAGAAATTATACTTAAAATATTGCTGAAGTTTTGCACTTGGGATGGGAATAGTGACAAAAACAATTAATCCCACACTGAAGAAGCTGTAGTGAGTTTGAAGCTTATTTGGCAACATGATGAGTTTCAGGCCAACTAAGACTATATAAACAAGACCCTGTTTCAACAACAACAAAAACAAACCTCAACATGAATGTAGCTTTTTGACAAGAGAATAGTTATGAATAAATAAATCTAGGCACTTCATGCTAACAAATCAAAAACACGAATATCAGGAATGGGTTATTTGATTTGTTAACTAATAGACTCCCAAACATTGTAGGGTATTACCAATATTCTTGGCTATCCTCCAAAACTTGATAATAATGTCCTACTGCTGAAGATATCATATAATTGGGTCATAGAATACAGTGAAATTGGGCTGAAAGGATAGCAACTCCATTTCAAAAGCCAGTAGTCATTAGTGAGAAAGTTCCCTAGTTGACAGCCTTTTTCTCAGGTACAACAACTTTAAATATTTTGAAAACTCTTTATGAAGATTACCAAACATGAGGATTACTTTACAATATAAAATGACTCAGATAACTCTCAAAATAAAATGTTTAGAAGAATGGGTTAAAGATTCATGTTATGATTCATAAGACATTGAGTGGTATTGTGTCTGACACACAAAAATGCTTAATTTTAATATTTCTGAAAACAGTATCATATTATATGTTCATAATACATTAAACATAAATAAATATTTTACATATAATAGTAACATATTAGGTTTATGTGTTGATATAAATAAATATGCACCTAGGTGGTTTCTTGGTAATTCAGTAGGCTATATAATTTGTACTTGATACTTAAATAACCAAGACTCCAAATTTGTGAAAGTGAAAGACAGAAATTCATGAAGCATTAAGCCATAAGTAAATGAAAAAGTTCTTGTATTCTGGCATGAAGATTGAGATGGTTGGCGTTGTATAAATTCTGATAGTAATAACTATTGGAGAGTGTGGCTATTCACTTCTATTATTTAATTCAGTTTTTTTAGATTTATGTTGCTTTATAAAACTTAGGTAAAGAAAAGTAGTTCTGGAGAATTTTTTTTTCCTCTGGAGTTTGGTAAATTATAGGCATAATTGACTCAATCTGGCTAATATATTCATTAGCCATTCACTTAATCATAGCTTAGTCATTCATCACTAAGTTATTTGTATGTAATTGAAATGAGTCTGGGGCACAACACTTGAAAATATTCTCAAAGTTGTGAGAAAAGTGAACTACATTGGGTGGTATAGAAAACAGGCTACATTCAGAAGCAGATTTCAAAATCACTAACTCTTTGTGTAACTGAGTTATAAAAAGCAAAGCACAGTTTCTCATGTTGTCATGCATGTGAAAACTACAGATGCTAATAGTAATTTTGGTGAATAAGAAATATAAAAGCTTTTTTTCAGAGCTGCTTCTTACACTTTCAAGAAGACATTGGAAGAAAGTAACATCTCTTGATATATATCTTCCAGGTTAAGGGATTGCTATAATCAGTGTTGAAAAAAAGACTGACTTTTAGTCATCATTAATAGGAAAAATCTTTTATCCTATACTGGTCAATGACATGAAGGTTTATTTTTTGATAGATTTTTAAATTTTTATTTAACTTAAAAAAATCAAAAAATATGATTTTAATTATCAAATAAATTGAAAGCATTGTGCTTATGATATACATGATGAATAAATCTGAGTATTAGAAAACTATATGTATGGATTAATGTATGCAAAATATGTAAAATTAGGGAGGTATTGATTATTTTGAAGTGTGCTGCACACTACTGCATGGAATGAGTTTAAAATGACAAGAATAGAGAATGACAAGATAGAATTTAGCCTTTATTTTGTGTTCATATATTCTCATTCTCTAGGAATGGAGAGATATAATTAAAAGCTATTCAATCCTGACAAATGATTAAAATAATCCTAGTTAACTTGATTAATATAAAATTTAAAATATATATTTCCAACACATTCTTTTACTCTGTAATTTACACTTAAATAGAAATATTTTATATTAGTTATTTGCATTCATATCAGGTAGAATAATGTATAGTTCTAGCCAAGTTGAAGAAGCACCCCCATTCTCTCAAATATAAGCTCTTACAATTTATTTCAGTTACTTTTCTACAACTCTGATAAAGCAACATGACCGAAAGTGACTTATTGAAGGAAGATTTTATTTTGGCTTATGATTTCAGGGGGATAAATTCAATCACGATAGGAAAGCATGTAATTATGCCATAGGCATGGCAACAAGAGCAAGTAGCTGAAAAAAATCACGCCCTGAACAAAAGCATGAAACACAAAGTGGAAGTAGGGTGAGGTTATGAACTCTCAAAGCCTGCCTCCAGTTATGTAATTCTTCTAGCAATGTTGCATCTCCGTATAATGTCTCCAAATAGTTCCCTCAACTTGGGAGCAATATTCAGATCCCAGAATTTATGGAAAACATTGTGCATTTAAAACACCACACAACTGATGATTGGCTCCAAGCATTCATATCCGCATTGGTCAGTTGCTGGCAGAGCTTCCAAGGAACAGCCAGACTAAGTTCCTGTCAGTAAGCGCCTCTTGGCAACAGCAATATTGTCTGGGTTTGGTGTTTGCAGACAGGGTGGATCTCCAGGTGGGGCGGTCCCTGATGTTCTTTCCTTCAGTCTCTGCTCCATTTCTTGGTCCCTGTCTTTAGGCACCCTCACAGAGGGAGAGAGGAGCTAGAGCAGACTGATGTGGGAGGGAGCAGAGGGCTAACCTGGAAGGGAGATACCATTGAGATGTAAGCAAATAGAATTATTAATAAAACCCTAAAATAAAAAAAGTAATAAATTAAAAAAGAAAAAAAGCAATTGCCACACAATTCAATACCCCCTTGAATATTAAGCACATACCAGAATAAAATGCATAAGGAAGCTTGAATGGTAGAATGAAAAAGGATAATGAAACCTAAGAAATAACACAGAGTGAGTTTCCTCACCTTTTCTTAATGTATCCACATGTCTTAAGCAGAGTACCACAGAAAAAAACTGCAACTAGAATCAGCAATAAACAGAAAACAATACTGAAGTGGAAAGTTGTTTGGGTGATGTTTTGCTGGGGCAAACATGTGAGGGGACATCTTGTTAAATTGAACAGGTGTGGAAAGCTAAGGCAGACTCTTGAGGGAATATTTCCCTGAAGCAACACAGAACAAAGGATGTTCTGCTAAAGCAAGCAATGAAAGGACACATGATGACAGGGCAGGTATTAGTTCTCCTTACGTGGTGTAGATGATCTGTATTTGTGAGGACTCCACAAAGAGAAATGCAACAAAAAGCTTCTGGGGGTATACTGAAGTTTGTTGCCACTTCCAAGAACTTGGGCTGATTGGATTCACATGCTGAGGCAAGACTGTGGCTGATGCAAGACCTGTGCTGAGGCAAGACAAGTGCTGAGGTAAGGCATGTGGAGGACATATTTGGAGGGTATAAATAGGACTCAGCAGAGTCACAGAGACAGAGCTTGGCTTGCTGTTACAGCTAGATGTGCAACATTTGTGGGTCCCCCATCTTCACTGATGGTTGCTTCCCTGAGAGGAGAGTTGAGAACTTCTCCTGATGTTCCTATTGATCCCTCCTACTGAGTCAAGCTGAGGCACTGTATCTGCTAGGTTAGTCGCATCACCACTGTTGCCAACCTGACTCTACTGAACTGGACTGACTGCTGGTGTATTCATGAAGTGTTTGCTAGTGGATAGAGCTGCAGCTGCCTGCTAACCTGTGGAATGAACTGCTGACTTCCAGACAACACAGACAAGAGTTGCTCCAAAGAACCTTTCTAAATAGGTCTACTTCCTCAAATCCCTTTTTCCACTGTCTCTGTTGGGTGGTGGGTTACAAGGAAAGTATAAGAACCATCATTAAAAATAGGATTTGAAAAAAACACTAAAGTTACACAACACATGTTTTCCCTAATCAAAATCAGGAAGACATAACAATGATTTTCCTACTAAGCGAAAAGCAAACATAAAAGACAATGCCCTCTTTTCTATGTACTACAGGTTCCAGCAATTTCAAAATACTAGCTAATTAGCTAATTTATTACTCTGCACTGTACCACAGAAGAAGAAAAAATGATTCCCACTTCTGCTGGCTCCAGCGAGACTCACGTCAAGAGCTAATAACCTATAACACAGTGGCAAGCATTTTCTTTTCTTTTTTTTCACATGATAAATGATATTGTTGGTTGTTAGTAGATGATCTTCAATGACTCCTTCCAGAGAAACAGGCTTCATATTAATTACCCTACCCTGAATTTATCAAATCTGTAAGTCAGGGTACAGTGAAACCAACAAATTGGATCATTCAGGGAACAGAGAGACAGCAAAAAAAGAAGAGTCCTCATTACCTTTAACAAAAAACTTGCAGGAGGAGAGGGTCTGTAAGCTCCATAAGTTAGAGTAGTGGAGGCTCTTGTAGGCCAGGAATACTTGGGAGCTATCATGAAGAGTTTGTTCTGTTGTGTGATTTTTTTTAATAGGGAACTAGAGGCCCCACTTCTAGAGGTAGTGAACTGTATACAAAGATAAAGGAAACAATGGCTTTTCTTCACAAACATTTGGAAGGCCCTACCTGGATTTAATAAGTTTGAATAGGGAATTCATTTATTTCCTATCAGCTAATGGGCAATTGTCTTATCATTTCATTGTGTACAGAATCTGGTGGGATGGACAAAGTCTTCCTCATAGGCAGACTATATATTCCTACATGATGAAATAAGAAGGAACAAAGTGTTAAATACAGAGTAATTACTACCAAGACCCACCATTCTCTGTGAAGCACCATTACCATAGGAATTAAAACACCATAGGAAATTGACACATCTCTAAGAATGAAAAGCAAAAGGTGTAGGAGATTACTTCCTTGTCACTCCATTTCCTTTCACTTCATTTCTGTCATTAGATGCATCAGGAAGCTGAGTCTCTACTATCTGTAGCTACAAAAAAGTGGTATATAAAAGCCATGGTAGGAGCTCAACTTTCATATTCATTCAAAGTCATTAAGGAATTAAGAACAAAGTGTTACTAGTTGAAGATAGTTAACTGACTTTTCATCTCACTGTTCTATACTAATGATTAGAAAACAAATTCCAGTTTCAGGAGAGTGATGCCTGGAAATCTAGCAAGAAGCTAAACATCCATATCAAACTGAACATCACAGTTATAATAGTACATAGAATCTCCTATTGTAATGTCCATGCTATTTAGAATAAGGCAGAACAATTTTCACTATATCACCACATATCAAAACAAACCAAGCAAACAACAACAACAACAACAATGGAGAGAACTGTTGTGAGTAAAGAGCATAAGCCAATGTTAAATTTTGTGTTGCATTTATTTTTAGGTGGGAAATTTAAGGCAGGTAGCATTAACCATCCTGTTGGTATTCTGTCTAAACTTCACCCCCACAGCTACCTGGGAACAGCCATGCATGTGCTGCCCCACAGTTGCCTGGCAAACAACCAGCTGTGTCTGGACACCCCATAAGGCCACGACCCTCCCTCCCTCTTCTACCTTTGTTCTTGCTGCTTTGCCCCCCTTCCCTATGCTTCCCCTCAACGTGCCCATGCCCAGCCAATTTTCTGCTCTTCTACCTTCTCAATTAAACCTCTCTTGTGTGAAATCATGGTGTTGCAAAGCTGTCTGGGCATGGGGAGACTTAAAACTAGTATTGGTGCCAAACCCAGGATCTAAATCCAGGAACCCTAACACAGCCAGTCTATAAATAATTATGGTGTCTCTTAAAATGAACGAAGCAAAAAGAAATATAGAATAATGAATGCAACTCATTAAGAAAGCACTAAAAGAAAATAATAACTAAAACCCAAAATACATGAAAAATACCAGACAACTTTCTAGATGACTACAGTGATATACTGAAGATAACAAGTTGAAAGCATTAAACTGTGGACAAATAATTTGTCCCATATCAATACCATAAACAAACCACAATTAAATTAAATAAAGATAAGTTTGAAGATGAAAAAGCCCATTAGAAAAACTAGAATTCAAGGAAAAAAAAGAAGCATGCTGTGTATTATCATTTAGAAGGTTTCCCAAAGTTTGTGAAGGAAAGAATATGAATGATTTAAGACATCAGGGAAGCAAAAAATCTGAGAAATCACTCTGAAATCCAAATTAAGAAACTTCAAATATTTCCTTAAAATGGTAATAAAAAAGCGCTATAAAAAAGCTGAATTCATTTATAAAACCACCAAATAAAAATAAGCAAATAAAAATCTTGAATACAATGAAAGATAACTCAAGAGGAGTAGAAAACCTAAGCTGATACCATACATACTAGAAATAAATAAAAAACATTGAAAAATAAATATGACACACAAAATACACACAAATATACCCTCACAAATAAAGTACTCTATGCAATGTCAAACAGAATAATAAAAAGAAAATATGTTGCCATCCAACTTTTTAATTGTTGGCCAAACAGAAATGAAGTGAAAACAGAAAGCTTGTATCAAGGGCAAAATAATGGCCTCTCAAACACACACACACACACACACACACACACACACATATCTTAATCTCATGAATCTGAAAGTAACATATGTCAAAGTTGACATCACATTATGTTGCATGTACATTTTAGCTCATATACAATAAATCATTCCTAGGTTAAAGCCAAGAAACATTCTATTTTTGAAAAACAGTAATGGATTTAAAGCTATTTAATACGAATTGTTTCTAAATAGGCCATTTTTGTATATGTTGTAAGTAATCAGTATATTTTCTACTTTTAGATATTTACTTTTTACCAATACCACTTAATTAATAAACACGGTCAGTAAAATTATAATGAGAGTCACTAGAGAATAAGAAAATACGCTTTTGAAAAAAAAGGGCATAAAAAGAAAAAAAAAAGATAGGTGGTCCAAGATTGTAGAAACAAATTTTTAGAAGGTACAAATGAAGAAAACAAAATGGATGGTAGTTTATTACTTAAAACTTAAATAAATAAAATAATGAATTTCTGTAAACAGGAAGTTATTGATCTAGTTGAAAGACACAAATGGTGATGTAGTAGGAGAATGTTGCTGAAATAATTTCCTTAAGTGATGAAAAAGAGACAATCTATAAAGTGGAGAAAATTCACTATCACTAGCAGCTTATATAGCTCATGTATAGCAGTATGAAGCAAGGCATAATTATGAAAGGACAGAAAGAGAGAAAGAAATATGAAATATGTTAGTACATGTCCATATAGAGTTATTCTTTGAGGAGAGAGCTAGGTTAACCTTGAAAATGATGATGGAGAGGTTTTTAAATACAATACTAATTAGGAAAAGGTATAAACTAATTTCTAAATCTTAATTCCTTTGCTTTATAAAGTCCTGACACCATGAATAAATTGTTTGTCCTGTTTCTTCACTAGTTAGGAGGCAATTCGCTATGGCATTCTGATATGAATTAATGCTAAGTAATTGATTAATAACTAGGCAAGAAGTTAGTTTTACATTTGCTGTTAGTCCTGTAATTTTTTTCTGATCTGTAGCCATCCATGCATGAATACTATCACGAATTCAATGGATCTGAGTAGTACTCTAGTTCAGTGATATGCCAGATCATATAGATAGGTAATATATAACTTGATCAAAGACTAGATACTGTTGAAAAATTGCTTTGAACACATGCTTCATATTACCTATCCAATTAAGTTTTTAAGGTACTTTTAGGTTTATACATTTTAATTTTATATGTGCAGCTATTTTGCATGTATGTACATGAGAGCACCACAGGACCACATGAATACCGTGCCAGTAGAGAAGAGAATATAGTGTTGGATCCCTTGGAAATGGAAATATAAAGAGTTGTTAGTTGCCATGTGGTTACTGGAAATTGATCCTCATCTTTAAGAACTACTGAATCTCCAGACTCTAGCTCATGAATATAATATATTTACTATTATCTAGTGGCTTTCTAATACCTTTAAAATGGTCATTCATTTCTTTTGAGAATTTTATGTAATGTATTTTATTATACACACTTTCCCTTCTAGATCTACCCTCATCTCCCTTAAAAATCCAACATTTTTTTCTATTTTTTCTGTTTATCCAATTGTTCTATCCAAACTTTTTGGATATTTGACCAACCAGGCAGTGTGGGTTGATATACCAAGGACCAAACCTAGAAGAAAACTGATTCACGTCTCCTTAGTATTCATCAATTACAATCATTCCTTGAGTATGAAGACTTTTGAAAACCACTGCCTCACTGTCTGGGATTTTGTCTATCTTAAGCAGGTCTTATGCATGCATTTATAGAAGAAGTGAGTTTCTGTGTGCAAAGGCCCAGTTGTGTAAAGAAATTTCCATTGTAGTCATACACTGTCTCTGGCTCTTACAATCTTTTTATCCCCTCATGATAATGATCCCTTAGCACTGAAGAAATGATTGTGTAATGATTTCATATTCTTTGCCCAGGGAGTGATACTATTAGAAAATATGGCCTTGTTGGAGGAAGTGTGTCGTTGTGGGGTTGGGATTGCAAGCCCTCCTCCTAGCTGCCTGAGGATGTACAGTCTGTACCTGGTTTCTTTCCGGTGAAGATGTAGAACTCAACTCCTCCTGCACCATGCCTTCCCGAATGCTGAGATACTGCCATGCTTCTGCCTTGAGGATTATGGACAGAACCTCTGAACCTGTAAACTAGCCCCAATTAAATGTTGTCCTTTATAAAAAATTATATTGGTCATGGTGTCTGTTCATGCAATAAGACCCAACCAAAGAATATAATTCAGATGTGGGCACATATAGGGACATGGAAGTATCTTGTTATGTGAATCCGACTTAATATCAGATACTTGGAGCAAAAGAGCTGAAGACAGCATGAACCTGTAAGTCGAATAGAGCTCTGGGCTATAGAAAAGAACAAAACAAACAAAACAAAACAAAATAAAGGAAAACACAGTAAGAAAGAAAATTTAAAGTAAAGATAGTAGTGCGTCCAAGAGACCCAATCAAGATGACATTGGATTCCTTGTTTGACTTTCCTTTCTTTTCATCGAGAAAAAAAAAAAAAATGTTCTAGTATAACTATAAGGGCCTAAAGTTGAACTTTTTACATTTTGTATAAAAGGAAAAAAACCATGATAGAAAAGCAAATTTTCATGTTTATTTTGTAATAATCTTTTATATTTTATATAGTGGAAATAGTTTTATATCACTCTTGGTGAATTTATGTGATTTATACTTATGTAGTATGCTTCTTGTTCTAACAAATTTAACACTTTCTCTGTGGATCTTGAAATTCTCCTCAGGGATCTGAAAAAAAAGACACTTCTATTTTCAATAATTTATTTTTATGCACTTTAAAACCTAATCACAGTCCTTCTCCCTCTCTTCTCAGTCCTACCCTTAAATCCCTTCTCACATTGGCCCTGCTGTTCTCCTAAGAGAAGGTATCCATTGTGTACCACAGCACCCTGGAACAAGTAATCCAAGTATGACTAAGCACATCCTCCCACATGGAAGCCCAAGCATTCCAGGTAGGGGAATGAGATCCAATGGTGGGACAAATGTGTTGAGAGTCTAGATCCATCCTGCACATCCTCCACAGATGGTGGTCTAGTCTCTGTCTCCCTGGACCCAGGTTAGTTGACACTGTAGGTTTTCTTGTGCTGTCATTGGCCCCTCTAGCTCACTCACTTCTGTCCCACACTCTTCAACAAAATTCTCTCAGGTCTGCCTGATGTTTAGCTGTGGGTCACTCCAACTATTTTCATCAGTTGCTGGGATGAAGCCTCTCAGGAAACACTTATGCTAGGTTCCTGTTTGCAAGCATAGTAAGAGTATATCATATTGATAAGACAGTGGTTGGCTGTCTCACATGGGATATGTCTCAAGTTGGGACATTCCCTGAAAGACCTCCATTGTTAAGGGAAATATGAGGAAATATGAAAGTCTTGTGCAGTTAATTTGGTTTTGTACATCAATAACAATTCATTATTTCACAAGAATTTTTTTGTAAATGGTCTTGTCTTTCAGTAAATCAACACAGTGAAATTGTACTTAGGGGAAAAACAGAAATGAAACAATTATCTATTCAACAACCAGGTTTAATCTAAAAACAACTATATTTAAAGGAAGAAGTGAGAAGAAAGTGAGGAAATACATCACTCTTACATTTATATAAAATTTGAGTGTTAATGTATGATGAGATATCAATGAATGGTATATCAAAACAATGCTTATTGAAGATGAGGAATTCTCAGTGAAGAAGAAAACATTACAACAGGGGCTGAAGAAACTTTGAAGGATGCAGATTTGCTAATTTCCTTAAATATAGTAACAGTACCAAATATGAGTTCATATACCAGAAATTTGCAAAAAACTTTAAATAGTGCAGTCTAAAACCTAACTATTCAACATATCTCACTTAAATACTAATAAATATGTTGAGATCAATTAGTTTAATAGAAGAATATGAAACTTTATTTGGAAGGAGTTGGGGAAAGGAATATATTATATAAGAAAAAACACTATATATTCATTAAAAAAAGAGCTCATTTCTATGTCAAGATATCTAAAAATACCAAGGTGTTCTAGTTGTTATCTGTGGAACATGAATACCAGGAGAGTCTTCTGAGCTACCAAAGAAGGCCCCTCTGCCTTTTTTGTAAGTTTTGAAACAAGATAACGTTCATATAATGAGTCTGAATCATCCCTGGTGGGTAACCAGCAGGGTAATTCTATCAAATCAGAAGCTGGCATTAAGCCTAAACAACTAAAGAAGACATAGTTCTTTCAAACAAAGAGGTTTCTTTTGTGAAAATATCTACTGATGCATACTTCTTCACACTAGGACTACAGGAGTCATTTATTCATGAGACCGTGAATGTGCCTGGAAGAGCTATAAACAACTGATCTAAAAATGAGATGGCCTTTGTTGCAAATGATTATGATATTCTGTTGATAATTTACTTTTTCTAAATGTATGATTCATGGATTATTATTGCTCATAATAGGAAATACCCAGAGAAACAAAAATATTATAAACAAATTTCTCCCTGGCTGTCAGTAATTGTCAAGTTCATACTAATAATTTCCAGGAACTAAACTTTTTCTGGTTTTTCCTTTAGTATTAAATTTATTAAGAATGTTAGTTTATACTGGGATTTTATCATTGTGGGCAGTATAACTCTTTTATGTTTTTGTTTTTTATTTTATTTTTAATTATTTCATTTATTTACATCCCAGATCTTGCCCTCTCATATCCCCCTCCCTAGAGTTCCTCAAAACATTCCCCCTCCCCTTTTCCTCTGAGGGGCTGGTTCCCTCCCCTTCTCCCCTCCAAAAGCATCCCCTTCCCTGGAATATCAAGTCTCTACAGGTTTAGACACATCTTCTCCTGCTAAGACCAAAGAAGTGAATTTTCTTCTAGATATGTGCCAGGGAGCCTATGACCAGCCCCTGAAAGCTCTTTGGTTGGTGGTTTAGTTTCTGGGAGCTCCTACAAATCATGGTTAGTTGCCACTCACTACTCAGTGATTTCTTGGTCAGGGAAGAAAAAGGAAGAAATTAAAGGCTTTCTAGAATTCAATGAAAATTAAGGCACAAAACACTCAAACTTATGGGACACAATGAAAGCAGTAGTTAGAGGAAAATTCATAGCACTTAGTGCCTTCATGAAGACATTGGAGAGATCCTATAGTAGCAACTTAACAGCACCCCTATGCTCTAGAACAAAAGAAGCAAACACATCCAGAAAGAGTAGATGGCAGGAAATAATCAAACCCAGGACTGAAATCAACCAAGTAAAAACAAAGAAAACTATACAAAGAATCAACAAAATCAAGAGCCTGTTTTTTGAGAAAATCATCAAGATAGATAAACCCTTAGCCAGACTAACCAGAGGGCATAGAGACAGTATCCAAATTAGCAAAATCAGAAAAGAAAAGGGAGACATATCAACAGAAATTGAAGAAATTCAAAAAATCATCAGATATTATTTATTACAGAAGACTATATTCAACAAAACTGGAAAATTTGGATGAAATGGATAGTTTTTTAGACAGATATCACATACCAAGTTAAAGCAAGATCAGGGAAACTAAACAGTCCCATAACAAACAAACAAAACAAAACAAAACAAAAAACAAACAAACAAAAAACCAAAACCAGATGGTTTTAGTGCAGAATTCTACCAGACCTTCAAAGAAGAGTTAATTCCTATACTCTTCAAACTATTCCAAAAATCATTAACAAAAAGAACACTATCTAATTCATTCAATGAAGCAACAATTACTCTGATACCTAAACCACACAATGACCCAACAAAGAAAGAGAACTTCAGACCAATTTCACTTATGAATGTTGATGCAAAAATATTCAACAAAATTCTTGCAAGCAGTGTAACTCATGGATTATCTAATCTTGAAGTCCTCTTCCTAATGACACTACTTAAAGAGTACCAGAGGAGGCCAGTCAAGTGGCATTATTTAATGAATCAGGGCTTTTTTTTCTGGCAGGAGCATTTTAAATAATGTCCTCCTCTTTCTCTCTCTCATTTCTGTTTAATATCAGTCACATGTGGTCCTTTTCTATGATACACACCATCAAAAGAATAAAATTCCATTAGCCCCCAACATAGTTCCTAATGGAAGCTGTATAAGGTTAGTCAAATTAGCTTGTATTAAATGACTTGAGATCTCGAACTAGTTGTACAAGAGCAGGTTGTGTCCAGAAGAATTTTTCCAAATATTTTTAAGCAAATCTTTACAATGTTATCATGTTCAGTGGTACGATATTGAAAACTGAAATATGCTATAGAAGGTATAAAACAGTATAAAAACACTGAAATATCTTTTGGGATATAATAATAAATCATATTAGGTTCTTCTGTGCAAGGGTCCAGAAAATGGAGACAAGATACAAAAAATTAATAACAATCATTTCATACACTGTGATGACAGGCAGGGCTGAAACACATTTCACAATTTGTGTGCCTTTGGATTTTCAAAAGGCCATATGACCTGGCATGCTAGATGTAGACATTTGATTTTTTTTTATTTTAATCTTGTCAAATAAGAAAAAGAGGAACAGACAATGGCTATGGTTTGGACTACTTCAGGGACAAAACAGAACACTAAGTAATGCGATTTGTTACAGAGGAAGAAATATCTCAAACTTGCTTTAAAAAAGATATAAAAACAGATTGTATTTATTTATTTATGAGAACAATTAAATATAGCACTAAACCCAATAATTTCATTCTAGAGACTCATACCTTTTAAGTGAGACACAAAGTCAAAATGGAAACTGTAAAAACCTGGGGCAATTCATTGGTAGCTGAGTTTTTTTCTTTCTTGTATTGGAGATATATATATATATATATATATATATATATATATATATATATATATATATATGGAAGATATTGGAAATATATATATATATATATTTACATTTCAAACTTTATTTCTTTTACCAGTTTCCTAGACATGAGCTCCCTAGCCTATCCCCCTCCCCTTCTTATATAAGGGTGTTCCCCTCTTCATCCACCACCTCTTCACGATGCCCTCCAGACATTCCCGAACACTGAGGGTCCAACCTCGGCAGGACAAAGGGCTTCTCCTTCCATTGGTGCCCAACAAGGCCATACTCTGCTAAATATGCAGCTAGACCAATGGGTCAGTCCATGTATCATCTTTGGGTAGTGTTTAATCCCTGGGAGTTCTATTTGTTTGGCATTGTGGTTCTTATGAGTTTGCAAGCCCCTTCAGCTCTCTCAATCCTTTCTCTAATTCCTCCAACAGGGGTCCTATTCTCAATGGTGGTTGGCTGCTAGCATTCGCCTCTGTATTTGACATGCTCTGACTGTGTCTGTCAGGAAACATCTATATCCGGACCCTGTCAGCATGCACTTCTTAGCTTCATCTATCATATCTAGTTTTGGTGGCTGTATACATATGGGCCACATGTGGGACAGGCTCTAAATGGCTGTTTATTCAGTCTCTGCTTCAAACTTTGCCTCAATATCCCCTCATAAGAATATTCTTTTTACCCCTTTTAAGGAGTGAAGCATCCACACTTTGGTCATCCTTCTTGAGCTTCCTGTGGTCTGTGGATTGTATCATGGGTAGTTTGAGATTGGGGGCTAATATCCACTTATGAATGAGTGCATACCATGTGTGCTTTTCTGTGATTGAGCTAGCTCATGCAGGATGATAATTTCTAGTTCAATCCATTTACCTATGAATTTCATTCAGTCATTGTTTTTGATAGCTGAGTAGTATTCCATTGTGTAGATGTATCCATTCCTCAGTTGAAAAGCATCTGTGTTTTTTCCAGCTTCTGGCTATTATAAATAAGGCTGCTGGAACATAATGGAGCATGTCTTTGTTATATGTTGGAGCATCTTTTGGCATATGCCTAGGAGAGCTATATCTGGGTTCTCAGGTATGCAATGTCCAATTTTCTGAGGAACTTCCAGACTGATTTCGAGAATGGTTGTACCAGTTTGCAATCCCACCAACAGTGAAGGAGTGTCCTTCTTTCTCCACATCCTCATCAGCATCTGTTGTCACCTGAGTTTTTGATCTTAGCCATTCTGACTGGAGTGAGTTGGAATCTCAAGGTTGTTTTGATTTGCATTTCCCTGATGACTAAGGGTGTTGAACATTTCTTTAGGTACTTCTCAGCCATTCGATATTCCTCAGCTGAGGATTCTTTGTTTAGCTCTGTATCCCACTTTTAATAGAGTTATTTGGCTCTGTGGAGTCTAACTTCTTGAGTTATTTGTATATTTTGGATATTAGCCTTCTATCAGATGTAGGATTGTTAAAGGTCTTTTGGCAATCTGTTGGTTGGTGTTTTGTCCTAATGACAGTGCCCTTTTGCTCTTACAGAAGCTTTGCAGTTTTGTGAGGTCCCATTTATCGATTCTTGATCTTAGAGCATAAGCCACTGGTGTTTTGTTCAGGAAAATTTCCCCAGAATGTAATCGAGACTCTTCCCCACTTTTTCTTCTATTCATTTGAGTGAATGTGGTTTGATGTGTAGGTCCTTGATCCACTTGGAATTAAGCTTTGTACAGAGTGATAAGAATGGATCTATTTGTATTCTTCTCCATGCTGACCTCCAGTTGAACCAGTACCATTTGTTGAAAATGCCATCCCTTTTCCATTGGATGGTTTTATCTCCTTTGTTTAAGATCAAGTGATCATAGGTGTGTGGGTTCATTTCTTGGTCTTCAATTCTGTTCCACTGGTTTATCTGCCTGTCTCTGTACCAACAGCATACAGTTTTTATCACTATTGCTCTGTAATACTGCTTGTGGTCAGGGATGGTGACTTGAGTTGTAACCAGAATACATATGTTCGTTCAGGATATCCAGCATTACGTGAATCTCCATCTGAGACCTGTTTTATATATATCTTCATATTGTAGAATTTTCTAGGTGTGTTACACAGTGAAAAGCTCCAGTCCTCAGCAGTAGCTAAAATTTTGAAGAAATGAAAACTTCTTACATACATGATACATTGGGATAATTCCATACTATATGGGGAGGAGGCAGGCAAGAAAGGATAATAGGGAAGGAGAGGAGGTACCAAGATAAGGGAAAGGGGGTATAACATCTAAACCCATGAAACTTCAAATTAGAAACAAATAAGAAGTGGTTGCATTTTGAAGTGTAAATCCTAGACTTTCTGAAAAAGTCTGTTTAGCACACTGTATAACTTTCTTTCCATTGCAAATAGGAGTTTTAATTTCATTTGAAAATAAGCTATTTCTCAACTCCTTTTTCATTTTTAAAGATTACTTATAAAGATCAGCAGGCTATTTTAAAGCAAGCTTTATATTTTTTGCTACAAACCAATATGGGATAATACAGATAAGATTCATTTTCATATTCTTTTGAGACAACAAACAGGTAAATTCATGGGTTCTTCCCCCAGTATACAGAAAATATATCAGATAAGAATTAAAAAACATTAACATGAAAAAGCTTCCTTTTTGAAATTGAAGGTATGACTTGTACCATTTTGTAAGAAAATTTCAAATAGGACCAGATAATAAATATTAAAGGACTGATCTATGCAACATTTAAAAGTAGAAGCCTTGATGACTCTTGAATTTAAAAATATCAGATAATTTTCTAAACATATATGACTTGACCTATTCTTCCATCTCTGATTCAGATGGTCAATATACACAGCAAGTTCTGTGTCATAGGAGAAGCAATGATTTTTGTCATTCACTGAAGAAAATGTGAAAATAGGTTATATGAGGAAGAGTTTACACTGAGAGTCAGTGTCTGAGAATTTTGATTTCTGCAGGGTGTTGGCCTTACAAAATAATTCCAGAGGAAAAATGAAACTACAGAAATAGAAGAAAACAGAGTGAATGAATTGAGGAAGCATACTCTAGGAACCTCCGGAATTCTCTTAGAAGATGGATAACTAGCTTCGAATTCTTTGACATCACAATGCCCAAAGCATGAAGGAACACCCTTCATTAGAGTCCTGAGTGTTTCTTCAGGTCCTGAGTCTCAGGTACACAGAGAAAAGCAAGCCAGAATGAGTCATAGAAAGTTTATTTGATTTACCCTATTCCTGAAATATAAGACACATGGAATTTCAGGGAAATTCGGGTGTTTTTCCAAACATGTTTTTAAATTCTCACAAAAAAATACAAGGCAATCTCAGAGAAAATGTTGCAGTCTCTGCAAGATTTCTGTAAAAGCTAAGGAATAGAGTACATTTAAAAGAAATGATATGTATTTTTTTACATCAACAAGCCATCTGTATCCGGTAATGCTCTTGAAAAGAGAGGAAAAGAAGCGAAATGTATTCCTTCAAGGCCACAAGCAATGATACTTTCTATCAAGTATTTACTCTTTACTTACACGAAAGAAAAACCTTACCTACAGAGAATGATTTGAGTGAGCAGCCTATGGGATAGACACTAAAAAAGAATTAGATTTATAGCACTGGTAATAATACAACCAGTACTTGGTCCTACATTTGTGCTTATGCTGATATGGAGGTGATGGGGTTGGGGAAGAAAATAGCATGGTGTTCTTTTTTCCCCTATCATTACTACATGAATGAACTTTCCGGACATAATATAATCGATGCTATACATTTAGTCAGTTTATTTTCAATAGTCGTTTGTGGAGACTTCCTGAAATTTGGTTGACGTAGATTTGAGGAAATAAAATAAAAATTAAGCAAGTAGCTTTCCACAGAATTCCCAGTGCCAACAATATTTGTTTAGCTCTGAACCCCATTTTTATTTATTTTTTCATCTTTATTAACTTGAATGTTTCTTATTTACATTTCGATTTTTATTCCCTTTCCCGGTTTCCGGGCCAACATCCCCCTCCCATTCTCGGTGGGTGTTCCCCTCCCCATCCTCCCCCCATTACCGCCCTACTCCCAAAAATCACGTTCACTGGGGGGTTCAGTCTTGGCAGGACCAAGGCCTTCCCGGTCCACTGGTGCTCTTAAAAGGCTATTCATTGCTACCTATGAGGTTGGAGCCTAGGGTCAGTCCATGTATAGTCTGGGTAGTGGCTTAGTCACTGGAAGCTCTGATTGGTTGGAAGTGTTGTTCATATGGGGTCTCAGGCCCCTTCAAGCTCTTTCATTCCGTTTTCTGATTCCTTCAACGTGTGTCCCGTTCTCAGTTCAGTGGTTTGCTGCTGGTATTCACCTATGTATTTGCCATATTCTGGCTGTGTCTCTCAGGAGAGATCTACATCTGGTTCCTGTCAGCCTTCACTTCTTTGCTTCATCCATCTTATCTAGTTTGGTGGCTGTATATCTATGGGCCACATGTGGGACAGGCTCTGAATGGGTGTTCCTTCTGTCTCTGTTTTAATCTTTGCCTCTCTCTTCCCTGCCAAGGGTATTCTTGTTCCCCTTTTAAAGAAGGAGTAAGGCATTCATATTTTGGTCATCCTTGAGTTTCATGTGCTCTGTGGATCTGGGGTATAATTATAATATAAAATCATGTATTAATTAAAATGACAGAAGGTTCCTGTGGTCTCTACTATAACTTAGGCAGAGTCAGTCTGCCCATCAGGCCCAGAAGATAAAAAAATTTTCCTGTGGAGAAAGTAAATGCAAAATGAGAAATAACCCATGTTGACTTAGGGAATATGAGACATTTAACACTCTGGGTATCCTCTATTTGTTCACAGTGTAGGCCAAGCCCTGGCAGTGGGCAAGGCAATAAAGCCGTGTTTCTTAGTGGTTATCATGCCACAATCCAGGTAAAATTTTGTTGCTGTGCCCATATCTTTTTTGGAGACCATGGGGAGAAAACTGTCAGGATTTAGGAGTCTCTATAACAAAAAGCCTAAACATTTAACATTACATTTAGCAGATTTCTGACAAGATTTAGAGTCAGTCTATTAAGAATATCTGAGTTAGACAACCTGTGTTTGTTTAATTACTTCTTCTAGATGTACCTAGCAAATAAAGAGAGACCATTGTAGCTTAATGGCAGCAGCAAAAACAAGGCTAAATGTATATTTAAGGCAGTGATATGTAACATTTACTGTTTGGAAATCCTTATTTAGCAAGGCAAGATAGAATGAAATTCTTAATTGCCGAAGGACTTTCAAAGGATGTACTACTAAAAGTAGTGAAAAACGGAGGACTGTCCATAACAAAGACGGCACTGAAGTTACAGGCAGTCACTTGACTGCCCTTATGAAGCAATAGCATAGCAATACCTTATCTGCCCACAACAAATATAGCAGACAGTCATAGGACTGCCCCTAGTTAAGAGGGCACTAAGAGTCATGTGTCATACCTTAAAATGCAGTTGGAGAAATGTGGCTGTGTATCCTAGAATGGAACAAACAGAAGCATGGCAAAGACAAACATGCGGACAAATCTAAGCAACACAGTGCGAGGGATGTGTAGCATGGCTTGTGGACAGGTAGTAGCCATGGGAGCACAATTATGACTCTACAGAACAGAATTTTGACAAGTGGGTGGTACAGAGGGGTGCACCTGAAGCAGTCTTCTCTCTGTCTCCTAGAAACTATGCTTAGGCAGGAGAGTAAGAATGTTCCAGGTGCTCAGAGGAGTTCAGGCTGAGAGAGCTTATACCTGTACCATAGAGAGCTGGGCAGTAGGCAGCTGAGTTAAGCAGAAGTGCCTGTGGTGACTCAGTAGAGCAGAGTATGGGGGCACAGATCAAGTGGGGCCAGGGGTGGATGGCACTGGAATGCTGAGGGAGGCAGAATCACAGCAGGAAACTGGGGAAAAAGAGCTAGCAGCAAGAGAATGAAGGGTGAGGTAAATGGCTTACAGATTGCTGGTGAATTGTTAAAGCACCTTTAAGTGGCCATGTAGAGTTATTGATTTGTAGATAATGGGGACAAATTTAGCCTGAGAATTAGACTGGAAGGCATGGCAGTGAATATAGTCCCTATTTGGATGAGAGTAGAAGTTATTAATTACCCCATCAGGGTCTTGAGGATAAATTAATAACTAGAAAATGACAGGTGAACTGGGGGTCTGAGCTGAGGCTAGCTCCTGAAGAGTTAACAGGAGAACAGTTCATCTAGGCCTAGGATTTCACAGCAGTGAGAAAGGAACAACCTAAGCGGAGAGAGGAAAATCTCACCCAAGGGAAAATGCCCTTGAATGAAGGGTCAGTGATAAGGCTAGTCATGATTGTGAATGCCTCCATGCCCAATGATACCACAGAGTGGCTGGGAGCTCAACAGCCTTCTCTTGGGACCGGGGAACATTTACACTGACCAGAGGAGGGAGGGAGCTTTTTAATTCACCAGTGTTTAAATGTATGGGTCTGGAGAGCTATCCAATGGCTACAATGTCCATGTGGCAGCAGGAGCTTGGAACCTGTGAATTTCTAAATCTGTGTCTTAGCATCAATGTTGTCTTTTATAAAAAAAGAAAGACAGAACCAGTATATGTTTGCAGAGGTGTGGTATGGTGAGGTCGATGGGAGTGCTTCTATGAGCCTCTGCTTAGGCATCCCCCTGCCCCTGCTGTAGTACTGGCCATAGGACAGATATAGTATGAAATAGAGTTTATTTAGGGCATGGGGAAAAGGAGTTGAGGAGGGAGAGATATAGAAAGGCAGACACACACACACACACACACACACACACACACACAGAGAGACACACAGACACAGAGAGAGAGAGAGAGAGAGAGAGAGAGAGAGAGAGTGACCAGCCAGGAATATATGGCAGGGGTAGAGAAGAGAGACAAAAGAGAATAAGAGGGAAAGAGATTAAGAGATTGAAGAGGGTGCAAACAGCCCCTTTTATAGTGAGTCAGACATTTCTGGCTTTTACCAGGTAACTGCGAGATAGAGCTCACAAGGAATGTTAACAAGATTGTCTAAGATATAAACTCAAGGGACAGCACATGCTGGCAAGGATGTGGTGAAAGGGGAACATGTTTTCATTGTTGGATGTATTGCAAACTTGTACAATCACTCTGAATATCAATCTGGTATTTTCTCAAAAAATTGGAAATACTTCTAAATGAAAACCCTCTGTATCACTTCTAGGCATATATCCAAAAGATACTCCCATACCCCAAGGACATGTGCTCCACTATGTTCATAGCAGCTTTATCTGTAATACGGAGGAATTGGAAGCAACCCAGATGTCTCTCAAATGAAGAATGTATACAGAAAATATGGTGCATTCATTAAAGGTTGATAGGCAAACATCCCAGTTGGAAGATGAGAGAATAAATTATTTCCTGATGGCAACCTTAATAGTATGACTAATATATTTTCCTTGTTAGCTTTCTGTTTTTTTTTCCATCTTTTATTAACTTGAGTATTTCCTATTTACATTTCAATTGTTATTCCCCTTCCCGGTTTCCAGGCCAACATCTCCCTAGCCCCTCCCCCTCCCCCTTCTCTATGGGTGTTCCCCACCATCCTACCCCCATTACCACCCTCCTGAACAAACACATTCCTCCACTGGGGTTCAGCCGTGCAGACCAAGGGGCTTCCTTCCACTGGTGCTCTTACTTAGGCTATTCATTGCTACCTATGAGGTTGGTTCAGATTCGTCCATGTATAGTCTTTGGGTAGTGGCTTAGTCCCTGGAAGTTCTGGTTCATTGGCATTGTCATGGGGTCTCAAGCCCTTCAAGCTCTTTTTCTGTCTTTTTCTAAGATTCCTTCAACGGGTGTCCCGTTCTCACTTCAGTGGTTTGCTGCTGGCATTTGCCTATGTATTTGCCATATTCTGGCTGTGTCTCTCAGGAGAGATCTATATTCGATTCCTGTCAGCCTGCACTTCTTTGCTTCATCCATCTTATCCAGTTTGGTGGCTGTATGTGTACAGGCCACATGTGGGGCAGGCTCTGAATGGGTGCTCCTCCTGCCTCTATTCTAAACTTTGCCTCCCTATTCCCTAGCAAGGGAATTCTTGTTCCCCTTTTAAAGAAGGAGTGAAGCATTCACATTTTGATCATCCGTCTTGAGTTTCATGTGTTCTATGCATCTAGGGTAATTCAAGCATTTGGGCTAATAGCCACTTACCAATGAGTGCATACCATGTGTGTTTTTCTGGGATTGGGTTACCTCTCTCAGGTTGATATTTTCCAGTTCCATCCATTTGCCTATGAATTTCATAAAGTCATTGTTTTTGATAGCTGAGTAATATTCCATTGTGTAGATGTACCACATTCCTCTGTTGAAGGGCATCTGGGTTCTTTCCAGCTTCTGGCTATTATAAATAAGGCTGCTATGAACATAGTAGGGCATGTGTCTTTGTTATATGTTGGAGAATCTTTTGGGTATATGCCCAAGAGAGGTATAGCTGGGTCCTCAGGTAGTTCAATGTCCAATTTTCTGAGGAACCTCCAGACTGATTTCCAGAATGGTTGTACCAGTCTGCAATCCCACCAACAATGGAGGAGTGTTCCTCTTTCTCCACATCCTCGCCAGCATTTGCTGTCACCTGTGTTTTTGATCTTAGCCATTCTCACTGGTATGAGGTGAAATCTAAGGGTTGTTTTGATTTGCATTTCCCTTATGAGTAAAATGTTGAACATTTCTTTAGATGTTTTTCAGCCATTCGGCATTCCTCAGCTATGAATTCTTTATTTAGCTCTGAACCCCAGTTTTTAATAGCGTTATGTGTCTCCCTGCATTCTAACTTCTTGAATTCTTAGTATATTTTGGATATAAGCCCTCTATCTGTTGTAGGATAGGTAAAGATCTTTTCCCAATCTGTTGGTTGCAGTTTTGTCCTAACAACAGTGTCCTTTGCCTTACAGAAGCTTTGCAGTTTTATGAGATCCCATTTGTCGATTCTTGATCTCAGAGCATAAGCCATTGGTGTTCTGTTCAGGAAATTTTTTCCAGTGCCCATGTGTTCCAAATGCTTCCCTAGTTTTTCTTCTATTAGTATGAGTGTGTCTGGTTTGATGTGGAGGTCCTTGATCCACTTGGACTTAAGCTTTGTACAGGGTGATAAGCATGGATCGATATGCATTCTTCTCCATGCTGATCTCCAGTTGAACCAGCACCATTTGCTGAAAATGCTATCTTTTTTCCATTGGATGGTTTTGGCTCCTTTGTCAAAAATCAAGTGACCATAGGTGTGTGGGTTCATTTCTGGGTCTTCAATTCTATTCCATTGGTCTATCTGTCTGTCTATGTACCAATACCATGCAGTTTTTATCACTATTGCTCTGTAATAATGCTTGAGTTCAGGGATAGTGATTCCTCCAGAAGTCCTTTTATTGTTGAGGATAGTTTTATCTATCTTGGGTTTTTTGTTATTCCAGATGAATTTGCAAATTGTTCTGTCTAACCCTCTGAAGAATTGGATTGGTATTTTGATGGGGATTGCATTGAATCTGTAGATTGGTAAAATGGCCATTTTTATTATATTCTGCCAATCCATGAGCATAGGAGGTCTTTCCATCTTCTAAGACCTTCTTCAATTTCTGTCTTCAGAGGCTTGATGTTCTTATCATACAGATCTTTTCCTTGCTTGGTTAAAGTCACGCCGAGTTTTTTATATTATTTTGGGCTATTATGGAAGGGTTAATCGCCTTCGTAATTTCTTTCAGCCTGTTTCTCTTTGTAGAGGAAGCTACTGATTTATTTGATTAATTTTATACCTGCCACTTTGCTGAAGTTGTTTATCAGCTTTAGTAGTTCTGTAGTGACCTTTTGGGATCACTTAAATATACACTCATATCATCTGCAAATAGTGATATTTTGACTTCTTTTCAATCTGTATCCTTTGATCTCCTTTTTGTTGTCTGATTGTTCTGGCTAGAACTTCAAGGAACTATATTGAATGAAGTAGGAGAGAGTGGGCAGCCTTGTCTAGTCCCTGATTTTAGTGGGATTGATTCAAGTTTCTCTTATAGGTTCTGTCACTCTTGTTTCTTAAATCATATTGATTCTCATACCTGATGACTACTAACTGAACAAATTTTGACTGTTTGGTTGAGTTTACTTATAAGAGTCAGGTCCATGCATTTCTCTCTCCAGAAAGCCCCAAAGTCATAGCAAATATTATGTGCTTAACCACTGACACATGGCCTGCTATAAGGGAAAATAATTGCCAGATATCCAAATCTAATGGTACATGCCTCTAATCGGGCATAGTAGAGAGGCCAAGACAGACAACCTAGCAGTTTGAAGCTAGCCTAGAGTATGTTATTAGGTTGATGCTAGCCAGAAAAATATAGTACTAGCCTATTTAATATTTTAAAATAAAATATTTATTAAACTCAGCCTAAAAGATCATATCTCAATATTATAAAGCCAATATAAAAATACATAGCTGATATCATACTAAATAGGAAAAATTTATATATATTTTGTCTCAAGTTAGCAACAACACAGATGTGTTCAATTTTACCATTCTTATTCAAAATTTCAGCCAGAGTAATTCATACAACAAAAAGGATACAAATTATGCCTTCTTCATTATAAGGTAATTTTGTTGTAAAAATATAAAAAATTAAAATAGTCTTTTATCCCAACTAGGTCCTGCACTAACAGTGTCCCAAGATATATGCTAAATAGTCAACAATGCCTCTTATCCACTTTGCTCCATTCCGACAGACACTGACATTAAGTGTCTGTGATGGCTGACTAAGCATACCTTGAAGAATCAAAAAATATTTTTCCTCAATGTAATCTGTTCTCAGTTGTCTTTGCATTACTTAAAAAGCTTACTATATAATTTAATTATCTTAAAAGGAATATATTTTCTTTTTATTACAAATAATTTTGTTCATTTCATTTGAGCCTCATTTTACCTTTCATGTATTAAAAGAGAAACAAAAATATCTAAAATATATGTACAATCAAAATGAGTATTGCTTGGAGAGTAGTTTTGTCTACTTTTTTATACAAAGTCTCATTGTGAAGCTCAGATTGGCCTTAAATTCACTGCGAAACAGAGAACCGCCCGCAACTCAGAATCTTAACTTAAATCACTGAAGTAAGAGAATCATAAGCATGTGCTACTATGCCTGGCTTTTTAATGAGTCTTAGTGTTTATTCAAGATTTCAGTCTTTGTTAGTGCATTCTGATAAAATCCACTATATTCTCTTTAATCTGTATAGAAAGAATATTCTGGGCAAAAGATAAATTAAGTTCAAAATTATCTGTCAATCATATTTATAGTGTCTGTATTTCTTGGCTCAGCAATATTACAAACATGTTCTTACCCATTGAAATGTTCATTCTGAAATAAAATTTAATAATGGTGCTCACAAACAAAAATATTCACAGAAACTTATTTCAAACAACAGTACAAAGAACTAAGTGATAGAAGTGTTACCAAAATCAGATTAATCTAGCTAAAGTCAATGGGTCAAATAAAGCATGTTGCATATTTCTGTCAATCAATTGTATTGTCATATGCCCATACTTTTTGTTTGTGCATTGTCTAACTCTGTTTCATCACTCTAAAGGGGATGATTAGTTTTCAAAGAAACTATAGTCTTCAAATAGTTTAAATATCATTTTTCATCAGAGTTATGTTTTTATATTTATAATTTAGTTCTTCAGTTAAGACAGACTTAAAATATATGTACACAATAACATTAATTATAATTGAGAATTGATTTATAGTAGTTTTATAGCATTTTACTTTATGGATATACCATTATATGATTTTTATAATAATTGTGCTGAAAGTAATGCAAAACTTTCATTTTCTTAAACACAAAACCTCTTGTTAAGCCTCAAAGAATTTTAAAAATTCAATAACGTTTAAATTAAAATTGCTGAAGTATAATTTACCTCAGAGTTTAAAATAAAATGCATTAATTAAAATAAATAAAATATAAGCAGGTATGATCAGAGGTATATGATTTTTAGCACTTGAGAAACTATGGCATCAGGATGACAAAATAATCATAAATGGAGAGAATGTCTCAAAAACATTTTTAGAAAATTGATGGGTTTGCTTGCTTGCTTTGGTGTGTGTGGAGGGGTGTGGGTGTATGGTCTTATGCTGTTGATTTGTTGTTTTTTTTTATTTGAAAGAGAAAGAAAAATTATACATTTGATGGATAGAGAATTAAGAAATATCTAGGAGGAATTGGGGGAAGGGACAACATGATCAATCTATATTGTATGAAAAGTTTTTTATTAAAAATAATATAAAAAGAGAAATAAGAAAATTTCATGTCATGCCACTGAAGAAATATAATTATCCCTATTATTATGGACACTCTGAGGAAACTCTCATGCCCAGAAATCTTTGGCAAAATATAGAGCACCATGTTTGTTTGTTTGGCGTGTGTGTGTGTGTGTGTGTGTGTGTGTGTGTGTGTGTGTGTGTGTGTGTGGTGTTTGCAGTTTTATGTCCGCTTTGGTTTTATTTTTAAAGAAAGACAAAGATGGAGTCACAGGACTAGGCAGAGAAGGAATATCTGAGAAAAATTGGGGAGAAGGGAAAAGAAACGATTAGAACTGGGCTCTGATGATGACAAGTAGGCTTGGTTTCTGTTGCTTAGGATCCTAAGCTTGCTTCTTGCCATCTGTTTGTCTCTGGTGTTACTTGGTCTCTAACAGTGCCTCTGACAGTGGTTTGACTATCCTGTAAGCCTTCGTGTCAGCACTCCTGGAGACCTGCTTTCTCCCAGAGGGATCTAGGAACAGAGAGCTGTGCCTTAGTGTCAGTTCTGTATGTTTTGTTTTTATGCTCACTGAATATCCTCAGTGATACATGTATGGGGATGTGTTTGTGACTGCCTACTGAATCATGGGTAGTCCCTTGGAATTCACATTCTTGTAGAAATAAGACTAGTTGTACGAGCTGCAGTCAGCTGCCAATAGGGGCTCAAATGCGGATGGTCATTCATGAATCTGTCCATCTTCTTTCCTGTGGTTTTGGTAAATTTAATCTTGTACAAGCATTAAGCATGTAGTTAGAACTATTTCATTTTCTAGATTCTTCATTAACATATTTAGTGGTATGTGATTTTCACTACTAGATCTTTCTACTTCTTAGCTATTGTGATTCCTGGTTATTTGAAGCTATTGTGAGTTCACTACTATTCTATAAAACATAGTTATTTTCTCTATTGACTTCTTTGCTAAATTTATCAATTCAATGAGACTCTTAAGGAATAATTTTTAAGAGAGCGTCTTGTGAGATGATGTCACAGATGAGGCAGGTACAAGATAGAATGAGGCCTGTCATTGGACAAGAGGGAAGGATGGGCGGGAGAAAAGTTTGAAGGAAGAGGAGGAGACATGATCAGAAGAGGGGAGGAGCTGAGAGGGAAAAAATGGAAGCTGATAGTATGATTCCACGCTGTACCTTTACAATTTGTTATGAATGTTCTTAAGGGATGGATGTGTACCAGGCTTTGTATGTTTAGGTGGGCAATTATATCTTATCAATTGGGGGTTGGGGATTTAGCTCAGTGGTAGAGCGCTTGCCTAGCTAAGCGCAAGGCCCTGGGTTCGGTCCCCAGCTCCGGAAAAAAAAATCTTATCAATTGGGTCAAGGGTTATTGTGTTGTGTGTTCTTTCATGTGTAGATTTAAGTGTAAGAGAGGGTGGGGCAGTTAGTGTATGGAGTTGGGATGTGTGTTTCTGGCATGGAAACCTGCCCTGGGAACTAGATAGGGAGAGAGATTGCTGCCAGGCTCACAGAGAGGCCTGTTACACAGACATTCTTAAACTTATCATGAATAACTCAGACTGGCAAATTGTCCAGAAATTTCGTTTACGAATTTGTTCTATAGTGGAAAGTCACATCATAAATATGTATGGAAAAATATCTCCCTTTTATTGCATAATGATTAAAAACACCTGAGCGAGCCTATCAATCACCTAGAGCAGCAAAAACTTAAGCTATTTCCTTACATTATTTTTTGTCTGTGTCTGTGTGTGTGTGTGTGTGTGTGTGTGTGTGTGTGTGTGTGTGTGTGTGTGGGGGTGTGTATTGGTATGCCATAGCACACGTGTGGAGGGTGTAAGTCCTGGGTATATGTTCTTTAGGACACAGTTATTGAACTCAGGGTCCTAGGTAACAGTAGGCACTGGGTAACTTCAGTAAGATTATTTACAGCCTAGTTTAGCAAGGCAAAACTTAGTATGTATAATTAATGGTTTATTAGCCTTCTCAGCTTAGAATGCAATATTCTCTGTTAACAACTTCAGAAAAACATCTCTATCTTGTGATAAACTATTCTACATGGAGCCCATATGACCATATAATTGGCAAAGTTTGGAGACTTACACTAAATAAAGAACATTTGAGGTCGTAAGACTCACCCTAAATCTGGGCCATATTTTCTCATGGCACCACACATACAAGGTAATGGAAAAAAGTAAGGTTTTGAATATTTGCATGCTTGTCCTCACTCTTACTGGCAAGTTGATATATAATGTTCCTGATACATCCTATCTCATGATAGAATCTACCTCTTTTGGGATTCAAGTATAGACTAGAAACCACCAGCTCCCTAAGACTTCTCTAGAACTCTAACATCATATTGGGACTGCTTAGATACTCATTTTGTATATAGAACAGCTATCAGGTCTTTGGATGTTTTATCAGGAGACACCATTGTTGGACTACTCAAGTCTCACCCTGTAAGCCACTCTAATAAATCATATATATATATATATATATATATATATATATATATGCATATACACGTATATGTTAATTTTGTCATTCTATTCATTTAGATAATTCTAATACACCATCAAGCTCTTCTATAAAAGGTGATGAAAAAGGTAAGAAACCTAAACAAATTTAAGTGAATTTATGAAAATGTACTTTGAAGAAAAACATGAAAAATTAGATGGAATACAGGGATGATGGATGCATTTGCATTTGTTATTGTTATATTCTGTAGGTATGTGCTAACAGCAAAAATACAAAGGGAAGAACAAAATTATCCAAGAAAGAGAAAAGCATCTAGACATAAAGTGACAGGAGAGGTAGATCCAAATCTAGATGGCTATAAGTTTCAGAGCTGAAAACAGAACTTCAACTTCACTGTCCAGTGAATACTTTCATAATTTCCCAAGAGTTGAAGCCAGATATCAAAGAATAGCCTTTATTTCTTTCTACTCATTTATTTTCTATATATATGTGGTCAGTATATGTCACTATAAAGTAATTTATAATTGCTTTTACATTGAAATGAAAGATTTCTGTTTTAAAATCTTTCTACTTTTACACTGTTAATGTCTTAGTGTTTATTCTTACCATTTTCCACCTGAAGTCTTACTTGTTCTTTTGCCATTCTTTCTCCTTGCTCTGAAACAGAGAGTTGTCATCATGGAAGATGTGGTCATGAGTTTTATTGTTTATAAATACATCCTTCTATCATTTTACTCATGTTTCCTGGAACTGATATTTAATCTTTGAAACGTTGAGATGAAATGTAAATTTCAAATGTAAATTCATAAAATATCCAATTAAAAAAGAAAAAACCCAGAAATACAATACATGTGAAAAAAAACAACCAAAGAAACAAAATGTGGAGATGGAACACATGGCCTTCCACATGCTATAGAAGTGTTTTACCACTGATCTTTATCTCCAGGCATGATTATAATTCACAAGTGTACCACTCATAATCTTTCAAGTTCTGACAGTTTTTTGTTATAAACTCCCTTTTCATACTCTAGAACCTCTTATTTCCTGTGCTCTCAGCCTACAAACAATCATATAATTATTTGAAATTCATTGAATGATCAGAATTTTCAATCCATTCTCTTTTATAACAACAGAGAAACCCAAGGAATAAATCCAGTTATTCCTGAAAATTAAAACATATATCAACTCTAATTCTAGAGTCAGAGGGATGAATGGGGAAGATAGGAAAAGTAGACAGAATATTTTCTTGCTCATGTAAAGCCTTACAAGGGTTGTTTCAGAAGTCTTTACAGATTTTCCTAATTATGTCATGACCAAGGGGCTCTCTTGAAGGATTTATAACAAATATTGTATAATGAAGATAGATTCATGCTCTTCTGATCTGTTCACTTATCAGTCTCCAGGTATATGATCTGTCTTTTATCTTTCCTTGTGATTTATTCTCTGTAGTGATATGCACTTTGATTTTTTTCATTTAATTCAAGTAATTAATAAGACCATCATTTGGTTTTTCTGTGTAGTTTAAAACAACTGACCAACTTGATTCTTTGAAGAATAATAATTTTCCCCTAAAGCAACAATGGCAATTATGTGACAAATTTCTTCATATTTTGAAGTAGAAACCTACTTATCCTCGGAATGTCATTTACTTCCTGAGCCTGGTATTTTCAGCTTGTAGAGACTGTATTATACTAACAAAATTGGTTTTGTTTGACAACATATAAGCAGTTACAGCAGTAGACATCAAGGTACACTTCATTGTGCCTCATATTTTAAACAAAACAAAACAAAACAATATAAAATACAGAACAAAACAAAAACTTTTATGTGAGACTTGATCCATGACTGTGCATCTGGGAAAGTAATTGATGATATATTCTATTATGTTATGATTTGTGAATGAAATGTGATTATATCCTAAACCTCTTGCCTTGAAATTGGCACTAAAGAGGTGCATGTTCCTCTTTTTCATACTTTTGGATTTCTATTTGTGTTGGTTAATTTTATGTCATCGTAAGCTAGAGTTATCTGAAAGATGAAAACCTCAGTTGAAAAAAAATGCTTCCTTTAATTAGTGATTGATGGGGAAGAGCCCAGAAATTGAATTGTGGTGCCATCACTGGACTGGTAGGTAAATAAATTTAAAAATAATTTCTGGGCAGAGAGGAGAGTTGGCTCTGTATTCCATCACCAGGAAAGAAAAAGGAAAGCCCCTGACAATAATGGCACTGTGGTAGTTTTAGAAGGCAGAAGAAGTGGGAAAATGGGCCAGAGGTGGCTTGACCCTAAGCCATCTCCTGATGAAGTCAGTGAAGAATTAGAAAGTACAGGAAGATTCAGAGCTAAAGGACCCTAATGAAGCCAATTAGGTTTCCCTGGATACAAGTATACTGTCAAAGAAATCCAATGTCCTTTGTGGAGTGGGCAGAAGGCTTTATCTCCTTCCTTTCCCACTATCTACACTGAATGATTTTAATAGTCTAGAAAACCCTGAAATATAAATCGCCTTGCAGTTTTTCTACTCTAAAAAATAGACATACCATTTTAAAGTACTTATTCTTGAGAGGGATTAGCAATATGAACAGAATAGTATGAAAATGTGAATTTAAAAATTAAATTATATATAATTAAATTGAATGCATACTTTTAAAAAATTGACATCTTAATTTAGGAAGTATTGTTGAACAATATCGTAGATCAATCACTGTGCTGTGCTTGAAATGTTTCTGAAACATTGACGTCATTTAAAAATAAAAACCAAAAATGGAAAATAAATTAATATCAATCTCTTAATGGTTTAGCTATCAATGATTTCAGATTCAGTATAATGTCTTTCTTGTGTGACATCTATGACTGCACAGAACATATGTATAGGAAAGAGTTTGAGTCAAAGTAAAATAATCCTATAATTATATCAGAAATAAAATTCAAAGTTTTGTATACTCAGATTTAGTGACAACACAAATAGGTATGAATTAATTAAAAGGAAAGAGAACAATTAAAATGTAGTTACTTGGACTATATTAGTCTTAGGATTCTTACAGAACATTTGCAAGATCTTGGATTCAATCCTGAGAATGGCAAAGTTAGAAAAGAAATCAAATTTCAGGACAGGTGAAGTTTTAGATACTTCCATGACCACTCCTCTCATTAAAGAAAGAAAGCATGCTATACAAGTCATGATAAGCAAGACAGTAAACAGCACCTCCATGACCTCTATATAAGCTCTTACCTCCAGTTTCCTGCTGTGTTTGAGTTCCTGTTCTGACTTCCTTTAATGATGGACTACAATGTAGAAATGTAAGTCAAATAAACCCTTTCCTACTAACCTGCTTTTTGTTACTATGTTTCATTGCAGCAATAGAAACCCTAACTAAGATACTATTGCTAAATATTTAGCCTGGATACTGTCTATAATTTGTTTGTTGTGCACATGTGGATTGATGAAGATGAAGAACTTGAGTTGATAACACAAGAAATATTGTATTCATAATAAAGGACACACGTTTCAAGCTGACTTCATTAGTATTTCCTAATGAAACCATTTGTAAAATTCAAAGTTCTACTGAAATTAATGTAAGCAATGGTCTTTTTTTATTTTTTTTTGTTTTCTCCATCTTTATTAAATTGGATATTTCATATTTACATTTCAATTGTTATTCAATTTCCCAGTATCTAGGCCAACATCCACCTAAACCCTTCCCCTCCCTTCTATTTTTTTTTTTATTAACTTGAGTATTTCTTATTTACATTTGAGTGTTATTCCTTTCCCCAGTTTCAGGCAAACATCCCCCTAATCCTCCCCGCCCCTCCTTTATGGGGTTCCCTCCCCATCCTCCCCATTGCCCCCTCCCCCAACAATCATGTTCACTGGTGGTTTCAGTCTTAGTAGGACAAGGGCTTCCCCTTCCACTGGTGTTTCTTACTAGGATATTCATTTGCTACCTATGAGGTCAGAGTCCAGGGGTCATCCATGTATAGTCTTTTAGGTAGTGCTTAGTCCCTGGAAGCTCTGGTTTAGCTTGGCATTGTTGTTCATAAGGGGTCTCAGGCCTTCCTCTTCAGTTCTTTCTCTGATTCCTTCAACAGGGGTCCTATTCTCAGTTCAGTGGTTTGCTGTAAGCAATGGTCTTAAGAACACTGTTTAAATATGAGGAGGTCTCCTCCTACCATCACTTTCTATGTAATCATTTATATTGAGTCAAAAGTCTTATAAGGTCTGGCCTGTTTTTCTTGTTTTGGACAATATTCTTCTCCTGTCTATAAACACTGTGTCACATAAAGTTATATTTGAAATATGAGAATCTTGTTCTGCTAAGCCAGTGGTTCTCAATCAGTGGGTCATGAATGCACTGTGATTTGCATTTCAGATACCTCATATATTACAGTCATAAATTATTGACAACAATAATTTTATGCTTGGATGTCACTAAAACATGAGGAACTTTAAAGGTCATGGCATTAGTGAAGTTCAGAACCACTGTTCTAAACAGTGGTGAATGTAACAATTATTGATTAAACTTACCATCATGAAAGTAGAAGCTGGCTTGTGAACTCTTGAAATACCATTTCATTTTTACATTGCAGAAACTTGCTGAAGTAATCTTCTATTTAGTTTCGTGTAGCTTACCATAATTCACATAATGTTTTAAATAGTTAAAACCAGAAAATATAATTAACCAACATATGAGCACAGCACTACTCCCATCTGTTTTATGTCACATTTATCCAAGTTCCAAGCATTAACAGAATGTTCTCCACAGGACCATTGTCAACATGAACAGTGAGGTAGGGTATTGCTCCCTTCCTTCATGCCTCTTCACTAACCCTCAACTCCCCACCAGCTGGTTCCCTTTCTTCACTCATTTTTTTTCACTTTTACTACATCCTACCATATACATTCTGTTAAATCCCATATTTCTGCACCTTTACAGTTTTCTTCCTATACTACCTTATTAATTACCTCCATTATAGTTTTGTTTCTAGTTTTGTGACCTGCAAACACACACACACACACACACACACACACACACACACACTCATACCCATAACTATAGACATGTAAATACATGTTTCATGTATTTTTATGTATTTTTACAGTTTACTCATATGAAATAAAACGTATTTGTTGAGTCCTGGGTAACTCTTAGGGCCCTGGCATCTGGGAAATTTTAATGGCTATCCCCAGTTACTCCTCCCTCACCACTACAACCTACTCAAATTCCTGATACTCTGTATATGTACACCATCTCCTCCCATATCTCAACTGGCCCACTTTTTGCCCCTCCCTCCTCTCTCCCTTCCAGATTCATCTCTTCTTCTACTTCCCAAAAATTACTTTATTCCTCCTTTTGAGTAGGACTGTAGGACCTACACCTTGTTGTTTGCTTGTTTCTTCTTGGCTTTCATATAGTCTGTGAGTTGTATTGTAGGTATTAGAAGCTTCTTTTTGGCTCAAATCCACTTATCAGTGAGTGCATACCATGTGTATTCTTTAGTGATAGGGTTACCTCACTCAGGATGATATTTTATAGTTCCATCTATTTGCCTAAGAATTTCATGTAATCATTGTTTTTAGTAGCTGAGTATTGTGCCATTGTGTAAATGTACCAAATGTTCTCTGGCTATTATAAATAAGTCTGTTATGGACATAGTGGAGCATGAGTCCTTGTTATATGTTGGATCATCTTTTATGTATATGCCTAGGAATGATATACCTGGGTACTCAAGTAGAACTCTTTCTAATTTTTGA
Source organism: Rattus rattus (assembly GCF_011064425.1). NCBI lineage: Eukaryota > Metazoa > Chordata > Mammalia > Rodentia > Muridae > Rattus > Rattus rattus. Next base: position 40,157,549 of record NC_046172.1, on the reverse strand, counting down.
GGAACTGCCAGACTGATTTCACAGTGGTTGTTCCAGCTGGCATTCCCAGCAGCAATGGAGGAGTGTTCCTCCTTCTCACATCCTTGCCATCATCTGAGTTTCCCTGAGTTTTGATCTTGGCCATTATGGTAAAAGGTGGAATCTCATGGTTTTGTTATGAGCTTTTGATCTTAGCCATTATGGTATAAGGTGGAATCTCATGTTATTGTTATGTTTTCCTTGACCTCTTCATTACTATATGAAAAAGGTTCTAGGTTTTGTTTGTTGCTATTTGTGTCCTATGTTAACAAAAGTATTTATCAGGTTTACATAAGTTTCCTGATGTCTAAAGATTGTTTTGTGCTATTTTTTAAGATAGAACTATTTCACATGCAGTTAAGAATTTTTTCTACATTTATGATACATATCTTTTCACTTCACAAAAGGTAAGGAAAAGTTGAGGGGATGAATAAATAATAATGTTGGACTAAGGCTGGTTTTCAATAACAAAAAAAACCACAGAAATCTTACACCCACATGGAAACTGAACAACACTCTAATCAATGACAACTTGGTCAAGGAAGAAAAAGAGAAAGAAGTCAAAGACTTTTTAGAATTTGATGAAAATGAAGGTACAACCTACCCAAACTTATGGGACACAATTAAAGAGGTCCAAAGGGGAAAAGTCATAGGTCTGAGTGCCTGCAAAAGAAAATTGGAGAGAGCATATATTAGCAGCTTGACAGCAAAACTGAAAGCACTAGGACAAAAGGAAGGAAATTCACCCAAGAGGAGTAGACTGCAGGAAGTAATCTAACTCAGAGCTGAAATCAACCAAGTAGAAAAAAAAAAAAGAACTATACAAAGAATCAACAAAACCAAGAGCTGGTTCTTTGAGAAAATCAACTAGATAGATAAACCCTTACCCAGTCTAACCAGAAGGCAGATAGACAGTACCCAAATTAACAAAATCAGAAATGAAAAGTGAGACATAAAAAAAGAAACTGACAAAATTAAAAAAAAAATTATCAGATCCTTCTGTGAAAGCCTATACTCAACAAAACTGGAAAGTTTGGAGGAAATGAACAATTTTCTAGACAGATACCAGGTACCAAAGTTAAATCAGGATCAGATACACCATTTAAGAACTCCCATAACCCATAAAAATAGAAGTAGTCCAATAAAAAAAAGCCAGGACCATATGGGTTTAGTGCAAATTTCTATGAAACTTTCATAGAAAACCTAATACCAGTACTCTTTAAACTGTTGCACAAGATAGAAACAGAAGGAATACTACCCAATTCATTTTTTTCTCCATCTTTATTAACTTGGGTATTTCTTATTTACATTTCACTTGTTATTACCTTTCCCAGTTTCTGGGCAAAAATCTCCCTAACCTTTCCCCTTCCCCTTCTATATGGGTGTTCCCTTCCCCATCCAATTCATTCTTTGAAGCCACAATTACACTTATACATAAACCATACAAAGACCCTATAAGGAAATAACTTCAGACCAATTTCCCTTATGAATATCAATGAAAAATACTCAATAAAATTCTCACAATACAAATCCAAGAAAACATCAAACCAAACATTCACCATGATCAAGTAGGTTTCATCCAAGGGATGCAAGGATGGTTCAATATACTAATATCCATCAAAGTAATCAACTATATAAACAAATTCAAGGAAAAGAATGATATGACCATTTATTAGATGCTGAGAAAGCATTTGACAAAACTCAACACACATTCATGGTAAATGTTTTGGAAAGATCAGGAATTCAAGGTCGATACCTACACATAGTAAAGCAATATACAGCAAACTGGTAGTCAACATCAAACTAAATGGAGAGAAACTTGAAGCAATCCCACTAAAATCAGGGACTAGACAAGGCTGCCCATTCTCTCCCTACCTATGTAGGAGTCAAAGTCCTAGGCTCATCAATTAGACAACAAAAAGAGGTCAAAGAGTTACACATTGGAAAGGAAGAAGTCAAAATATCACCATTTGCAGATATGAAAGTATAATTAAGTGACTCCAAAAATTCTACCAGAGAACTCCTACAGATGATAAAGAAACTCCAGAATGTGGCTGGATATAAAATTAACTCAAACAAATTTTAAGCCTTCCTCTACTCAAAGGATAAACAGACTGAGAAGGAAATTAGGGAAATAAAACCCTTCACAATGGCTAAAAATAATATAAAATACCTTGATGTGATTCTAACCAAGAAAATGTAAGATCTGTAGGACAAGAACTTCAAGTTTATGAAGAAAGAATTTGAAAAAAGATCTCAGAAAATGGAAAGATCTCCCATGCTCATAGATTGACAGGACTAATATAGGAAAAAAATGGCATCTTGCTGAAAGCAATCTACAGATTTAATGAAATCTCCATGAAAATTCCAACTCAATTCTTCACTGAATTAGAAAGAACAATAGCAGCTGGAGCCCAAAACTCAGTGATCCTGGCCCACAGCTCCCTGGTCCCAAACCCCATGGGAGAGAGAGCTCACCTCGCAGACAGGTGGGCACTCCTGAGACTGCAGACCAGGAGAGACCACCAATACTGCCCACCGCTGCCCACATCCCTGGCCCAAGAGGAAACTGTATAGGGCCTCTGGAAACAGGAAGATAGGGGCACTCAAGCAGCAGGTCCACTGCGGTCCAGACACTGCCCAGATCTGAAGGGACCCGGTCAACAGCTCCCTGCACCCAAATCCTGTGGGAAGGAGAGCTAAACCTTCAGAGGGGCAGAAACACCTGGGAAGCCAGAAGAGAATACACTCTGCCTACATTTCTGACTCCAGAGGAAAACACCTAATGCCATCTGGGACCCCTGTGCACAGGGGCCCAGGGAAAAGGCAGAGCAGGCCCTTCAGGTTGCCGCCCACACGGAGAGCTCAAACGCAGACCCCCAAGAGGGAATTCAGCTCTGGGACCACAGGTAAGACCAACTCTTCTGCTCCAAATGACCTGCCTGGTGGACTCAGGACACAGGCCCACAGAAACAGCTGAAGACCAGTAGACAGGAAAGACTACAAGCCTGAAAGCAGAACACTCTGTTCCCATAACTGGATGAAAGAAAACAGGAAAACAGGTCTACAGCACTCCTGACACACAGGCCTATAGGACAGTCTAGCCACTGTCAGAAATAGCAGAACAAGGTAACACCAGAGACAACCTGATGGCGAGAGGCAAGCACAGGAACCCAAGCAACAGAAACCAAGACTACATGGCATCATTGGAGCCCAATTCTCCCACCAAAGCTAACACTGAATATTCAAACACACCAGAAAAGCATGATCTTGATTTTAAATCACATTCGTTCATGATGATGGAGGACTTCAAGAAAGACATAAAGAACTCCCATAGAGAAATGCAGGTAAACATAAACAAACAAGTAGAAGCCTATAGAGAAGAATCACAAAAATCCCAGAAAGAATTACAGGAAAAAACAATCAAACAGCTGAAGGAATTAAAAATGGAAATAGAAGCAATAAAGGAAGCACGAAGGGAGACAACCCTGGATATAGAAAACCAAAGGAAGAATAAAGGAGCTGTAGATACAAGGATCACCAGCAGAATACAAGAGATAGAAGAGAGAATCTCAGGAGCAAAAGATTCCATAGAAATCATCGACAAAACTGACAAAGATAATGTAAAACAGAAAAAGCTACTGGTCCAAAACATACAGGAAACCCAGGACTCAAAGAGAAGATCAAACCTAAGGATAATAGGTATAGAAGAGAGTGAAGACTCCCAGCTCAAAGGACCAGTAAATATCTTCCACAAAATCATAGAAGAAAACTTCCCTAACCTAAAGAAAGAGATGCCCATAAACACACAAGAAGCCTACAGAACTCCAAATAGATTGGACCAGAGAAGAAACTCCTCCCATCACATAATAGTCAAAACACCACATAACAAAGAAATAATATTAAAAGAAGTAAGAGAAAAAGGTCAAGTAACATATAAAAAAGCAGACCTATCAGAATTACATCAGACTTCTCACCAGAGACTATGAAAGCCAGAAGATCCTGGACAGATGTCATACAGACCCTAAGAGAACACAAATGCCAGTCCAGGTTACTGTATCCTGCAAAACTCTCAATTAACATAGATGGAGAAACCGAGATATTCCATGACAAAACCAAATTTACACAATATCTTTCTACAAATCCAGCACTACAAAGGATAATAAATGATAAAGCCCAACATAAGGAGGCAAGCTACACCCTAGAAAAAGCAAGAAACTAATCGTCTTGGCAACAAAACAAAGAGAAGAAAAGCACACAAACATAATCTCACATTCAAATATGAAAATAACAGGTAGCAACAATCACTATTTCTTAATATCTCTCAACATCAATGGACTCAACTCCCCAATAAAAAGACATAGATTAACAAACTGGATACCCAACGAGGACCCTGCATTCTGCTGCCTACAGGAAACACACCTCAGAGACAAAGACAGACATTACCTCAGAGTGAAAGGCTGGAAAACAACTTTCCAAGCAAATGGTCAGAAGAAGCAAGCTGGAATAGCCATTCTAATATCAAATAAAATCAATTTTCAACTAAAAGTCATCAAAAAAGATAAGGAAGGACACTTCATATTACAAATCATAGGAAAAAAATCCACCAAGATGAACTCTCAATCCTAAATATCTATGCTAAAAATACAAGGGCATCTACATACATAAAAGAAACCTTACTAAAGCTCAAAACACACATTGTACCTCACACAATAATAGTAAGAGATTTCAATATCCCACTCTCATCAATGGACAGATCATGGAACAGAAATTAAAGAGAGACATAGACAGACTAAGAGAAGTCATGAACCAAATGGACTTAACAGATATTCTATCTTAAACAAAAGGATATACCTTCTTCTCAACACCTCATGGTACTTTCTCCATAATTGACCACATAATAGTTCATAAAACAGGCCTCAACAGATACAGAAAGATAGAAATAACCCCATGCGTTCTATCAGACCACCACGGGCTAAAGCTTGTCTTCAATAACAATAAGGGAAGAACACCCACATATACATGGAAGTTGAACAATGCTCTACTCAATGATAACCTGGTCAAGGAAGAAATAAAGAAAGAAATTAAAGACTTTTAGAATTTAATGAAAATGAGGGTACAACATACCTAAACTTGTGGGACACAATGAAAGCTGTGCTAAGAGGAAAACTCATAGCTCTGAGTGCCTGCAGAAAGAAACAGGATAGAGCATGTATCAGCAGCTTGACAGCACCCCTAAAAGCTCTAGAACAAAAAGAAACAAACAAACCCAGTTGGAGTAGAAAGGCAGGAAATATTCAAACTTAGAGCTGAAATCAAACCAGTAGAAAGAAAAGTACTATCCATAGAATCAACAGAACCGAAAGATGGTTCTTTGAGAAAATAAAAAAGATAGATAAACCCTTAGCCAGACTAACGAGAGGACAAAGAGAGTGTGTCCAAATTATCAAAATCAGAAATGAAAAGGAAGACTTAACTACAAATTCAGAGGAAACTCAAAAAATTATCAGATCCTACTATAAAAGCCTATATTTAACAAAACTTGAAAATCTGCAGGAAATGGACAATTTCCTAGACAGATACCAACTAACAAAATTAAATCAGGAAGAAATAAACCTTTTAAACAACCCCATAACTCCTTAAGAAATAGAAGCAGCCATTAAAGGTCTCCCAACACAAATAGGCCCAGGTCCAGATGGGTTCAGTGCAGAATTCTGTCAGACATTTATAGAAGACCTCATATCCAAACTATCCAAACTATTCCCCACAATTGAAACAGATGGAGCGCTACAGAATTCCTTTTATGAAGCCACAATTACTCTTATACCTAAACCACACAAAGACCCAAAAAAGAAAGAGAACTTTAGACCAATTTCCTTTATGAATATAGACGCAAAAATACTCACTAAAATTCCTGCAAAACTTATCCAAGAGCTCATCAAAACAATCATCCATCATGATCAAGTAGGCTTCATTCCAAGCATGCAGGGATGGTTTAACATATGGAAAACCATCAAGGTAATCCACTATATAAACAAATTGAAAGATAAAAACCACATGATCATTTCATTACATGCTGAGAAACCGTTGACAAAATTCAACACCCCTTCAAGATAAAAGTCCTGGAATGAACAGGAATCCAAGGCCCATACCTAAACATAAGAAAGCCATTTACAGCAAACCAGTAGCAAATATTAAACAAAAATTTAGAAAAACTTGAAGCGATCCCACTAAAATCAGGGGCTACACAAGGCTGCCCACTCTCTCCCTACTTATTCAGTGTAGTTCTTGAAGTTCTAGTAATCAGACAACAAAAGGAGGTCAGAGTGATACAGATAGGAAAAGAAGTCAAAATATCACTATTTGCAGATGATATGATAGTATATTTAAGTGATCCCAAAAGTTCCACCAGAGAACTAATAAACCTGATAAACATCTTCAACAAAGGGGCAGGGTATAAAGTTAACTCAAATAAATCAGTAGCCTTCCTCTACACAAAAGAGAAACAAGCTGAGAAAGAAATTAGGGAAAGGACAACCTTTATAAAAGTCCCAAATAATATAAAATAATTCGGTGAGACTTTAACCAAGCAAGTGAAAGATCTATATGATAACTTCAAGATTCTGAAGAAAGAAATTGAAGAAGATCTCAGAAGATGGAAAGATCTCCCATGCTTATGGAATGGCAGGATTAATATAGTAAAAATGGCCATTTTACCAAAAGTGATCTATAGATTCAATGCAATCCCCATCAAACTACCAATCCACTTCTTCAGAGAGTTAGATAGAACAATTTGCAAATTCATTTGGAATAACAAAAAGCCCAGGATATCTAAAACTATCCTCAACAATAAAAGGACTTCAGGGCAAATCACTTTCCCTGAACTTAAGCAGTATTACAGAGCAATAGTGATAAAAACTGAATGGTATTGGTACAGAGACAGACAGACAGATCAATGGAATAGAATTGAAGACCCAGAAATGAACCCACACACCTATGGTCACTTGATTTTTGACAAAAGAGCCAAAAGATAGCATTTTCAGGAAATGGTGCTGGTTCAACTGGAGGTCAGCATATAGAAAAATGCAGATCGATCCTGCTTATCACCCTGTACATAGCTTAAGTCCAAGTGGATGAAGCACCTCCACATCAAACCAGATACACTCAAACTAATAGAAGAAAAAGTGGAAAAGAATCTGGAACACATGGGCACTGGAGAAAATGTCCTGAACTAAACACAAATAGCTTATGCTCTAAGATCAAGAATCAACAAATTGGATTACATAAAACTGCAAAGCTTCTGTAAGGCAAAGGACACTGTTGTTAGGACAAAACGACAACCCACAGATTTGGAAAAGATCTTTACCAATCCTACAACTGAGGGCTTATATCCAAAATATACAAAGAACTCAAGAAGTTAGACTGCAAGGAGACAAATAACCCTATTAAAAAAATGGGGTTCAGAGTTAAACAAAGAACTCACAGCTGAGGAATGCCGAATGGCTGAGAAATACTTAAAGAAATGTCTGACACCTTTAGTCATAAGGGAAATGCAAATCAAAACAACCCTGAGATTTCACCTCACACCAGTGAGAATGGCTAAGATCAAAAACTCAGGTGACAGCAAATGCTGGCTAGGATGTGGAGAAAGAGGAACACTCCTCCATTGTTGGTGGGATTGAAGACTGGTACCACCATTCTGGAAATCAGTCTGGAGGTTCCTCAGAAAATTGGACATTGAACTAACTGAGGACCCAGCTATACCTCTCTTGGACATATACCCAAAAATGCCCCAACATATAACATAGACACCTGCTCCAGTATGTTCATAGTGGCCTTATTTATAATAGCCAGAAGCTGGAAAGAACCCAGATGCCCTTCAACAGAGGACTGGATACAGAAAATGTGGTACATCTACACAATGGAATTTTACTCAGCTATCAAAAACAATGACTTGTGAAATTCATAGGCAAATGGAGGGAACTGGAAAAAATCATCCCGAGTAAGGTAACCCAATCATAGAAAAACACACATGGTATGCACTCATTGATGAGTGGCTGTTTGTCCAAATGCTTGAATTAGCCTAGATGCCTAGAACAAATGAAACTCAAGACGGATGATCAAAATGTGAATGCTTCACTCCTTCTTTAAAAGGGGAACAAGAATACCCTTGGCAGGGAATAAGGAGGCAAAGATTAAAACAGAGGCCGAAGGAACACCCATTCAGAGCCTGCCCCACATGTGTACATATACAGTCACCCAATTACATAAGATGGATGAAGCAAAGAAGTGCAGGTTGACAGGAACCAGATGTAGATCTCTCCTGAGAGACACAGCCAGAATATGGCAAATACAGAGGCGAATGCCAGCAGCAAAACACTGAACTGAGAACGGGCCCTCTGTTGAAGGAATCAGAGACTGGACTGGAAGAGCTTGAAGGGGCTCGAGACTCCATATGAACAACAATGCCAAGCAACCAGAGCTTCCAGGGACTAAGCTACTACCCAAAGTCTATACATGGACTGACCCTGGGCTCCACCCTCATAGGTAGCAATGAATAGCCTAGTAAGAGCATCAGTGGAAGGGGAAGCCCTTGTCCTTTTAAGACTGAACCCCCAGTGAACGTTTTTGTTGGGGCAGGGCGGTAGTGGGGGGAGGATGGGGAGGGGAACACCAATATAGAAAGGGTGGGGGTGGGGTTAGGGGGATGTTGGCCTGGAAACCAGGAAAGGGAATAACAATCGAAATGTAAATAAGAAATACTCAAGTTAATAAAGAAAAAAAAGGGAAAAAAAAGAGCGGTAGCAAATTAACTTTGGTGATTCAGTTAGGATGTCATTGCAGTGAAGAGATACCATGACCAAGGCAACTCTTAAAAAGGGAAGCAGTTAATTGGGGCTGATGTACAGGTTCACAGATTTAGTACATTATTGTCATAGTGGAAAGCATGGTAGAATATAGGCCAGCATGGTGTTGGAGATGGAGCTGAGTGTTTTACATCTTGATCTGAAGGTTGCCAGGAAAAAGACTGGCTTTCTACACTGGATGAAGCTTGAGCATGAAGACCTCAAAACTCATACTCACAGTGACACATTCCCTCCAATTTGGCCACATCTACTCCAACTGGGCCATACCTCCTAATAGTGCCATTCCCCACAGGCCAAGCTTTCAAACACAGGAGTCTAGGTATGGGGCCATATCTATTCAAACCCCTACATTTGAATACTTATATGAATTATATGTGTGTATTTGTGTACATGCATGCATATACACTTTTTTCTTTGAAACAGGGTCTCATGTATCTCAGGTGGCCTATGACTTGCTATAATGAATGACCTTGAACTTCTGATTCCCAGACTCTACCTCCTGAGTGTTGGGATCATAGGCATACATTACCACACCGTCTTTGTGTGGTTCTGGGGATTGAACCCAGGGCTTTGTGCATTTGAAATGAGTCCCATGTGAGCTGCATCCCATATCTAGCTATACATTTCAATAAATTCTAATTGGTGTTTCTTAATTATGGAATGGCACTTAGTTCCTTTTCATTCTGGGCCAAGGAGGATCAAAGGAAAAGCTTAGATGTCAAGTATTGCTCTAGTTTGATTCTGTTGTTGTAACAAACATAACCATGACTCAAAGCAACTTATGGAAGAAAGAGTTATTAGTTCTGGCCTCAGTCTATCATTGAGAGAAGTTGGGATAGGAATTAGGTATGATCTTGAGGAGTAGAAACCATGGAGGAACACTGTTTGCTGGCTTGGTTTCTGGCTAGCTCAGTCATAGTCTTATGCTTAGTCAGTGTTCTTATATAGCCCAGAATCACCTAAACAGGCCATGAGATAGTAATGCCCACAATGCTCCCAGCTCTCCTGTATCAATGAATAATCAAGACAATCTTCCCTCTTCTTCCTCTTCCTGTTCTTCTTTTTTTTTAACTTGACACAAGCTAGAGTTATTTGGGAAGTGGAACCTCAGATGAGAAAATGCCTCTATCGGATTGCTTGTGGGCAAGTTTGGGAGAACATTTTCTTGATTAATATGGGGATAATTAATGATTAGTGTGGGAAGGTTCACCTGTGGGCAGTGCCATTCCTGGGCAGGTGGCCCTGGGTTTTATAAGAAAGCCAGTTGGGGAAGCCATGGGGAGCAAAGCCAGTAAGCAGTCTTCCTTTGTGACTTCTGCTTTCGTTCCTGCCCTGACTGGATGGAGTATGACCTGACACTTTAAAGATGAAACAAACTCTTTCTCCCCCAGCATGTTTTATCACAAGAGTAGAAATATTAAGATTTCTCCCACAGTGTGATTTAGTGATCGAGGCAATACCTCGATTGAGGCTTTCCTCTTGGATAACTTTAGGCTATGTCAAGTAGACAATTAATGTTAACTGGAAAAAGTATTATCCTAAACAAAGAGTCAAACAATGACTTATATGTTATGTCAAGGCCTTAATATATTGTGTGCCTTTAGACTGATCTACCACTTATCTATATTCTTGGGAGATTCTGCAGTACACATCCCATGACTTCTAAAACCTCATCAAATGAAAACCAGTGTGGCTGCAACAGTGGGGAGGTGCAGTGTGTATGGAAGCAGGGGTACAGAAGATGCCCACGTCTTTTAAGGCCAGGCAGAACTGCTTTTTATCAATATATAATTTATGTACAATCTACATATTTACAGTGTGCAACTCAAAGGATTTTAGTGTATCCAGAAAGTCATTTAGAACACATACATCATTCTCAGAAGAACCCTTAGCTATCACCCTGGACTTGAAAGAATAAAGATTTTAAACTAGCCCCCACTGACCCTGCTATGAGGACAAGTGCACCTCACAAAAGAATAACATAACATGTTTTGGGGATGTAGCCTGGCTACAGCCACCACAAACCATCTGGCCTCGATAAGGCTTGACTCAACAATCCTGAGAAAAGTGAGAACTAGGGTCAGCTTGCCTGTGCACCTGCCAGAAGCAGGGTGGCGTAGAGTTGAACTGAGCCCAAGTTACAAACCAATGAAATTGCTTTGTGTGACTGTTGCCAACTGCTTAAGTAATTTTCCCTATAAATACCTTCCCCTAATTGGGCTCGGGGTCGACTCCTCTGTCTTCTGTGTGAGATACGTGTCGTCCCCACAGCTCTGATTCCTCAAATAGACCTCTTGTTTATTACATCAAAAAAAAAAAAAAAAGAATCCTCTACAGACATTTGTGTATTTTATTACTGAAACGGAAATCCCATTTTATAGAAATACCAGCATTTGTAAATTTTGTTTCTTTTTCTAACAGGCTGCCTTAGTCAGGGTTTCTATTCCTGCACAAACATCATGACCAAGAAGCAAGTTGGGGAAGAAAAGGTTTAATTCAGCTTACACTTCCACATTGCTGTTCATCACCAAAGGAAGTCAGGACTGGAACTCACACAGGGCAGGAAGCAGGAGCTGATGCAGAGGCCATAGAGAGATGTTCCTTACTGGCTTGCTTCTCCGGCTTGCTCAGCTTGCTCCCTTATAGAACCCAAGAATACCAGCCCAGGAATGGCACCACACTCAATGGACTGGGTCCTTCCCCTTTGATCACTAGATGAGAAAATGCCTTACAGCTGAGTCTCATTGAGGCATTTCCTTAACTGAGGCTCCTTTCTCTGTGATAACTTAGGCTTGTGTCAAGTTGACACATAAAACCAGCCAATACGCAGGCTGTGTAAATATTTTAGTCTTTCAGCATCTTAAAATAAACTACCATAAGTTTGGTAGCTTATCAACAATAAACATTCCATTTCCATAGATGCAGGGCTTGTGAAACCCAGTATCAAATCATTTTCAAATTAAATGTCTGCTGGTATCTCAGTTCCTCATAGTACTTTCTGTCTTTGCATAGAAAAGACAGCAAACAAACTCCCTTGTAATTGTTTCATAAGTGGAATAGTATCATTCATGAGACTCTAATTTTATGACCTAATTACCTCTTTAAATTCCTAATTTTTAATATAGGACTAAATAATCCTTAAATATCAAGACTTCAATGCATGGGGTCATATAAACACAAAAATAAGAGAAATAAGAGAATGAAATTTTAGAATTGTAGAAAATCCTTGAAGTAATTATAGAAATTGTATTTATGGTAAATCCATTGTGAATACAAGACATTCCAGTTTTAGTTGTGTTACTTCCTGGAGATTTTAAAGGAAACCATAAATAAATTTTACTGTTAAAATTACAAATTATAGTCTGTTGCCATAATTATATATGCAAGTATAATTTATAGATACACACTAAGGGAAAACACACAGCACAACCGTTTCTTTAATTAATTTTCTCTGCTCAACAAAAACCCCAAACAAAGTAAAAAAAGGATATAGTGTAGTCTGTCATACATTACAATATATTACATGCTATATAACATGTAATATACTTCATATTACAATATGTAAATACAATTAAGTTAAAACGTAACTCCTGTGAATGTGAAATTTTAATATGCATTTCCATATAGCAAATGAGAAGTTTGCTCGAAGCTTATGTTCACATGATGGATTTCTGGCATTCTTGAATTTAAAAGTATCTTAGAATAAGATGTGAGGGCGTTTAGATAGGTTAGTGAGTATTAGTGCTTACTAACAATGCCCAAAGACAGGAATGAAGGTTAGAGGGCAGAATGTAGATCAATTGTCTTTTTTTCCACCATGAGGGGGTGTAGGGATGCAAACAATTAAACCTAATAGTTATAAGACTGGTCAGATTATTTCTTTTGAAGTAGATGCATAGTCTGTATTATTAAAAATAAAATTGCCTTTTAAAGCCAAATTTATTCATAGAAAATTTCATAGTATTCCTTTTATATCTTTATTTTGACATGCATAATGTATATGTAGTATGTGTATGCATGTTTTGCCTGTGTGTGGGTGCATGTGTTGTACATGTGTGTATGTTTGTCTTCAAGTGCCAACCTCAGACCTCCTTGATTAGGTTAGTCTTTAGTCTTGTCAGCCACCTAGCTTCAGTGACAGTAGTGTCTCTGTTTTTATGGAACTGAATTTCATGTGTGTCCCTATATGTCCTATCCATTTATTTAAATGCTGTGAAGAATGTTGCAGGTATTTTGATTGGGACTTCCCTAAATTTGTGAATTGCTTTTAGTACTATTTACATTTTCACTGATCTACAAACCTAAAATAACTTTCCATTTTCTAGTGTTTTTTCTTTGAGTATCTTTTTTCAGAGATTTGAAGTTTTTATTGAATAGGTCCTACACATTCTTGGCTAGGTTTATTATAGCACACTTTATTGTCTTTGATGCTATTATAACAGGGATGTATTCATAATCACATTATGCAGGAGTTTCTGTTGGTATATAAAGGGCTACTGATTTGTGTAAGATTATTTAGTACTATGTCACATTTTTGAGATTTGTGATTTTACAAGTTTTCTGGTGGAAATGTTGACTCTTTTATATATAATAAATGAAGGCAATCTGACTTATTTTCTTATTTGTACCCCTTTAGTTTCTCTTGCCATATTGCTCTGGTTAATATTTCCATACTATATTGAAATTGAGTAGAGATACTACCCTGACTACTTATATGGTGTTTTGAATTAAGGAAGGTTGTGGCACCCTAGCAGTGTGACACCTTGCTAGTGGTGTTGTTTTTCTATCAGCCAGGGACAGATCAGATGGCAGTCCTTTGTTTATCCTAACAAGTCAAGTCAAATCAAATCAGATCAAATCAAGCCAATGCAGCAGGAGAGGAGAAAAACAGACAGAGATCTGTTTTTGACATGTTATGTGGTGCAAGTTTGACAATATTCCCTCTAATGCATAGCACATGCATAATGTTGGTGCCCTCTTACTGCTACACCGCACAGCTCAGATGGAAGGTGTCACCAAAGGGTCCACTGGACACATGGAGCCAACACACTGTGACAGATAGAAGAGAAAAAGAAGTGGAGCAGCTTCAGCATTATGAAGAAAGACAGAACTGAAGACTAAGGGTGAGGGGGATACCTTATTTTGAGTGGTCAGTCCTGCCACTGGGGCAATGGTGACGTCACAGTCTGACTTGCTAAGGGACATGTGTTGGTCTTTGGTTATTATTGTCTGGCCTTATATTATTTTTAGAGAAAATGAGGGTGTGCCTGATCAGAGCAGCTCCTGGGGAACATGCTGATGTTCAAGGACCATGTAGAACTGGCCCTGCCCCTCACTGGCTCTGGGTCTTTGGATAGCTTTCATCACCTGTAATCAGTGGCAGCACTCAGGAGAGCCTGAGCCTTGCCCAGTCAGGACAGTAGAGCTGGCCCCAGTGGCGGTATGTGGGTGAGCCTACTCCATGGGTGAGAATATGGGAGAGCTAACTTCTGCAATCAAGAAAGCTGCCCATAGTGTCATGAGCATGGAGAAGTTATATGTGTATCTTATCAGCTGCAGCACTTAGAAATGCAGGGCCTACCCCTCACCTAGATATCATGGCAAAGGTGACCCTGGTGATGGGGGTACAGGTGTATGAGCCTCAAGGGCTAGGTCACAGGAGAGTTGGTCCTGCCATTTCTCTATGGTTAGATAGTATGGGCAGAGATAGGCACTCTCTACCCTCTTGCCATAGGAGGCAATCGAGAGAGCTTACCCCCCCCATGACACAGGGCAACAACAAAATAAGAGGTCAAGTCACAGTGAGGATCTAATATTGATGGTGTAACTAAAGCCAGAGACTTCAAAACAGATGTTTGCAAGTGAAAATGTGTTGACAGAGTGATATAGTGTGGAACACACTGTGACATACTACAGCTTCCATGATGAGATATTTTGTATGCTGTGTGTGTGTGTGTGTGTGTGTGTGTGTGTGTGTGTGTGTGTGTTTGTACACGAGTGTTATTTGGGGCAGGAGGTTGCAAGAGCTAGGGTGGATATTAGGAAACAGGGATATAAGCAAGACTGGGGTAAATGATGTGGAACTCACAAAGAATAAACACACACACACACACACACACACACACACACACACACACACACACACACGAATTTGTGGCTGTAGTCAGATAGGGTTGGTCCAAGAGTTCTGATTAGAAAGACACCACCACCACTGAAATGAATGCTTGGATTTAGTGGGGGTGTTATTAATGCTGCCTACATGGAACTGAGGTATCAGTTGTAACTAAGAATAGACAAGCATTCTGTCCAGGGAAGCAGGTAGGCTAACAGCAATAGTCACACCTCTTACTTCTCAAGAGCAATGTAAAGGTATGGAATGATTAGTTGAGGAGAGAGAGAGAGAGAGAGAGAGAGAGAGAGAGAGAGAGAGAGAGAGAGAGAGAGACTAATGCAATTACAATATCAGTACCTAAAGTACAATCTTTCCAACCTAAAAGCTAGACAACCTAGACACAAGTGTAAAAACACAATTTGTAACAGCCAGGATAATATCTCTACTAGAGCCCAACAACCCTAGTACAACAGACCCTGAGTATTCCAGCATAGGTGAAACACAAACAAAAAGACCATTAAACCACATGTAAGAATATGATAAAGACCTATAAAGAGGGAATGAACAAATACCTTAAGACACATAGGAAAATACAAACAAAAAGTGGAAGAAAATGAAGAAAACTGTTAAAAACAAGCAAGCAGAGATAGAAACAATAAAGAAAACATAACTGATGGAATAAGAAAATAAAAACTCTAGGAATTCGAACAGGAACCACAGAGACAAACCTCACTAACAGACTACAAGTTGGAAGATAGTCTCAGGTTATTGATGACAAAGTAGAAGAAATGGATACATTTTTCAGAGAAAAAGATAAATTAAAAAAATTGCTCAGAGCAATAGACACCCTTGCTATCACAATAAATTTTTTTGGTATCTGTTTTATTTCTTGGTTTGTTTTCTGGTTCTGTTAATTTGGGTTATCTCTTTCTTTTGGTTAGTTGGCCAAGGGTCTGGAGCTATTATTTTAAAACAGAACCAAAGAAACAAACCAACCAACAAAATCAGTTCTCTGACTCACTAATTATTTTGTTCTTCTCCTTTCAATTTAACTAATTATGCTTTGATTTTTACTATTTATTGCTAGTTGCTGTGTTTTGGTTTGGTTTGTTCTTGTTTTTCCAAATTCTTGAGTTGTATCATTACATCACTGACATAGTTAATGTTACTACTGCTGTGATGAAATACTATTAGGGAAACTACCTGGGATGAAAAGACTTATTTGACTTATACTTCCACATCAGAAAAAAAAATTCAGAGCAGATACCTGGGGAGGGGAGATAATAGAAAGGCCATGCTGGGGTGTTGATTATTTGATTTCTCTTCATAGCTTATTCAGCCTGTTTTCATATTGCCCATCTGTGACACTACTGTGGTTCAGTGGACCCTACCCCATCCATCACTAATTGAGAAATTGCAGGGTTGCCAACAGCTCAGTCTTATAGAGGAATTGTCTCATTTTAGGCTCCCTCTTCTCCGATGACTCCAGCTTGCCTCAAGTTGTCATAACTCCGGCTAGTTCAGTCCTTTATTTGTACTTTCCCTGATCTTTTACTACAGGCACTTACACCTGTAATTTTTCTTTTAGAACTGCTGTTTAATGTATCATAGGGATTTATAGATTTGTGTTTTCATTTTTATTTTCTTCCATGAATATTATCATATTTTAATTGATTTCTTCTTTGACATCTTTACCATTCAGTAATGAGTTATTTAACCTCCTTAAGTTTGTACTGTAATATTTTATTTGTAATATTAAATTTCATTTCTTAATTCATAGAACTATCTTGGGTCTTTTGATTATAGAATCGAGGCTATTAAAACTTAGAGTTATGAACAAGTGGTAGGAAGGTATGTATAGATAGTAGTCATTTTAATGTATTTTTTCTTATTCTTTTCAGGTTTGTACTATTAGCATGTACTTTGTTTTTCATTAAATCATAGCTACCTCTGTTTTGTTTTTCTAGAGTCCCTTTTCTGTGCTCATTCCTTGATTCAGTTCAAAAATATTGTTATCAATATTTTCTTTACTGTTTCATGTGTCAGTGGTGAATATGTATTTTGTTTAGGCTGGTTTTTTTCTGTTATTGTGGTAGATAGTTTTACTGTCTAGAGGAAAAGTGTAGTGTTTTAGAACTTAGAGCGAGTTGCTCCAGGCTTTTCTGGATTTCAGTTTTTCCACTGAGAAATCAGCTGTTATTCTGCTGGGTTTTTCTTTATATGTGATTTATGTTTTTCTCTTGCAGCTTTCAATATTTTTCCTTGTTTTGTATACTTAGTATTGTAACTCTTTTATTCCACGAGGACTTTCTTTTCTGTCTTATGGATACTTCTCCCTCACCCATATCTATAATGAAAAGATTTTTTCTTTTGATTGTGTCCTGAATTTTTTGCATGCTCTTTTCATGTAAGTTTTCAATTTTTTTATATTATTTGCTTATTTCATCTAAAACTTCTTCCTTATGTTAAACTTGATATTTTCTTCTTTTTTATCGATTTCACTGGGTTTTACTATTTATGAATTCTCATCACTTTTTTAAAATAGAAAACAATATTCAAATACACATAGAACCTACAACAATTTACAATCAAAATAGGCTGCCATAAATTACGAACAGGCCAATCTGATCCAGAAAATTTCTTCATTGAAGCTCTTTTCCCATGTGATTCTAAGTCATTTCAAGTTCACAGCTAAACTAACCAGCACGACAACCTCTTATTAAGTTGGCACACCACTTTAAACCATACTTTCCCAACCCTTTTCCCAAAATTCTTATATGAATAAGATAACCTAAAATATGGTCAAAGTTTAAAAATATAATGATAGCCTTTGGAAAAAAATTGTTTTGAAAATACAAAGTCTCGTAACTGACTGTTCTTGTAAAAATAAAAAAAAAATACTTAAATATACTTTTTTTCAAAAGAAGAAGAAAAACATAGAAAAGAAAACCAAAATCCAGTAATGAAAATTCATATCCTGTAGCTCAAAGTCCAACATATGGGACTTATTCAATCTTATGGTATCCAAGGGACTGGAATGCTTCAATTCTCCAGCTCTTCTCTGTGTGGCAGACAGAGCATCCGTCTTTCGTTCCCTTCATTTCATTCCTGCATTTCTCTTAAACATTCCATGGATTTGTTCACTAGACCAATCTAGAAAATTCCTCCATTGAAATTCTCTTCCAAGGATAGTATGCTCTGTAAAGTTGACAGATAAAACTAAAATGTACCACCTGCAAATAACGAAAGTAATTCTAGAATTGAAACAAATGAAGCATCATATTCCCTGGTTTCAAAATACAGTTTTAAGCAACTTAATAAAAATATGTTTCTGAGATTATTGAAAAATGAAGAATAGAAATTAAAAACATTAAAAATTCTATCAAAATGCTTATAAAATAACAAATGAAGGTATGTCAAGAATTCACAATGAGAAAATATATAGTCAATTTAATGTATGGTATCAAAATTCCTGGCTAAAACAATTAAATAAATGTTTATCTCATATCACAAACAAAATTAACTCAAGAAAGATTAAAATTTCGAATGAAAGAATGAAACCATGGAGTTCCTAGAAGGAACATGGAAAAAGAGTTTACTCGCATTTGTCCTTACAATGACTACGTCTATTTTGTTTTATAAATAATACAAAAGCAAAGCAGAAGCAGTTGAAAAATAGAAAAATGGTAATGTACTAAACTAAAAACATCTTTTCAACCAACGCAGAGCAAGATAATGAACCAAGGATTAACTCAACCCAGAGATAGTTATAAACTATATATTTAATCAAATATCTGCAAAGAATATGCATGCATAACATAAAAGTAACAAATATGTCCTATATTATCTATAATTACTAATAGTCATTAAGAAAATGTAATTTAAATCATAACGGGATATCAGCTCACATCTCTTTTGATATAGTAAAACAATAGTGAGCGTTGACAACATGGGAAGTAACAGTTTTGGGAATACAACTAAATCTAGGCATCATTAAAAAACAATGTGAAATATTCCTTTTTTGCAGAGTCTCAGCAGGTTCTCACACATTTGAAGCCACATACTCTCAGACTTTCAGATCTTACCGACAATTGCAATGTCAACACTGCTCAAGCTCTTTGAATTTGGTGGTCTATTCTTCAAGCAAATCAGTGCTCAATTTGTTGTCTTCACCACACACCGAATTTGCAGCTTCTGGATACCCTCTCCCACAGCTTCTACAAGGGTGCTCACCCATCTATCCACATACTTCTGCCTCACAACCCTAGCAATCCCCTACTCTGGGGCATCCAGCTGGCACAGGACCTCTCCTCTTATTGATGCCAGACAAAGCCATCCTCTGTTACATATGCGGCTGGAGCCATGGGTCCCTCCATATGTACTCTTTGGTTGGTGGTTTAGTCTCTGAGAGTTCTGGTGGGGTCCATTGATTAATATTGTTGTTCTTCCTATGGGGTTGCAAACCCCTTTAGCTCCTTCAGTCCTTTCTCTAATTCTTCCATTGGGGCCCCTGTGCTCAGTCTGAGGGTTAGCAGCAAACATCCTCATCTGTATAGTAAGTCTGTGGCAGAGTGTTTCAGGAGACATCCATGTCATGCTACTGACCATCAAGAAATTTTTGGCATCAGCAATAGTGACTTGATTTGGTGACTGCATATAGGATGGGTCTCAAGGTAGGGCAGTCACTGGATAGACTTTCTTTCAAATTCTGCCCCACATATTGTCTCCATATGTCCTCCTGTGAGTATTTTGTTCCCCTTCTAAGAAGGACTGAAGCATCCACATTTTGGTCTTATTTCTTCTTCAGCTTCATATGGTCTGTAAATTGTATTTTGGGTATTCCGAGCTTTTGGGCTAATATTGACTTATCAGTGTGTGCATATAATGTGTGTTCTTTAATGACTGGGTCACCTCACTCATGATGATATTTTCTAGTTCCATCCATTTGCCTGTGAATTTCACAAAGTCAGTGTTTTTAATAGCTGAATAGTACTCCATTGTGTAAATGTACCACATTTTCTGTCTCCATTTCTTTGTTGAAGGACATCTGGGTTCTTATCAGCTTTTGTCTATTATAAATAAGGCTACTATGAACATAGTTGAGCATGTGTACTTTTTATACTTTGGAGTATATTTTGGGTATATGCCAAGTACAGTGGTACTATGTCTAATTTTCTGAGAAACCTCCAGACTAATTTCCTGAGTGGTTGTACCAGCTTGGAATACCACCAACAATGGAGGAGTGTTCCTCTTTCTCTACATCCTCAACAGCGTCTGCTCTCACCTGAGTTTTTGATCTTAGCCATTCTGAATGGTATGAGGTGGAATATCAGAATTGTTTTGAGTTGCATTTAACTGATGACTAAGGATGTTGAACATGAATGGATCTATTTGCATTCTTAAATATGCTGACCTCCAGTTGAAGCAGCACTATTTGTTTAAAAAATCTTTCTTATTTTCACTGGATGGTTTTAGCCTTTGTCAAAGATTAAGTGACCATAGGTGTGTGGGTTCATTTCTGGGTCTTCAACTCTATTCCATTGATTTACCTGCCTGTCTCTGTACCAATACCATGCATGTTTTATGACAATTGCTCTGTAATACAGCTTAAAGACAGGGATGGTGATTCAACGAGAAGTTCTTTAAAAGTTGAGGATAGATAGTTTTCGCTATCCTGGGTATTTTGTTATTCCAAATGAGTTTGCAAGTTGCTCTTTCTACCTCTATTAAGAGTTGAGTTGGAGTTTTAATGGAGGTTGCACTGAATCTGTAGATTGCTTTTGAAAGAATAAAAAATACAGCCAAAATGTCAGAAGTTTAAAAAATGCAACCTCACCCCTAAGAAGCCCTAAATACCTCAAATTCCAGACCCTGCCCTCTACCTGTACTAGCTGACCATAAAGTTAGATTAAAATCTTAGAGAACAATCCTGAGAAACAGGGAGTTTCTCCTTGTGATTTTTCACTAGTATTCTTGTGATTTTCCAATGACACCACCCCTGCCCCCTTGGGTTGTGGTTTCTCCCTTTAAATACCCTTTATCCCAGCCTCTTGGGGTCGAACTCCACTGCCCCTGCGTGGGATACGAGTCCCGACCCCAGTGCACTGTTCCCATTAATAAACCTCGTGTGATTACAGCAAGGATGGTCTCATGTGAGTTCTTGGGGGGTCACGTCATCCTGAGACTTGAGCGTGGGTCTCCCCGCTCCGGGGGTCTTTCATTTGGGGAGATAGGCGACCACCCTCGTCTCCAGAGACCTACTTGGAGGTGAGATATTGTCTGTGTCTTTGTGTTTGTGCCGGCTAAACTTTGTGTCTGTATTTGCTATTCTGGGTCTGTATTTGCCCGTGAGTTCTGGAGTTCTGGTTTTGCAGTCACTCCAGTCTTGGGCTGAGAGGGAGGCTTGTGTCTGAGGAGAGATGCAAGTGTGAGCGGTAGACGTGCCAGGGGCTCACCGATTGTGCTGCCCTGGGAGATGTTCCAAGAGGTCTGGTGGAACCCCAGGGACGCCTGGGAGATTCCTGTCTGGGTACCGGTGAGGACACGGTAGTTCTGCAGTTCTCCTGGGTTGGAGGAGTCTTTACGCCCTTCTGGTCATCTGCATTTTCAGAGTGGTCCTGTCTGTCTTGGTAAAGATAGATATCTGTCAGTTCTTGTCTGTGTGTCTAAGGTTTCTGTTTTGTGTTACTTGTGACTCTGATGATGGGACATACTGTGACGACTCCTTTGAGTTTGACTTTACATCAGTGGACTGAGGGTAGGACCAGGGCACACAGTTTGGCAGCTGAGATTAAGAAAGGATGGTGGCAGACTTTTTGCTCCTCGGACTGGCCAACACTTGATGTTGGCTGGCCACCAGAAGGCATTTTTGACTTGATTAACATTTCTGAAGTTAAAGCTATTGTCTTTCAGGAGGGACCGAGATCTCATCCTGATCAATAACCATACATTACTGTCTGGCAAGATTTGGTTCAGAACCCCCGACATTGGGTCAAGTCCTGGGCGCACAAACGGAAGCCAGGCTCCGGAGCCCTGGCTCTCCGAGGAGTGGCGGAGCACGGACCAAAACCAGAAGCTACAAAGCCTGAGAGTTTGCCCGAAAAACAACCTTCAACTCCTCCTAAAATCTACCCCAAGATTGAGGAGCGCCCAGAGTGACCAAGCCCTCCACCACCCCCTTACCCGCTGCCTCAGATGCCTGATCCGGGAGCCCGCAACGGCACAGAAGGGGGGCCTGCAGCAGGCACCTGAAGCCGGTGTGCTCAGAGTCCAGCACAGGGTCCCGGAGGGCCAGATTCGACAGTGGCGCTGCCACTGCGCATTTATGGGCCTCGGGTGGACCCACCCAACCTTCAATCCCTCCAGTATTGGCCATTTTCCTCTACAGACCTTTATAATTGGAAAACTAATCACCCTTCCTTTTCAGAAAATCTGGCTAGCCTGACAGGATTAGTAGAGTCCTTGATGTTTTCCCACCAATCCACATGGGATGATGTTCAGCAGCTTTTGCAGGTCCTCTTCACTACTGAAGAAAAAGAGAGGATCCTGTTGGAGGCCCGGAGGAACGTCCCCGGGACGAATGGAGCACCAACTAATCTCCCAAATGAAATAGACGCTGGGTTTCCCCTCAACCGGCCTGATTGGGACTACAGCACAGCGGCAGGTAGGGAGCGGCTGACCGTCTACCACCGGGCTCTCGTGGCAGCTCTCAAAGGGGCTGTTAGATGCCCCACAAATTTGGCAAAGGTAAGAGAGGTTCTTCGGGGGCCTGTTGAACCACCGGCTGTGTTTCTTGAGTGTTTAATGGAGGCTTACAGACGTTATACTCCCTTTGACCCTATCTCTGAGGGTCAACAAGCTGCAGTGGCTATGGCCTTTATAGGACAGTCAGCGCCAGACATAAAGAGAAAGTTACAGTGGTTAGAAGGGCTGCAGGATTATACCTTAAGGGATTTAGTTAAAGAGGCAGAAAGTGTTTCATAGACAGAGGAAGAGAAGAGAAGAAAGAGAGAGAGAGAGAGAGAGAGAGAGAGAGAGAGAGAGAGAGGAGTGAGGCAAAGGAAAGAGAGGACCAGAGGGATCGTATACAAGAAAGAAATTTGACTAGAATCTTGGCCGCAGTAATAAGGGAAAAGGAAAAGACAGGACCTAGACAGATAGGGAACCTGGGCAACAGAAGACCAAGAATGAATAAAGAAGGACAGAGGTGGATAAAGACCAATGTGCCTATTGCAAAGAGAAAGGACACTGGGCAAGGGAGTGCCCAAAGAAGAAAGGGAAGGCCTCTAAGGTACTGGCCCTAGATGAAGATAACTAGGGGAGATGGGGCTCGGACGCCCTCCCCGAGCCTAGGGTAACCTTAACTGTGGAGGGGACCCCTATGGATTTTCTAGTAGACACAGGAGCTGAGCATTCTGTATTGAAGCAACCATTAGGGAAGTTAAAAAATAAAAAGACTATAGTAATTGGGGCAACTGGACAGAAACAATATCCATGGACCACCTTGTGAACTGTAGATCTGGGGGGGAGGGACAAGTAACTCATTCCTTCCTGGTTATTCCTGAGTGTCCCACGCCTTTGCTAGGGAGAGACCTGCTAACAAAATTGAAGGCTCAGGTCAGATTTACTCAAACTGAGCCAGAGGTGACATGGGAGACTCCCAACTCCATGGTTTTGGCCCTGAAGCTTGAAGAAGAATATCAACTACATGAGCTTCCAAGTCAGGAAAAGCACCCTGACATAAAGGGTTGGTTGACGGCATTTCCTAAGGCATGGGCAGAGACTGGAGGTGTGGGAATGGCAGTGAGAGTTCTCCCAATAGTGGTGGGGCTAAAGACCAATGCCACCCCCATAGGAGTACGTCAATACCCGATGAGCCAGGAGGCCAGAGAAGGAATTAGACCCCATATTCAGAGACTCTTACAACAAGGTATTTTAGTGCCTTGTCAATCTCCCTGGAACACTCCGTTGCTGCCAGTTAAAAAGCCTGGCACTAATGACTGCAGACCAGTACAAGACCTGAGGGAAGTTAACAGGAGGGTCCAAGACCTATACCCGACTGTTCCCAACCCTTACAACCTCCTCAGCTCACTTCCACCAGACAGGAAATGGTACTCTGTCTTAGACTTAAAAGATGCTTTCTTTTGTCTAAGGTTACATCATTCCAGTCAATCTATTTTTGCCTTCGAATGGAGAGATCCAGACACTGGACTGGTAGGTCAACTGACTTGGACCAGGTTGCCCCAAGAGTTCAAAAATTCTCCCACTCTTTTTGATGAAGCCATCCACCGGAATTTGGCCACATTCAGAGCTGAGAACCCTCAGGTAACTCTGTTTCAATATGTTGATGATTTACTTCTTGCCTCGACCACTGAACTTGAGTGCAGACAAGGGACTGAAAAATTGAGAGAATTAGGTGAGTTGGGGTACCGAGCCTCAGCTAAAAAGGCTCAACTATGTCAGACTGAGGTTACTTACTTGGGATACACCCTCCAAGATGGAAAGCGGTGACTAACGGAAGCCAGGAAAAAGACTGTAACCCAGATCCCCACCCCAACTACACCGAGACAAGTAAGAGAATTCTTGGGCACTGCTGGCTTCTGCAGGCTATGGATGCCAGGGTTTGCGACCTTTGCTGCCCCATTGTACCCTCTAACTAAAGAAGAGGGGGCGTTTGTGTGGACCCCAGACCACCAGCGAGCATTTGAGGAAATCAAGAGGGCCCTACTGACGGCCCCAGCCATAGCCCTGCCTGACTTAACCAAGCCCTTTACTCTCTATGTGGATGAGAGAGCAGGGGTTGCCAGAGGAGTCCTTACTCAGACTTTGGGACCTTGGAAAAGATCAGTGGCTTACTTATCCAAGAAATTAGACCCTGTTGCCAGTGGGTGGCCCTCTTGCCTGAAAGCTATTGCTGCCATAGCCCTGCTTGTTAAAGATGTCGACAAGCTCACCCTGGGATAGCAAATAACTAGAGTGGCACCACACCCACCTGAAAGCATTATCTGGCAGCCCCCTGACAGATGGATGACCAACGCTCGTATGACACACTACCAGAGCCTTCTGTTGACTGAACGAGTGACTTTTGCTCCCCCTGCTATCCTCAACCCCGCTACTTTGCTGCCCAAGACTGATGACTCTTCACTTATTCATCACTGTGCTGACATCCTGGCAGAAGAGACTGGTATTAGACATCATCTAAAGGATCAACCATGGCCTGGGAGTCCGAGCTGGTACACAGATGGCAGTAGTTTCATGGTCGAAGTAAGCGGAAGGCGGGGGCAGCAGTGGTGGACGGGAAGCCAGTGATCTGGGCCAGCAGCCTCCCTGAAGGGACTTCAGCCCAGAAAGCTGAACTTGTGGCTTTGATACAAGCTCTAAGGATGGCAGAAGGGAAGTCTATCAACATCTACACTGATAGCATGTATGCCTTTGCCACTGCCCATATACACGGAGCAATATACAGACAAAGGGGATTGTTAACATCAGCAAGAAAAGATATAAAAAATAAAGAGGAAATTCTGAGCCTCTTCGAGGCTATACATTTGCCAAAAAAGGTGGCCATTATACATTGTCCAGGACACCAGAGAACTCAAGATACTGTAGCAAAAGGGAATAAGATGGCAGATCTTACCGCCAAACAGGCAGCCCAAGGTGCAATGATCCTGGCAGTCAAAGAGTCTGAAGATTATTGTGATACCAGAGAAACTAGCTTTAGATAAACCTCTGAAGATTATCAAAGAATGGACAAATTAGGCCTGGCACAAGGATTTACCCCTTATGGGGTGGCTGAAACAGAAGGTGGCAGACTGATTCTCCCTCAGAAGAAGGGGCACAAATATGTTGCTAACCTGCACTATCTAACTCACTTGGGGACAACAAAATTAAAAGATACAGTGAGGGGCTGGGGATTTAGCTCAGTGGTAGAGCGCTTACCTGGGAAAGGGCAAGGCCCTGAGTTGGGTCCCCAGCTCGAAAAAAAAGAACCAAAAAAAAAAAAAAAAAAAAAAAGATACAGTGAGATCTTCTGATTACTATGTGATAGGGCTCTCAGAACTGGTGGATGAAGTAATCAGAAGCTGCAAGTCTTGTGCTTTGACAAATGCAGGGTGCTCCATAAATACTTCTGGAAAGAGGCTCCAGGGTGATCGACCAGGAGCTTATTGGGAAGTTTATTTTACAGAAATTAAGCCAGTCAAATATGGTAACAAGTACTTGCTAGTTTTTGTAGACACCTTTTCAGGCTGGGTGGAAGCTTTTCCCACCAGAACTGAGCCAGCCAATGTGGTGGCCAAGAAGATCCTAGAAGAAATCTTTCCACGGTTTGGAATACCCAAGGTAATTGGGTCTGATAATGGACCTGCCTTTGTTGCCAAGGTAAGTCAGGGATTGGCCACTCAACTGGGGATTAATTGGAAATTACATTGCACTTATCAGCCCCAGAGCTCAGGTCAGGTAGAAAGGATGAATAGAATCCTAAAAGAGACCCTAACAAAATTGGCCTTAGAGATTGGCGGAAATGATTGGACAGTCCTCCTTCCCTTTGCCTTGTTCCGAGTCCGGAACACCCCAGGACGATTTAGACTCACCCCTTATGAAATTCTGTGTGGGCGGACACCACCACTCACTGAGTCTGGTGGAGTATTTGATCCTGATGCTGTTCTCTCCAAACCCCTGTTTGCCCGCCTAAAGGCCCTTGAGGTGGTGAGACGTCAAGCCTGGAGACAGCTGAAAGAGGCTTATGAGACTGGGAATCCAGACGTACCCCACCAGTTCCAAGACGGAGACGCTGTCCTGGTCCGCTGCCATCGAGAGGGGAATCTAGAACCTCGCTGGAAAGGGTCGTATTTAGTGCTATTGACAACTCCTATAGCGGTAAAGGTTGAAGGCATTTCGGCTTGGATCCATGCCTCCCATGTCAAAAGAGCACTGGAGCCAACTAAAGATGAATGGAAATTGGAGAAAACTGCTGATCCTCTTAAGCTGTGTCTGCACCACAAGTGTCTCACCCGTAGCGGATAAGAACCCCCATGCTCCTCAGAAACTGACTTGGCAAGTTTCCTCCCAGGTCGGAGA
Source organism: Rattus rattus (assembly GCF_011064425.1). Lineage (NCBI taxonomy): Eukaryota > Metazoa > Chordata > Mammalia > Rodentia > Muridae > Rattus > Rattus rattus. The sequence continues at coordinate 40,130,477 of NC_046172.1, read as the reverse complement.
CATAATATGGTCCATTTCCAAGGAGGCCCCACCATATACATGGTGGCCCACTCTCACCCCTGACTTTTGTAAGTTGGTAGCTGGGCTGGACACCTGGGACATTCCTGACACAAATCCTCAGAATATGCCCCTAGAAGACCCTGTGAGATATTCCCTGGGGGTAAGTTCGGGTGCAGAAGTCAAGAAGCAAGGTGCCAATTGGGGAGGCTGGGATTTTACGTCTGCCCCTGAGATGGCCGAGACAGAGCTACCATCCGACATTGTGGGGGCTTAGAAAGTCTACACTGTTCTGCTTGGGGATGTGAGACTACTGGAGAAGCCTACTGGAAACCAAGTTCTTTCCGGGAATGGATTATGGTACATAAAAATTATACTTCCCCAACAAGGTGTAGCCAGAGAAGTGCAGGGGCCTGTGGCACCAGCCCCACATGCTTGCCCTTAAATATTACTTTTACCACCCAAGGACAGACTGAAGATATGTCTAAATGGTTGAGAGGAAGGACATGGGGCCTTCGATGGTTTTTACCAGATAGGCTGCTGAAGCGAGATTTAGGCGCCACTTTTACAATACAACTAAAAATAGAGAACCTTCCGACTCAACCTGTAGGTCAGAACCAAGGGAGCCCCTGCTCCAGATGCCCCAGAGTCACACCCCTCGAGGCCGTCTCTTACTTCCCCTCCACTCTTCCCGAGCACTGAATAAAGATTACTGAATTTAATACAAGGGGCATTCACTATGCTAAATAGTTCCAGCCCTAATATGACAGAATCCTGCTGGCTTTGCCTCTCCTCAGGACCTCCTTTTAATGAAGGTGTTGCGGTGTCTGGAACTTTTAATAACACTACCAGCCATGACACCTGTGCCTGGAACAGTAAGAACAGATTAACCCTTACCGAGGTCTCCGGGAAAGGGACCTGCCTAGGAAACCCACCGACTGCATACAGGCATCTCTGTAATGAGATTCTCAGGAGCCCTCGAACCTCTACTGACAGATTCTTAGTACCCACGCTTGATAAATGGTGGGCATGTGGGTCAGGACTAACCCCTTGTATTTCTACTTCTGTCTTTGGTGATACCAAAGACTATTGCATACTCGTGCAGCGGGACCCTCGGGTTTATTATCACCCTGCAGGCACTCTTGAAGATGAGTTTGACAAACATCTGAGACGCTTCCACAGGGAACCCATTTCGTTGATCTTAGCAGTCATGTTGGGACTCTGGGTAGCCGCAGGTATGGGAACAGGCACAGCAGCATTAATACAGACCCCTCAATATTTCCATGAACTGAGGTTGGCAATAGATGAAGATTTACAAGCCGTAGAACCATCTATATCTAAGCTTGAAGAATCACTGACCTCCCTCTCAGAGGTGGTCTTGCAAAACAGGAGAGGTCTAGATTTACTGTTCCTTAAAGAAGGAGGACTGTGTGCTGCCTTAAGAGAAGAATGTTCTTTTATGTAGACCATTCGGGGGTGATTAAAGATTCTATGACTAAGCTGAGAGAGAGACTAGACAAGAGAAGAAGGGACAGAGAAGAACAACAAGGATGGTTTGATGGATGGTTTAATAGATCTCCATGGCTGATTACTTTAATCCCCTCATTAGTAGGACCGCTTTTGATTTTACTTTTGCTTCATACACTCGAGCCATGTATCCTTAATAAGCTAGTAGCTTTTGTTAGAGAAAGAATAAGTGCTGTACATATTCTGATGCTACGCCAGCAATACCATGCTTTAGGAGAACAAGAGAATCAATATTATGAAGATACAGAAATTTAGTTCTATGATTAGAACTAGACACTAGAAGAAGTGGGGAATGAAAGAATAAAAAATACAGCTAAAAAGTCAGAAGTTTAAAAAATGCAACCTCACCCCCAAGAAGCCCTAAATACCTCAAATTCCAGACCCTGCCCTCTACCTGTACTAGCTGACCATAAAGTTAGATTAAAATCTTAGAGAACAATCTTGAGAAACAGGGAGTTTCTCCTTGTGATTTTTCACTGGTATTCTTGTGATTTTCCAATAACACCACCCCTGCCCCCTTGGGTTGTGGATTCTCCCTTTAAATACCCTTTATCCCAGCCTCTCGGGGTCTAACTCTACCTCCCCTGTGTGGGATATGAGTCTCGACCCCAGTGCACTGGTTCCCATTAATAAACCTCGTGTGATTACAGCAAGGATGGTCTCACTTGAGTTCTTGGGGGGTCGTGTCATCCTGAGACTTGAGTGTGGGTCTCCCCGCTCTGGGGGTCTTTCATTTTCAGAAAGATGACCTTTTTTACTATATTAATCCTGCCAGTCCATGCGCTTGGGAGATATTTCTGCCTTCTGAGATTTTCTTCGATTTCTTCTTCAGAAAGTTCTTATCATAAAGACTTTTCAATTGCTTGTTTAGAATCACATTATATAATTTGTGACTATTGTGAATTGTCGGTGCCCCATGCCCACACCGACACGGTACAGAGAATCGGGCCAAAGCCTGTGGGATCAAAGAAACACACACACACAGGTTATTCGTGTCAAGCCAGAAGAGGAAGAGAAGGGACTCCTGTAGCTTTATTCACCACTTATATACCCAAGTTCACCAGGTAGAAAATATCTGGGAAGCACAGTGGGAAACCCTGGCTGGAGACTTCGGTAACAAAAGACCAACTATGTGACCTGAATTAACTAGGGAGAAATTCGGGAAGACCAGCCTAAATCTCTAGGACAAAGGCCAAGAAGACAAAAGCCAGGAACAAATTGACCACCGCCCAGGTGTGGCCCTGGTGTGTTGGTACCAGGCCAGACTGCTCTTTTGTTAGGAACAAAAGGCTTCCACATGCATCAGCCGGGGCTCAGCAGTGGTCAAACCCTGCAAGAGACCCAGAAGGGTCTGACAAGGGGGGTGAAACATTGCAGGGGACCCAGGAGGCTCTGACAGTGAATGGTGTCTTTCCCCTAATTTCTTTCTCAGACTGTTTGTCCTTTGAGTTGAGGAAATCTACTGATTTGATTGAGTTAATTTTATATCCAGACACGTTGCTTTAAGTTGTTTATCAGGTTTTGAAGTTCTCTTGTGGAATTTTTAGGATCACTTAATTATACTATCATCTACAAATAGCGATATTTTGACTTATTTTTCAATTTGTATCCCTTTGACATCATTTTGTTCTTGTTTTCTAATTGCTCTGGCTAGGACAACAAGTACTAACTTGAATAGGTAGGGAGACAGTGGACAGCCATTTTTAGTGCCTGATTTTAGTGGGATCACTTCCAGTTTCTCTCCATTTAGTTTGATGCTGGCTACTGGTTTGCTGTATATTCTTTTTACTATGCTTAGGTATGGACCTTGAATTCCTGATCTTCATAAGACTTTTATCATGAAGGTGTTTTGAATTTTGTCAAATGCCTTTTCAGCACCTTATGAGATGATTATGTTTTCTTTTCTTTGAATTTCTGAACATAGTGGATTATATTAATGGATTTCCATATATTGAACCATCCCTGCACCCCTGTGATGAAGCCTACTTGATCATGGTGAGTGATCATTTGGATGTATTCTGGGACTCATTTTGTGAGAATCTTATTAAGTATTTTTACATTGATATTCATGAGGGAAATTGATCTGAAGTTCTGTTTCTTTGTAGGGTCTTTGTGTAGTTTAGGTATAAGCGTAATTGTGGCTTGAAAGAATGACTTGGCAAGTGTTCCTTCTGTTTCTATTTTGGGGAATTGTTTTAAGAGTACTAGTATTAGTTCTTCTTTGAAGGTCTGACAAAATTATTTACTAAAACCAACTGGTTCTTGGTCTTTTTTCGTTGGGAGACTTTTAGTAACTGCTTCTACTCTGTAGGGTTTATGGGACTGTTTATATAGTTTATTTGATCTTGATTTAATGTTGGTACCTGGTATCTATCTAGAAATTTTTCCATTTCAGGCAGATTTTCTAGGTTTTTTTTTTTTTTTTTTTTTGAGTACAGGCTCTTCTCTTTGTAGTAGGATCTGATAAATTTTGAATTTTCTGTTTCTTTTTTTTAAAAGATTTATTTATTATTTAAATCTGAGTTCATTGTTACTCTCTTCAGACACATCAGAAGACAGTGTCAATTCCATTACAGATAGTTTTGAGCCACCATGTTGTAGCTTGGAATTGAACTCAGGACCTCTGAAAGAGCAGTCAGTGCTCTTAACTGCTGAGCCATCTCTCCAGCCCAAATTTCCTCAGTTTCTATTATTATGTTTCCCTTTTCATTTCTGATTTAGTTAATTTGGATACTGTCTCTGTGCTCTTTGGTTATTCTGGCTAAAGGTTTATCTATGCTGTTGATTTTCTCAAAGAACCAGCTCCTTGTTTTGTTGATTCTTTGTATAGTCCTTTTTATTTCTACTTGGTTGATTTCAGCCCTGAGTTTGATTATATCCTGCCTTCTAATCCTCTTGGGTGTATTTGCTTCTTTTTGTTCTAGAGATTTCAAGTGTGTTATAAAGCTGTTAGTGTATTCTCTCTCCAGTTTCTTCTAAGAACTCCACAGATATGAGTTTTCTATTAGCATTGCTTTCATTGTGTCCAAAAATCTCTGGCAGCTTTCTTGTATGTTCATGGACATGTCTTTTTTAGATTAAGTGATTTTTCTTTTTATAATTTTGTTGAAGATATTCATTTACCCGTTTAGTTATTGGATCCTTGCTCTCTCTTCAATACCTAATTTCCTTAGGTTTAGTCTTCTCATTGGATTTCCTGGATGTTTGGATTATGAACTTTTGCATTTGCATTTTCTTTGACTATCAAATGTGTCAATATTTTCTATAGTATGTTTCCACAAATTCTCTCTTCTCTCTTGTGTCTGAAAGGAAAATTATACAGATTTAGGTTTAAAAATATGAAGTTAAAAATAAGTTTTAAATTCAGACTCAGGACTAAACACTGTGTGAAAAGCAAGCCCAAACAGCCCGCCTGCCGCTAGAACTTCAGAACCATAAAGGAAAGGAATGCAGAACAGACCAGGAGTGCAATTGACTCACAGGCCACCTGGCAGGAAGAGATAAACCCCCAGTCCCCGACATCCAGG
>NC_046172.1:39915126-40125326 GCF_011064425.1 Rattus rattus | reverse complement strand
CTGTAGGCTTCTATTTGTTCTCTAAGGGAGTTCTTCACGTCTTTCTTGAAGTCCTCCAGCATCATGATCAAATATGATTTTGAAACTAGATCTTGCTTTTCTGGTGTGTTTGGATATTCCATGTTTGTTTTGGTGTGAGAATTGGGCTCTGATGACGCCATGTAGTCTTGGTTTCTGTTGCTTGTGTTCCTGGGCTTGCCTCTCGCCATCAGATTATCTCTAGTGTTACTTTGTTCTGCTATTTCTGACAGTGGCTAGACTGTCCTATAAGCCTGTGTGTCAGGAGTGCTGTAGAGCTGTTTTACTGTTTTCTTTCAGCCAGTTATGGGAACAGAGTGTTCTGCTTTCGGGCGTGTAGTTTTGCCCCTCTACAGGTCTTCAGCTGTTCCTGTGGGTCTGTGTCTTGAGTTTACCAAGCAGGTCACTTGCAGCAGAAAAGTTGGTCTTACCTGTGGTCCCGAGGCTCAAGTTAGCTCTCGGGTGCTGCCCACGGGCTCTCTGCATGTGCAGCAACCAGGAAGATCTGGCGCCCGCCCCTTCCGGGGAACCTCAATTGCACCAGGGTTCCAGATGCCCTCCCGTGTTTTCCTCTGGAATCAGTGTGTGTGCAGAGAGCAGTCTCTTCTGGTTTGCAGGCGTGTCTGCCTCTCTGAAGGTTTAGCTCTCCCCTCCCACGGGATTTGGGTGCAAAGAACTGTTTATCTGGTCTGTTCCTTCAGGTTCCGGTTTTTCTCAGGCAGGGTCCTGCGCCTCCTGGGCCCTCCCACGGGAGCCCAGAGGCCTTATACAGTTTCCTCTTGGGCCAGAGATGTGGGCAGGGGTGGGCAGTGTTGGTGGTCTCTTCCGCTCTGCAGCCTCAGGAGTGCCCACCTGACCAGGCGGTGAGGTCTCTCTCCCACTCTCCCACGGGTTTTGGGAGCAGAGAGCTATCTTGTATTTCTTTAAAGGAGTTATTTATTTCCTTTTCAAAGTCCTCTATCATCATCATGAGATGTGATTTTAAATCCAAATTTTGCTTTTTCAGTGTGTTTAGATATCCAGTATTTGCTTTGGTGGGAGAACTGGGCTTTGATGATGCCAAGTAGTCTTTGTTTCTGTTGCTTAGGTTCCTGAGCTTGCCGTTCACCATCAGGTTGTCTCTGATGTTAGGCTGTCTTGTTGTCATGTGTGTCAGCACTCCTGGCTCTTAGCTCTGGGCACAGGCAGAAACACAAAAAGTGTCCTACTTCTGACTGCTCTTTAGTTCTGGTATCCAGATGGCACTAAGCAGGTTCCTCTTGGGCTAGGAATGTAAGTAGAAGTTGGGGTCTCCCCTGAGTTCTCACCTCTGAGAGTCCAGCTCTCTCCCCCACCTGATTTGGGTACAGAAAGCTGTGGGAGCTGTTCAGCTCAGGACACAGGGAGAAACCGGAAGTGATCTGTCCTGAGGCCACTACATGCGTCACTTGGAGTGAAAGAGTTGGTCTTACTTCTGCTCTCAGGTGTGTCAGAGTTCCTGTTGACTGTTTTTCAGCTGTAGGCTCAAAGCAGATACTGAAAGGATCCTTCCCCTGTATCCTCCTAGGTTCCTGTGTCCAGAGGGCACTAGGCAGGTTTATCTTGGGTCAGGAATGTGAGCAGAAGTGTTGGTCTCCCCTGAGCTCTCAGGATTGTCCAAACTTCTAAGTGTCCAGCTCTCTCTGTTGAGAATTGGGTACAGTAAAAATTTATTTAGGTGCTTCTCAGCCATTCGATATAGCTCAGATGAGAAATATTTGTTTAGCTCTCTACCCCATTTTTACCTAAGGACATGGCTATATAACTCCTGGGAATATACCCAAAAGATGTTCCAACATATATCAAGGACATATGCTCTAATATTTTCATAGCAGCCTTATTTATAATAGCTAGAGCTGGAAAGTACCTGGGTGTCCATTGACAGAGGAATGGATACAGAAAATGTGGTACATATACAACAGAGGATTACACAGCTATAAAAACCACTAACTTCATGAAATTCATAGGCAAATGGATGGAACTAGAATATATCATTCTGAATGGGTAACCCAATCACAAAAACACAAATATGGTATGCACTCACTGGGAAATGAGAATGGATCTCCATTGGAGGAGTTAGAGAAAAGGTTGAAGGAGCTGAAGGGATTTGCAACCCCATAAGAACCACAATACCAAACAACCAGAGTTCCTAAGGACTAAACCACCATGCAAAATGTACACATTGACTGGCTGCACCTGGAACTGAACTGAAGTGGTACAGCAGTTTCCTGCACCCAAATCCCATGGGAGACAGAGCTGGACCCTCAGAAGTGTGGACACTCCTGAGAACCCAGAGGAGACAAATGCCCACATTCCTGACCCAAGAGGAAATCATCTAGGACCATTTGTGTCTCCTGGGCACAGTGACCTAGGAACAGTCAAGGGCAGGACCCTTCTGGTGTCTGCCTGCACCCAGAGTTGAAAGCCAGGAGCACTTACACTCCACTCTCATCAATGGACAGGTCATGGAAACAGAAATTAAACAGAGACATAGAGAAACTTACAGAAGTTATGAACTGAATGAGCTTAACAAATACTTATAGAACATTGTATCCTAAAAAAAAGAATATATCTTCTTCTCAGTACCTCACGGTACCTTCTCCAAAACTGACCATATTATTGGTCACAAAACAGGCTTCCACAGATAAAAGAAGATTCAGATAATCCCATGCATCCCATCAAATCACCATGGACTAAGCCTGGTCTTCAATAAAAACAAAAACCACAGAAAGTCTACATATACATGAAAGTTGAACAACGCTCTACTCAATGATAATTTGGTAAAGTAAGAAATAAAAAAAATATTAAAGACTGTTTAGAATATAATGAAAATGACAGCAAAATACTCCGAAACTTATGGGATAAAATGGAAGCAGTACTAAGAGGAAAAATTATAGCTCTTTGGGCCTCCAAAAAGAAACAAGAAAGAGAGTACATTAGCAGCTTGACAGCATACGTAAAATCTCTAGAACAAAAAGAAGCAAACACACCCAAGAGGAATAAAAGGCAGGAAATAGTCAAACTAGGGGCTGAAATAAAGAAAGTAGAAACAAAACGGACTAATAGAAAGAATCAACAAAACCAGGAGCTGCTTCATTCAGAAAATCAACAAGATGGATAAACCAGAAGGCTCAGAGTGTGTGTCAATATTAACAAAATCAGAAATGAAAAGGGAGACGACGTAACAACAGAATCTGAGAAAATTCAAAAAATCATCAGATTCCATTTCAAAAATCTATATTCAACAAAACTGGAAAATCTAGAGGAAATGGTCAATTTTCTAGACAAATGCCAGGTCTCAAAGTTAAATCAACATCAGATAAAACATCTAAACAACCCCGTAAATCCTAAAGAAATAGAAGAAGTTATTAAAAGTCTCCCAACCAAAAAGAACCCTGGAAAAGATGGGTTTAGAGAAGAATTCTGTCAGACCTTCTTAGAATACCTCATATCAATACTCTCCAAACTATTAAACTAAATAGAAACTGAAGGAGCACTACCGAACTCCTTCTATGAAGCCACAATTACTCTTATACCTAAACCACACAAAGACCCAACAAAGAAAGAGAACTTCAGACCAATTTCCCTTATGAACATTGACGCAAAAATACTCAACAAAATTCTGGCAAACCGAATCCAAGAGCACATCAAAACAATCATCCACCATGATCAAGTAGGCTTCATCCCAGGCATGCAGGGATGGTTTAATATACGGAAAACCATCAACGTGATCCATTATATAAACAAACTGAAAGAACAAAACCACATGATCATTTCATTAGATGCTGACAAAGCATTTGACAATATTCAACACCCCTTCATGATAAAAGTCCTGGAAAGCTCAGGAATTCAAGGCCCATATCTAAATATAATAAAAGCAATATACAGCAAACCTGTAGCTAGCATTAAACTAAATGGAGAGAAATTTGAAGCAATCCTATTAAAATCAGGAAGTAGACAAGGCTGCCCACCTGCTCCCTACTTATGCAATATAGTACTAGAAATCCCAGTCAGAGCAATCACACAACAAAATGAGGTCAAAAGAATAAAAATTGGAAAGGATGAAGTCAAAATATCATTATTTGCACATGAAATGTAAGTATATTTATGTGATCCCAAAAGTTCCATCAGAAAACTACTAAGCCTGATACACAATTTCAGCAAAGTGGCTGAGTATAAAATTAACTCAATCAAATCAATAGCCTTCCTCTACTCAAACATAAACAAGTTGAGAAAGAAATTAGGGGAAATGATATCCTTCACAACAGTCCCAAATCATATAAAATACCTTGGTGTGACTCTAAGCAAGCAAGTGAAAGATCTGTATGACAAGAACTTCAAGTCTTTATAGAAAGAAATGAAGAAGATTTCAGAAGATGGAAAGACCTCCCATGCTCATGGATTGTCAGGATTAATATTGTAAAAATGGCCATTTTGCCAAAATCAGTCTACAGATTAATGCAATCCCCATTAAAATTCCTACTCAATTCTTCATATAGTTAGAAAGAGGAATTTACAAAATCATTTGGCATAACAAAAAACCCACATAGGGAAAACTACCCTCAACATTAAAATATCTTCTGGGTGAGTCACCATTCTTGATCTCAAGCAGTATTACAGAGCAATAGTGATAAAAACTGCATGGTATTGGTACAAAGACAGGCAGGCAGATCAATGAAATAGAATTGAAATGCAAAAATGAACTGACACACCTATGGTCACTTGATGTTTGACAAAGGAGCTAAAACCATCCAATTGAAAAAAGATAGAATTTTCAAAACTAGTGATGTTTCAACTGGAGGCCAACATGTAGAAGAATTATAATCAACCCATTCTTATTGCCCTGTATAAAACTTAAGTACAAGTGGATCAAGTGCCTCCACATCAAACCAGATACACTCAAACTAATGGAAGAAAAAGTGGGGAAGAATCGTGATCACATGGGCACTGGGGAACATTTTCTCAACAAATCACCAATGGTTTATGCTCTATGATCATGAATCAACAAATGGGGCCTCATAAAACTGTAAGGCAAAGGACACTGTCATTCTGACATAGCAGAAACAGATTGGGAAAAGATCTTTACCAATCTTACATCTGATAGACGGCTAATATCCAAAACTTACAAAGAACTCAAGGGAACACCCTTATAGAAGTAGGGGAAGGGAAGAGAATAGGGGGTTTATGGACAGGAAACTTGGAAAGGGGATATTTTTTGAAATGTAAATAAAAATCTTCAATAATTTTTTTGGAGAAAATACTGTTTTAATAAATATAGTCAATTAAGTGTTCTTGTTGTAGGATGAAATGTTCTTCAGGAATATGCTCAATAGTGTTATACTTGGGTTATACGTACTTGAGTTAGATCAACTCTCATTTTTTGGGGGGGACTCACACAATGATTTCTATAGTGGCTTTACAAGTTTATTTTTCAAACAGCAATGGATAAGTGTTCCCCTTACTTCACATCCTCATCTGCACTTTGTATTTCTGTCATTGATCTTAACCATTCAGACAGGTATAAGATAGAATCTCTGTGTAGATTTGATTTACACTTTCCTCATGGCTAAGGATATTGAACATTTCTTTAAGTTTTTCTTAGCCATTTAATATAGTTCTATTTAACATTACTTTTTAGATCTGTATTATATTTTAATTAGATTATTTATATAAATACATATGTGGCACTCCTTTTTTTGAGTTCTTTATATGTCTTATATATCAGGCCTCTATCAGATGTGAAGTTGGTAAAAAACTATTCCCATTCTTAGGCTGCTGCATTGCTGAAATTGTGGTATTCTTTGTCTTACAGAAGCTTTTCAGTTTCATGAGGTAACATTTATTAAGTCATATCCTGCATCAAAGAGTTCAAGGATATTCCTTAATTTCTCTTTTATGAGGTTCAGTGTATCTGCTCTTATGTGCAGAACTTTGACCTACATGAACTTGAGTTTTATGTAAGATGATAAGCATGGTTCTATTTGTATTCTATATGCAAATGAACAATTGGACCAGAGATATTCGTTCATGATGCTGTCTTTTTCCAGTGTGCATCTCTTCTTACTCTATCAAAAAAATCAAGCCTTCATATGGGTATAGTTTACATCTATGTTTCCAGTTTGTTTTTCTGCCAATATCATGTAATTTTTATTACTGTAGTTTCACAACGCAATTTGAAAACAGGAATGGTGAGACCTCCCATAGTTCTTTTATTACTCAGGATATTTTGTAGTTACCTATGATTTGTTTTGTATTCACATATGAAGTTGAAATGTCAATATATGTGAAGAATTCTGGTAGAATTTTGAAGGGGACTGCATTATATCTGAAGATTTTTGGTAGGATAGCCATTTTTACTATGTTCATCTTATGGATCTATGAACATGGGCTATCTCTCTATCTTCTGTTATCTTCTTAGATTTGTTTCTTCAGAGATTTGAAGTTCTTGCAATACAGGTCTTGATGTGCTTGGTTAGAGTTACCCCAAGTTCTTTTATATTATTCCAGCCTATTGGAGAATGCAATATTTCCCTGTTTCCTTTGTAAGTTCATTTGTATTTTATAAATAGGTGGGCTACTGATTTTTTCTGAGTTAATTTTGTATCTGCCTTCTTGCTGTGTTTATCAAGCTGTAGGGAATCATTGGTGGAAGTTATATAGCTAGTTATATATACTATACTATCACCTATAAATAAAAATTGTTGAATTCTTCCTTGCTATATTGTATATTCCTGATCTCCTTCAATTGTCTGATTGTTCTCAATAAAACTTCAAATACGATATTGAGTACATATCTAGAGAGTGGACAATCATATGTTTACTTCTGATTGTAGTGGAATTGCTTGAGTTTTTCTCTATTTAATTTAACGTTGACTATGGGCTTGCTGAAAACTCCTTTTATTGTGTTTATGTGTGACCCTTATGTCTCAATTCTTTATACAACTTTATCTTGAACTGTGCTGAACATTGTCAAAGACCATTTTTTCATCTAATGTGATATTCACTTATTTGTTTTTTGTTTTTCTTTCAATTAGTTTGTATGATAGATTAAATTGACTGAAATTTTCTATACTGAAACATCCCTGAATATTGAGAGTGAAGACTTTTTTTTGCATCTATGCTCCTAAGGGAAATTAGCCTAAAATTCTCTTTCTTTGTTGGGTCTATATGTGGTTTGTGTATTACGGTAACTGCAGCTTCTTAAAATGCACCAGGCAACATTGATTCTGTCTCTAATTTGTGGAATTATTTAAGGAGTATTGGTGTTAAGATCTCTTTGAAAGATTGACAGATTTCTGTGATATAGCAATCTGGCTCTAGTCTTTTTCTAGTTGGGGGACATGTAATAATTGCTTCCATTTCAGGAGGCATTATCATTCTATTGAAACTGCTTATCCTTTCTTGATTTATCTTTGGTAAATTGTACCCAGGAAACTCAAGAAGGATGACCAAAATGTGGATGCTTCCACTCCATCTTAAAAAAGGGAACAAACATATCCATAGGAAGTGATATGGAGGCGAAGTTTGGAGCAGAGACTGAAGGAACAGACATTCAGAGCCTGCCCCACATGTGGGCCATATATATACAGCCACAAAAACTAGATAAGATCGATGAAGTTAAGAAGTACATGCTGACAGGAACTGGATATAGATCTCTCCTGAGTGACATATCCAGATCATGTCAAATACAGAAGTCAAAGCTAGCAGCAAACAACTGAACTGAGAACGGAACAGAACCACCTTTGGGGGAACTAGAGGAAGGATTGAAAGAGCTGAAGGGGCTTGCAACCCCATAAGGACAACAATGCCAACAAACCAGAACTTCCAGGGACTAAACGACTACCCAAAGACTATACGTGTATTGACCCAAGACTCAAACTGCATATGTACCAAAGAATAGCCTTGTTGGGGTACCAGTGGAAGGGGAAGCCCTTAGCCCTGCCAAGGCTGGACCCACAATGCAGGGGAATGTTGTGGGTGTGTTAAGAGGGGTGGATTGGGAGAACAAGCTTATAGGGGAGGGGGAGGGGGAGGGGTTAGGGAGCTTATGGACAGGAAATCGGGAAAGGAAATAACATTTGAAATGTAAATAACGAAATATGTCCAATAAAAAACTGATTGATCTGATTCTAGCCAAGAAATCTGCCTGGGACAGAGCCAGAATTCTAGATACCCTTCTACACCTAGAGACAGTAAGACTGCCAGAAGTTTGATCACAACCAGGCTCACAGGTGAGACAACTTCCACCATAATACCTGGACTAACTCGGAACTGCACAGGGCCCAGACGCTGCAGGACCTTTCCAACCTACCTGAGGCATATAATTCTTTCTTTATACAACAGTTCCCAAGAGCAGATCATGTCTTCCAGCACCACCCCAACACCACACCCTGAGACAGCCCAACTTTCAGGAAGTCCCACATAATCAACTGCCAGAGACAGACTGACTCAAGGAGGTAAATAATAACCAACCTCACAAGAGGGACAGGATCCAGTGAGAGATGGCAGTGCCAGTGAACACCTAAAATAAACTGATGGTGAGAGGTAAGCACAAGAATATAATCAATAGAAATTGTTGCATCTTGGCACCATCAGAACACTTCTTCCAGCACAGTAAGCCCTGTATACCAAAACACACCAGAAAAACATGATTCTGATCTAAAATCCATCTCATGATGATGATAGAGGACTTTATGAAAGTCATAAACAACACCTTAAAGAAATACAGGAAAGCACAGGTAGAATTCCTTAAAGAGGAAACACATAAAACTCTAAAAGAAATATAAGAAAAAAAAAAAAAAACCAAACGGGAATGAATTGAACAAAATCATCTGGGATTTAAGGAGATGAAAACAATAAAGAAATTACAAAAGGGAGACAACCTTGGAGATGGAAAACCAAGGAAAGAGATCAGGAGTCATAGATGCAAGCATCCCCAACAGAATACAAGAGATTGAAGAAAGAATCTCATGTGCAGAAGATACCAGAGAAAACAATAGTCGAGAAAATGCACAATGTAAAAAGCTCCTAATACAAATCATCCAGGAAATCCAGGACACAATGAAAAGAACCTATCTAAGGATAATATGTATAGAAGAGTGGAAAAATTCTCAACTCAAAAGGCTAGTAAACATCTTCAACAAAATTGTAGAAAACTTCCTGAACTTAAAGAAAGAGATGCCCTCAATCATACAGGAAGCATGCAGAACACCAAATAGATTGGACCAGAAAAGAAATTTCTCCTGTTATATAATAATCAAATCACCATTTTCACAGAACCAAGAAAGAATATTAAAAATGGTAAGGGGAAAATGTCAAGTCATAAATAAAGGCAGGCCTATCAGAATTAGACCAGACTTCTCAACATACTCTAAAAGCCAGAAGATCTTGTGAAGATAATATACAGACACTAATTGTGCAAAAATACTGGCTCAGAGTACTATACCCAGCAAAACTCTCAATTACTATTGACAGAGAAACAAGATATTCCATAAGAAAATTAAACTTAATCAATATCTTTTCCCCAATCCAGACCTAAAGAGGATAATAGATGGGAAACTCCAACATAAGGATGGAAACTACACCCAAGAAACAGCAAGAAAATTCATATACGATGCTCAAGTCCAAGTAGGTCAAGGACCTCACATAAAACCACATATGCTCGAATTTCCCTAGATGCACAGAACACATGAAACTCAAGAAGGATGACCAAAATGCGAATTCTTCACTCCTTCTTAAAGGGGAACAAGAATACCCTTGACAGGGAATAGGGAGGAAAAGTTTAGAACAGAGGCAGAAGGAACACCCATTCAGAGCCTGCCCCACATGTGGCCCATACATATATAGCCACCAAACTAGATAAGATGGATGAAGCAAAGAAGTGCAGGCCAACAGGAACTGGATGTAGATCTCTCTTGAGAGACATAGCCAGAATACAGCAAATACATAGGTGAATGCCATCATTAAACCACTGAACTGAGAACGGGATCCCCGTTGAAGGAATCTTAGAAAGGACTGGAAGAGCTTGAAGGGTCTCAAGACCCCATATGAACAACAATGCCAAGCAACCAGAGCTTCCAGACACTAAGCCACTACCCAAAGACTATACATGGACTGACCCTGGGCTCCAACTGCACAGGTAGCAATGAATAGCCTAGTAGGGGCAACAGTGGAAGGGGAAGCCCTTGGTCCTGCCAAGGCTGGACCCCCAATGAACGTGATTGTTGGGGGGAGGGAGGTAATGGGGGAAGGATGGGGAGGGGAACACCCATAGAGAAGGGGAGAGGAAGGGGTTAGGGGGATGTTGGCCTGGAAACCAGGAAGGGGAATAACAATCAAAATGTAAATAAGAAATACCCAAGTTCATAAAGATGGAGAGAAAAAAAAACACATATGCTGAATGTAATAGCAGAGAAAGTGTGAAAGGGCTTCAAACACATAGGCACAGGGGGATATTTTTCTGAAAAGAACACTAATGGCTCAGGCTCTAAGATCAATGATTAACAACTGGGACCTCATGAAATTTAAAAACAACTGTAAGGCAAAGGAAACTGTGAATAAGACAAAATAGCAAACTACAGAGTATGTCCTTATGATTCTCTGTATTTCCTCTGTCACTACCTCCATCTTTTTGTTTCTGATGTTAAAATTTGGATATTCTTTCTTTGCCTTTTAGTAGTGTAGATGAGGTTTTGTCTGATTTTATCAAAGAATCATCTCTTTGCTTTATTGATTCTTTGTATTGTTTGACTTGTTTCTATTTCATTATTTCAACCCTGAATTTGGTTATTTCTTTTCCTTTACTCTTAATTTCTTTTTATTCTAGAGCCATGGATCTCTACTTTCCTAATGCTGTGACCCTTTAATATAGTTCATTATGTTGTGGTGGCCCATCAAAGATAAAATTAATTTATTGCTATTTTATAACTAATTTTGTTACTTTTATGAATTATAATGTAAATAATGACATACAGGGTGTGAGGTATGAAACCACCAAATTGGTCACAACCCACAGGTTGAGAACTACTGTTCTAAAGCTTTTAGGTGTGCTGTTAAGTTGCTAGTATGAGTTCACTCCTGCTTTATATAAATTCACACACTTGAT
The DNA here is from genome assembly GCF_011064425.1 of Rattus rattus. Lineage (NCBI taxonomy): Eukaryota > Metazoa > Chordata > Mammalia > Rodentia > Muridae > Rattus > Rattus rattus. The sequence continues at coordinate 40,114,186 of NC_046172.1, read as the reverse complement.
CCTGTGAATTTTTCTCTTAGAACAATTTTTATTGTGTCATATAAATGTGGGTGTGCTATGTATTCATTTTCATTTAATTTTAGAAGGTCTTTAATTCCCCACTTTTGTCTTAATCCATTGTTCATTCAGTAAAGCGTTTTTCAGTTTCTATTTGTCTGCAAGCTTCCATTTGCTGATCTTATTGTGGAAAGTCACCTTCATTCTATGGTGGTCTGATAGAATTCAAAGAGTTATTTTAGCATCTTTGTTGTTTTTGAGACTTGCTTTGTGACTGAGCATGTGGTCAATTTTATAAAAAGTTCCATGAGTTGCAGAGAGGATGAGATATTCTTTTTTTTTTTTTTTTTTTTTTTTTGATCAAATGGCGACAATTTTTTTTTCCCAAGGCTGAATTTATACCATAACAGGGGTAACAGAGAGAGGGGGAAGTGTGAAACCTTTACGTAGGCCTAGGGTGCAGTATTTGTGTGGTCAGGGAATTGGCTGATGTTGACAGGATGTTAGAAAGGTCACAGGTTTGTCATATCTATTAGTCAGCAGGATGTTGGTTTCTCAGAAAGTTTCCAGGTCATCACATTGGGCATCCTGACGTCAGATGTATTTCTCAGCAAGGTCACAACTTTATCATATCATTATTCATCCTGACCACCGGATTTGTATTAGTCTTCTGCAGCTGGCTGAGGATCTTCCATGAACCCAGTCATACTTAACTCTAACCATAATAATAACATCAATAATGGAGGGTTTCAAGGGCATCGCTCCCAACAGTATCTTAGATATATTTTTATTCCTATGGAGCAACACTATGGCAAGGCAACTTATGAAGAAAACATTTAACATAGGGCTCATGGTTCCAGGGGTTTAGAGTCCACCTTCATCATGCCAGAAAACATGGCAGGAGGCAGGCAGGGAGAGGAGGACCAGAGCAGCACCTGAGAGCTTCCACCTGATCCACAAGCGTGAGATACAGAGAGAAAGACAGGTAACAGGAAATGGCTTGGGCTTTTGAAATCTCAAAGCCTAACCTTACTGATATACCTCCTTTGACAAAGCCATACCTCCTAACTCTTCCCAAACTCTTCCCTAACTCTTCACCAACTGGGGACCAAGCATTCAAATATATGAGTTTACTGGGGGTGATTCTTATTCAAACCAGGACACTACATTCTCTGGTCCCCATAGACTTGTGACCATATCATAATGCAAAATTCTTTTAGTGCAACTTCAAAAGTTCCCATAGTTTTTCACAATCTCAACACTGCTTCAGAGTCTCTTCTGAGACTCGAGGCAATAACTGGAAGAGCTTGAAGGGCTTGAGACCCCATATGTACAACAATGCCAAGCAACCAGAGCTTCCAGGGACTAAGCCACTACCTAAAGACTATACATGGACTGACCCTGGACTCTGACCTCATAGGTAGCAATGAATATCCTAGTAAGAACACCAGTGGAAGGGGAAGCCCTGGGTCCTGCTAAGACTGAACCCCCAGTGAACTAGACTGTCGGGAGGAGGGCGGCAATGGGGGGAGGGTGGGGAGGAGATATTCTTTTTTGTTTGCGTGTACTGTTCTATAAATATCTGTTATGTCTATTTTGTTTATACTGGCTGTTAGCTCCAGTATTTCTTTGTTTATATTTTGTCTGAATAATCTATCTACTACTGAATGTTTGGTATTGAATTTTCTACTATCAGAGTGTGAGGGCTAACATATGATTTAAGCTGTAGTACTGTTTATTATAAAAATGGGTGCTTTTGTGTTTAGGTCATAGGAGCTAAGAATTTAAGTGTTAGTTTAGTGGATTTTTCATTTGATGGATATGTAGTGTTTTCCCCAATCCCATTTGGTTAGTTTTGGTTTGAAGTAGATTAATTAGTTATTATAATTTCTATACTATCTTGTCTCTTAGGTCTATTACATGTAATAACATTTTCCAGCCGTTTACCATGGGGTAATGCCAATCTTTGATGTTGAAGTGTGTTTCTTTAATGTACCAGAAGGATGGATCCTTTCTTTTCCATTTATTCTGCTATTCTGTATCTTTTTCTTGGTGAATTGAGACCATTGCCTTTGAAAGATGTCAATGACCAATGATTGTTGATTCCTGCCACCATCTTGTCATTGTTGTTGTCATTTGTTGTGGTGGTGTTGAGGGTGTGGGTGTGTTTGTGTAAGTGTGTGCTTTTATTCTTTTGATTTTGGTCCTGTGAGAATATTTATTCCTTGTGAATCCACGGTTATAGTTAAATTTCTGAGATAGTAGTTTTCCCTCTACAACCTTCTGTACAACTGTATTTGTAAATAGATACTGTTTATATTTGGCCTTACTGTGGGGCATCTTATTTTCTATATATTCATTTAATGTTTTGTAAGGATAGTAGCCTGAGCTGGATGTTCTGTTCTTTCACAGTGTGAAGGCCATCTCCAGTCCTTTCTGCGTATTAAAATCTCCATGGGAAAGTCTGATGTAATTCTAAATGTCTGTCTTTACCCCTTTCAGCTTTTAATGTTTTTCTTTGTTCTATGTTCTTAGTGTTTTGATTATTATGTGACAAGGGGCCTTTTTTTCTCCTATAATGTATTTTGACCTATGTATGCTTCTTAGTAGGTTTGAAATTTCTCCTTTGACTTAGGAAATTATATTCTGTAACTTTGGTGAAAACATTTTCTGGGCTTTGACCTAGCATTATTCTTTCTTTATTATTATTACTCTTAGGCTTGTTCTTTCCCACTTAGAGCTGTATGTTTCAAGGACTATCTCTTAGTATATCAACCTGGCTGTGGGTTTCTACATTTGTTCCCTTCTGATGGAGTAGGAAACTTCTTTGATGATGACTAAGTAAGGCACTGATCTATGAATAAAGCAAACTGTCATTTGGAGGCATTGGAGTAAGGAAATTTAAATTGTTTGTGTTTGGCTTTATTGGACCCCAACTCCAGCAGGCATCCACTGCTAATCCATAGGCCTTGCCTGCTGGAAAACCAAATATGTTGCAGGCAGATCTTCTATTAAACTTGTGTTTCCCCAGATACAATCCCTCACTCTCATTCCAAACTGTGCAGCTTTCTCTGCCCTCCCTCTTCTATGTGGATTTTTTTTTGTTTCTGTGTGGGCAGCTATTTTTCTCTCTTTTCTATTAAAAGCAATTGCACAATAGAAAGCCACAAAGCAAAGCATAGTTAGAAAGAGCTACAACTTGTCAGACTAAATTGAAGGAACTATAATGAAAAATGCACAAAAGATCATTAAGATTGTAATGAAATATCTTTCTAAAATGTTTTAGCTCATGAAAGTGTAGTGATTTAACCAACTTGATAGTTTGCTACCTTAAGTAAAATAATTGTCAGATTTTTATTCTTGGACTTGACTAGGATACAGGACATTTTACATTTACTATAGATTTGTTCATTCCTGCATGTAAGTATTGCTTGGACCATTAACTCATTCTTTTCTAAATAACTAAAATAAAGGTTTCTTCTTAGGAATGTATTTAAGTAATTTGATATTATAATGCATACTTTCTAAGAGAACTAAATCTTGAAAATAATATGTAAGTCCAAAAATGGAAAGGAAAGACTTCAAATTCCAACTACACATCTAATTTTTCTGTCCTACTCACATCAAAAATTTATAATCAGTATCAGCCAGAACACTTGCAAACATGGAGTCCAGTGAAAAATGCCATTTTATAAATAGTATTCAGTTTTCTTAATAGTTCATTTTATTGGTATATTGGGTTTTTTAACTCTAACTTCTAATTTATATTTTGTATTAAATATATTATTTTTAATTAACAGGAGTAAGTAGGTTCATGATTGGCATTTTATATTGCTGAAAATGAATAAGCTCTGTGTATGTTTTTATTATATATTTGTGTTATTACTTTTAGATTAACTTATTTTAAATATTCATCTCTCATTCAAGACTGCAACTTCTCCAATCTCTATCTTTCCTCCTCAGCATCCCTCAACATTTTGTTATTTTTATCCATGACAAGAGACTATCTCTCTAGGGATGGGTTTCTGGCACCTCCAGTCCTCCCAGTCTTCCATGATGTTCAGGGAGTCTCAGATATAGTTTTTGTATTGTAAATGTACTTGTTCGAGTCAGGTACAGCTCTGTTTCTGATCTCTGTATTTTGACCAGTTGCATCATCCTGTAATAGTCTCCATCTATTTCAAACGAAGCTGTTCTGATGAAGAGTAAAATCTACACTTATCTGTAAATAGAAGAATAAAGGTTTATGAGGCAGTTACATACTGTACTGCTTTAAGGAAATGGGAAATGGTGAGTGAAATGCTGACATTGAGAATGTGTTACTGGAACCATTCTCATAAATGTACTCTGGTGTTTTTTCTTTCCATAGTCAGTGTATTGCTGTTGATTACCCATAGCATCATAGTCATTTTACATACTAACTTATGTTCTTTGGTGGAATTCATCATCCAAGAGAAGCATGCCTAAGTTAGGGTAGCCAATAAAATTCTAGTGAGACACATTCCCTTTGCTCCATTATTTTATTCAAAACACACACACACACACACACACACACACACACACACACACACACTCACTCACTCACACATGCAGGCTCAAAGACATGCATAAAGAGAACCAGAAGTGGAAAATATTAATGATACTTTAATAATTTCAGAATGTTTATTTGTTCCAGTATAACTTTTTAAAATGTGAGTCATGTTTCAAAAGACCCAGCTTAAAGGAAGGGCCCAGTTTAATTTTACAAACTCCATTTTGCTTTTAGACACTCACAATTCCCTTGTGCAAATACCTACTCTTTTGATAGCAACAATGAATTTGTAGTTAAAGAGAACATACCTAATGTCTTAAAGGAGATTGATTAAGCTAGCAACCATTTTTCATACTAAGCTGAAATCATTATTAGCCAATAGAATTGTATCAAGCAAATATCAACCAAACATGTAACTGCCAAGTTGGAAAGACCCTCTGCCTGCAACCATGATAAAAATGCAAGGCTTGTACCAGATCAGCACATTTTCACACCCTCCACTGTGCTGGATACTTGGGAAGGGTCCAAGACTAAGCTTGAATAAAGACTGTTTGATTTTTTGCAGATAAGTTGGATCCAGGTGGTATCTGGTGGTCTGTGGGGACATTGAGATCTGGGTATGACATCTGCAGGCTCGTTCAGGATGCACCCCCACCAGGACCCAGTACATATGGAGTTGAAGACATATCAATGTGTTTAGATCAGTGTGTTTATCTGAATGTTTGGCCATTTCTGTGTAGTAAATTTCTAGTTTATTGGTAAATAAACTAATAATTTAATACTGCCACAGAGGACCCATGTGGACACATTGGACCCCTGAGGCAATAGGGGTCAGGAGAATTCCATGACCCACTAGTAGGCGACTGGATCCCCCTCATTTCTGTGAAGAGGAACAGCAGGTTTTGCACACCAGCCATACAGCAATTAGCTGTCCTCTCATTTTTGCTTTTGATATTGTGAGCCAATCAACATTAGTGTGTCTGTTTTTCTTTTGTTTGTCTTATTATATTTCATAAACTTAGGATAATTTGACAGACCCAGATGACCCCCTTAGATGGATGGCTTTCCATGTAAGATGGCCAACTGAAAGGACCTTGGACTCCCCTCACAATACAGTCAAGATTGTCATGTGTATTCGGCCTACTGATCTGGATCAAATCCACTATATAATCACCTGGAGAGATATTTTGCCCAACCCACCAAACTGAGTGAGGTCACTACTGCCTCCAAGAAATATCCTTGCAATGAATGAAGACAAGGAAGAGAAACCTAAACTAATTTTGCCCTCTACCCTGTTTTGAGGCATAGCAGGGATATAGAATTTTTTTCACTCCTCTCCTCCTCATACTAGAATTGGCCACTGACTGTAGATGGCCCACAGCTAGTACTGGAGGGGGCTAAAGGAGTGGCAGAACTAGGGGAATCAGGAAGGGCAATCAAGCCCTTAATTTGTCCTCTACATACCAGAAGTTAGGTTGTTAGGACAAGACAGGCATGAGACAACAGATAGCAAAATGGCCCTCCCCCTTAGGGCCAAGGTAACCCCAGATGACCAGGAGAACCAACCTATGCATTACTGGCCTTTTCTACTAGTGATTTATTAAATTGCAGATGAAGAACCCCAAGCTTTTTGAGAGACCAGGGGCCCTTACAGATCATTTAGATATAGTAATCTTTACCCATCAACCGCTTGGGATAATTGTCAGCAAACACTATAGATTCACTTTACCACAGGAGAGACAGAATGATATTTTTAATTTTATTTAATTCTTTCTTTAACAATCCAGATTATATCCCCTTCCTGGTCCACCCTCTGACTGTTCCACTTCCCATACATCTCACCCATGTCTCGATGAGCTTGTCACCCCTCACCCCACTAACCCTCACCCCATCAGACGTCCCCATTCCCTGGGGCCTACAGTTTCTTGAGGGTTAGGTGCATACTGAGACTACACCCAGCAGTCCTCTGCTGTATATGTGTTGGGGGCCTCATATCAGCTGGTGAATGCTGCATGATTGATGGTCCAGGTTCTGAGAGTTTTCAGGAGTCAAGGTTAGTTGAGACTGCTGGTCCTCTCCTCAGCTTCTTTCAGGGTCACCCTCTCCTCAGCTTCTTTCAGATTTCCCCTGATTCAACCACAGGGGTCAACAGCTTCTGTCAACTAATTGGGTGTAAATATCTGGATCTGATTCTTTCAGCTGCTTCTTGGGTCTTTCGGAGGGCAGTCATGATAGGCCCCTGTGTTTGAGCACACCATAGCAAAAAATTCCCCACTATGCCACAGGTCATGTGTTCCACTGTGTTCATAGAGGCCTTAATTGTAATAGGCAGAAACTAGAAACAACCCTGGTGTCCCACACTGTAACGCCCACCTCGACCGGCAAGGAAGACGCAACACCATTGGATTCTTCTCAACAGCCTTTATTGCAGGAACACCTCATTGTTGATACGGGGACCCCGAGCAACAAAGGCACTAGCCTTATATACAAAACAGGCTAATGCTGTATATTTGTCCTCTAGGGATTGGTGGAGCATGAAATACCTCATTAGCATGAATATCACTCCAGCCTGATAGCTGCCAGAGAAATGCCAACACATGCGCAGAAAGGTTGTTTACCACAAACGACCACTGGATGTCGGCGCCATCTTTAGCCGCTCCCTACACCACACCAGAAGAACGGATACAAAATGTGGTCCATTTACACAACAGAATACTATTCAGCTATTAAGAACTAGAAAATCTTGGAAAATGAAACGCCAATGCCTTATGTTCTAAGATCAAGAATCAACAAATGGGATCTCATAAAACTGCAAAGCTTTTGTAAGGCAAAGGACACTGTCATAAGGACAAAATGGCAACCAACAGATTGGGAAAACATCTTTACCATTCCTACATCCAAGAGAGGGCTAATATCCAATATATACAAAGAATTCAAGAAGTTAGACTCCAAGAAGCTAAATAACCCTATTAAAAATAGGGTACAGAGCTAAGCAAAGAATTCTCAGCTGAGGAATATCGAATGGCTGAGAAGGACCTATAGAAATGTTCAACATCCTTAGTCATCAATGAAATGCAAATCAAAACAACCCTAAGATTCCACCTCACCCCAGTCAGAAAGGCTCAGATCAAAAACCCAGGTGGCAACAGATGCTGATGAAGATGTGGAGAAAGAGAAACATTACTGCATTGTTGGTGGGATTGCAAGATGGTACAACCACTTGGGAAACCAATCTGGTGGTTCCTCAGAAAATTGTACATTGTACTACCTAAGGACCCAATTATACCACTCCTGGGCATATACACAAATGGTGCTCCCGTGTACAACAAAGACATGTGTTCCACTATGTTCATAACAGCCTTATTTATAATAGCCAGAAGCTGGAAAGAACCCAGATGCCTTTCAACAGAGGAATGGATAAGAAAATGTGGCACATCTTTACAATGGAGTACTACTCAGCTATCAAAAACAATGACTTCATGAAATTCATAGGCAAATGGATGGAGCTAGAAAATATCATCCTGGTTGAGGTAACACAATTGCAAAATAACACACATGGTATGCACCCACTGATAAGTCGGTATTAGCCCTAAAGCTCGGATTACCCAAGGTACAATCCACAGACCACATGAAACTCAAGAAGTACAACCAAAGTGTGGATGTTTTAGTCCTTCCTAAAGGGGGAAAATTTTTCACAAGAATATATGCGAAGACGAAGTTTGGAGCAGAGACTGAAGGAATGGCCATTCAGAGCCTACTCAATCTGGGGATATATATATATATATATATATATATATATATATATATATATATATATATATATATATATATATGAGAGAGAGAGAGAGAGAGAGAGAGAGAGAGCGCCACCAAAACTAAACAATATTGATGAAGACAAGAAGTGCATGATGACAGGAGCCTGATATAACCATCTGCTGAGAGTGTCAGTCAAAGCATTACAAATACAGAGAGGAATTCTATCAGCAAACCATTAAACTGAGAACAGGGTCCCAGTTGGAGGAGTTAGAGAAAGGATTGAAGGAGCTGAAGGGGCTTGCAACCCCATAAGAACAATAATACCATCTAACCAAAGCTCCCAAGGACTAAACCACTACCCAAAGAGTACACATGGACATATCCATGGCTCCAGCTGCATATGTCGCAAAGGATGGCCTTGTTGGGCACCAATGGGAAGAGATACCCTTTGTCCTTCCAAGTTTGGACCCTCTCCCCTCCAGCGTAGGGAAATGTCAGGGTGGTTAATTTGGAAAGCGTGGTTTTTGGGGAGAGGGAACATTCTTATAGAAGAAGAGAAAGGGGAGGGGAGAGGATGCTTATTGGTGGGAAACTAGGAAAGGGAATAACATATGAAATGTAAATAAAAGTATACAATAAAAACAAGATAGTATCATCCCGAGTGAGGTAACTCAGACCCAAAAGGACATGAATGGTATGTACTCACTAATAAGTGCAGATCCTCAGGTCATTAAGGTTTTGCTGATTATAAATTCCTAACTTTGAGGAACTGGCTAAGCCTCTCTACGAAGTCACTAAAGAAAAGCCTTTTAAATGGACTGATTCTCAAGAGGATTCTTCCTTCCTTCTTTGCTTGCTTCCTTCCTCTTCTCCTTTCTATCTTCCTCCATTCTTGCCTTCTTCTTTCTCCCTCTTCCTCTCCAACATCCTCCCCATCTCCTTTCTCCCCTCACGCCTCTCTCTCTCTCTCTCTCTCTCTCTCTCTCTCTCTCTCTCTCTCTCTCTCTCTCTGTCTCTCTCTTTGTCTCTCTCTCTGTCTCTCTCCCTCTCCCTCTCCCTCTCTTTTTTAAAAAATTTTTAGAAAAGGTTTGACTGAGTGCCTGTTTGACAGCAAAAATAGCCAGTACGGAAAATAGACCAAGTCTTGACTAATCAGCAAATGTGTTCAAGAACACAAAAATTTTCATCGATTGTCTGAATGACTTCACATGCTCAAGTTTAGAGTTGGCCAGCTTCCCTCTCCAGCAATTCTATATGAGCCAAGGCACCACACACAATTTAATAGGGTTGGGGAGACAGCTGCAACATGGCCTGGAAGAGGTTTTATGTGACCAGGAGTAAGGATTTAGGCCCATGAGTCCTCTCGACCAGCTGAGAGGACTCCTTTAATGGACTAAGTTTTTGTTGATGGCTTCTGCCTTGTTTCAGCACCTGGATATTGAGGCACTCTTCAAAACATGCCATGCCAGGATCCTGAAACAAGTACATAGGCTCAGAAAAGGACTTTTCTGATAAACCCATACCAGACGCTGAGGTCATCTGTGACACTGATAGTAGCAACTATATGTGTGGTGGACGGGAGGCAAATGTGATATTTGAATCTGGTACTATCTTGGCCTCAGGCCTATATGCCAGCACTTGGGCCCAATGAGCACAATTAATTGCCTTTACAAAGGCCCCCAACTTGGGCAAAGCAAAGCAGGTTATTATTTGTACTGATAACAGATAAGTCTTTGCCACTGCCCATGATCATGGGGTCATCTATCAAAAGAGGGGATTGCTTATTGCAGAGTGAAAGACTATCAAAAAGGAACAAGAAAGTTTAGACTTGTTTCAAGCACTCTGCTTACCAAAAAGTTGGCAATCAGTCATTGCCAGGGTCACCAAAAGGGAACTAACAAGGAGGCCAGAGGCAATCAGAAATCATATGCAGCAGCAAAGGCTGACACCCTTAACCCTATGACAATCCTGGCCCTTAAGCTGCTAGATCCTGTACCATCCACTCTACCAGGAAAAAAATTTAAATATTCTAAGGAGAGAATAGCTTACATCAAAACCAAACTGGCTATGTCCCACAATCCTGGAAATTGGTGGCTCACAAAGAATTATGCCCCAGTGAGGCAAGAGACTGGGTACTCACTGGGAAATTCACTTCATTGAGGTAAATCTAGGCAAATTTGGATATAAATATTTGTTAGTATTTGTAGATACTTTTTCAGGATGGACTCAGTCTTTCCCCACTGAACAGCAGATGGCACAGTGGTCATAAAAAGATAATAGAAGATATCCTTTCCAGGTATGGAATGCCAGCTCCCCCTGAGTTCTGATAATGGGCCTGCCCTCACTGCTCAGGTAATACAGAAAATGGTCAAAAGTATAGGGGAAGAATGAAAACTGCATTGTGCTTTCAGTGCCAAAGCTCAGTACAGGTAGAGAGGGTGAATAGAACTTTAAAATAGACCCTTACTAAATTAACCATGGAGCCTGTTTGAGACTGGGAGGCTCTCCTTCCCTTCACTCTATATAGGGTAGAAAATACTCCTTATACTTTGGGATTAACCACTTTTGAAATTATGTTGGGAAGACCTCCACTCATACTTCCTAACATAAGAGCTGATATCCTTACTGAAATTGCTGACAAATATGATTTTGATTCTCATGAGACTTTTAGCCACACCCAAAAGGAGCTATGATCCCAGATAAAGGCAATCTACAAGGCTGCTCCTCCACCTATGCTACACAAGAATTACCCTGATGACAGAGTGTTCATTAAGAGACATCAATAGCAATCCATGAAGCCACATTGGAAATGATCATACGTACTTGTGCTGACCACTCCCCCTGCTCTCAGAGTTGATGGGATCTTTATTGGATTAATCGCACAGGAGCTTGCATGACCAATCCTTACTCAGATTCAGAAAACATCACATCCAAATGGCAGGCCTTGAATGACAAAGACAGTTTTTAAAACTCATGTTGCAATGCCTATAGTTTTTATGCCCTTATTTTTAACTACTGTCACTTTTTCCAAAAACAATCCGCAGCAGCCTTACAATTTGATTTGGGTCCATAGTGACATTTCCACAGGAGATATACTCAAATATCAGCAATAAATGTTCCTATATGTACTTGGTTCCTCTATTTAACTTTTGACTTGCAGGCCCTGTTGTTAATCAGCTGAGCTGACAAACTTATAAGACAACATTGCTTTTATGTCTGTCTAGCACACAAACATGTGGATATAAGCTGAACTTGAAAAATATGTGGGCACTGACTACTATTTATGTAGCTCATGGGATTGTGTAAGCACCAGAGATATTTGATCAGTAGCACCTATGAAAGATGATCTTGTTCAGGTGAACCTAGCCAAAAACTCAGAAGACAGAAAAGGCTCCTTCTGTGGGCAGGGATTGAAGACCATGTAATCCTATACTCATTCAGTTCACCCAGAAAGGGAGGACAACTTCAGGATGGGATACGAGAAGAACTTGGAACCTTAACATGTATGTTTGGGGAGGACCAAACCCAGGGGCATTTTCTTAATCATCTGTTTTGTTAAAGAATCATAGGTTGTCATGTGCCACTGGGTGCAAATCCAGTGTTGTCCCCACCTAGAAACCCACAAACCAATGCCCCAAAGTTCACTGTTACTATGAGGCCTATCCCAAACCCTAGTGATATTGTGTACTCTGATGTTCAGATACAAAAGAACTTCCAGATTGATGAAGACCCTATTCTCCTTCTCCTATTAAAAGCTACATATGAAATCCTAAATGTCACCCATAATGAACTTCCTTCTGATTGGTGGCTTTACCTAAATATTAAACCCACTTACTATGATGTCCTTGCTTATACTGTCTCACTTACTGAATCGACAGAAGCAAGCAACTACAGATGGAAACAAGCAGGCCTAGGTGGATTATATTGCAATCAGTTACAGGACAAGGGTTATGTATAGGCCAATAAGTACACCAAGGATATTCCTGCCTTTATATTCAGACTATTCCTTGGGATAGGGCCTACTTCTCAACTGGCTTAACCCCATGAATTGAAATGGAAGCATTTAATGCCTCCTCTGACTTCTGTGTTTTGGTTCAGTTGGTTGCCAGGGTGACTTACCATTAAGGAGAAGATGGTCTCAACCATTTTGCTTCTGGTCTTCATAAACACTTAAGAGAGAACCTATAGCAGCCATTGTTTTGTCTATCCCCTAGACATCAGTATAGCAGTAGTTATGGGAACATGAGGCACAGCCTTAGTATAATAGGGTGTCTACTCCTTGTGAGAAGCTATTGATGGGGAAATCCAAATATTTTTTTTAAAAAATGCCAGATCTAGAAAAATCTGTTTCCTCCCTATCTGAAATGGTTTTGCAAAATCAAAGGGGCTTAGATCTACTCTTTCTTCAACAAGGAGGGCTATGTATTGCCCTTGGAAAAGCATGCTGTCTATATGCAGACTATACAGTGTTGCCATAGAAAACATGGCTGAATTAAGGAAAAGATTACAAGTCAGAAAGCTAGAAAAATAACAGTGTCAAGGCTCTTATGAAAGACTATTCAATGAGTCTTGCTGGTTAACTACCTTGATATCCTCTTTGCCTGGCCTACTCTTTATACTAATCCTGTTACTCACATTTGGGCCCTGCATTCCTAATAGACAGGTTAACTTTTTCAAAGACTAAGTCAATGGTGTACAGCTCTTGGTCCTTACCTCTCAATATTAACCTTTAGAACTTGAGACCATAGATATTGAGGTCCCATGATTGGGCCCTCTTAGGTACTTGTGAAATGACAATGAAGGGCCCAGATTAAATGTAGGGTACAACTTAACATTAAAACTCCATTTTGCTTTCAGACTTTGTTTTACATTAACTTGCCCACTTAATGAAATCAGCTATTGGAAAAACACCAAGGTTTTCCAAGAACCATGTCACCCTGGCAGCAGTCAGTATTCCCGTGGGCAAGTAGCCAATCTTTGCAACAACCAATAAGTACTTAAGGAGAATGGACATGATGCCTTAACATAGATTAAGGTAGCATTGTTCATATCAAGCTGAAATCATTACTAGACAAGCAAATAGCAACCAAACATGCAACTGCCAATTTGGAAAGTCCCTCAGTCCGCAACTGTGATAAACAAGCAAAACTTGTGCCAACTCAGCACTCTCCTCAGCTTTCACTGTCTTGTAGAGATTGGAGGGTCCAAGCTCAAGTTTCAATAAGAATCTTTGCTTTTGCATAAACTTTGGACTACTAGTGAGATAAGTGCACAACAGTTCAACCGCATATCCATGAGTCTAGTCTTTTTATCTTTTTTTAAAAAGATTTATTTATTTAATGTATGTGAGTACACTGTTGATCCCTTCAGACACACCCGAAGAGGGTACTGTATCCCATTACAGATGGTTGTGAGCCACCATGTGGTTTCTGGGAATAGAACTCAGGACCTTTGGAAGAGCAGTGCTCTTAACCACTGAGCCATTTCTCCAGCCATCTTTTTATCTTTTTATCTTGCCAAAAGTTATTTTTCATACTTCTGTTTCTCTATTCTCATTTGAAAATTTCAACAAAATTATGGAGATATCCTCATTTTATATTTTTATTATCAGTCTTCTTCAAAAATTCCAGCCAATGATTCCAGGCTAGGTTCTGATATTTAGCATGGATAATTAATAAAACCATAAAAGTAGTTTCATTTCTTTGCTTTATATTAAATTTTAGTATTCCTTTTTTTAAAAAAATTATTTACTTTTATTTACATCTTGATCAGCTTCCCCTTTCTTTTCTTCTACCAGTCCCTAGCCCTGACTCCAAGATTTCTTTCAAGGATATCAACTAGTCATGACATATCAATTTGCTTTAAGACTAGGCAATTCTACCCCTATGAAGGCTAGACTAGACAACCCAGTCAGAGTAAAGTGTCTCAAGGCAGGTAATAGAGTCAGAGACAAGTCTTGCTCCATTATTAGGAGTCCCACAAACAGATTAAAATACACAACTGTAACAAATATACAGAGGTCCTAAGTTAGTTCCACGCATTCTCCCTGGCAGTTGGTTCAGTCTTTTCAGCTTAACTGAGTTCATGTTAACTGATTTTTTTGTTTTCTGCAATATCTTTCACCCCTATGGCTCCTACAATCCTTCCTTCCCTGCTTCACTAGGATTCTCCAATATCTTCCTAATGTTTGGCTCTGGGTCTTTATATCTGTTTCTATCAGTTGTTGGGTAAAGTTTCTGGCAATTAGACTAGGCACCAATGTATGAATATAGCAGAATATCATTAGAAATCATGCCATTGTTTGTATTTTATTTTATTTTATTTTTGTCATTTGTATATGGTTCTAGTCTAGGTCTCTGGGTTATCCAGGTTCTGGATCATGATCATCAAGGCAGTGTCAGGTGTGGACTCTCTGTCATGGCATTGGTCACAAACTGGGCCAATCATATTTTGATCACTACCACAATTTCTACACTACTTTCATCCTATGCAAAACTTGTAGGTAGAACCATCCCTGGGTCAGAAGTTTTGTGTCTAGGTTGGTTCCAATCACTTCAACTATAAGTTTTACCATCATATGCCCCATTGCTAGCAGTCTTAGCTAGGGTCGCCCTCATAGATCTTGAGAATTTCTATTACACCAGAATTCTAGCTTGTCCAAACAATATCCACCCCTAATTCCAGTTGACTCTCCAAGTACTCTCTCCCTCTATCCTCCCTGGATCAGTTCTATCCTGTTGCCATCCCCACCACCAGCCATACTCCTCCCACATCTACCTGTCATATCTATTGTAATTTTTTTAACAGTGAAATATAAGCATTCCTCAGCCCTCCTTGTTACTTAGCTTCTCTTGTTCTGTGGATTGTAACATTGTTATTATTTACTTTTTACCTAATATCTACTTTTAAATGAATTTGTACCATGTTTATGTTTCTGGGTATGGGTTACATAACTCAGGATCTTTTCTATTTCTATCCAATTGCCAGCAAATTTCATGTTGTCATTGTTTTTAACAGGTGAGTAATACCTCATTGTATTGTGTAGATGTATCAAGTTTTTTTCATTCATTCTTGAGTTGAGGGACATCTAGGCTATTTAGAGTTTCTGGCTATTATGAGTAATTTTGCTATGAACATAATTGAGCAACTGTTCTTGTACGGTAGAATGCCCTTTGGTATGTCCCCAGGAGTGTTGTAACTGGTACTTGTGGTAGATTAATTTCCAATTTTCTGAGAAAATGCCAAATTGATCTCCAAAGTGTTCTTAACAGATAAATTAGAAAACTCTTTTGACTTTTCTTATAAACAATTATACCAACCCAATAAGTTTTATTCTATTATAAAAGTGTCTTAGTGAGCTGGATTTTCTGATTTTCTGACATTGTAAGATTACTCTTTTACTACTTTTTTATAGCAGACAATGACATATTGATATAAACACATGGCTTGTAAATATACCATTTGCTTATCTTGAAATTTAAAAGTGATGTCTAAGTCCTCACGCCTGAATAGTTTTAAATTCGAATTTATCAAGTTGAAAGTAAAAAATGAGGCAGCAACACTGTGTCAAGCTTGTACATCTTCAGATATATCAACTTCAACAAACATAGAGATGAAAGAACTTCCTTTCCTGGAGATTAGAAAACTAAGGAGAATGTTAGAGTAACTAAGGTTGCCATAGAAATGAAAGAAAATGCACTGAAGTTTGTAGGAAGGAGACTTTTACTTATGACATCCCTTCTCATCCCAAGCAGCAGTTTGGGGTGAGGTGTATGATGCTACAGGAGAGGGGAGTGTAAACTGGCCATTGTTTCAGACCCTATCAATATTTCTGCCCAAGTAAAATCCCCAGGGCTATAGATTCTGGGATGAAACATACTAAATGATCCTGATAATCCTGGTATCAACTCTAATCCTGTAGCTTGTTTGGTGTATGTAGTTTTGGACTACAAAACAGATATATCAACATCTAGCCCTAGACCTTATACTTCTCGCAGCACTGACTTTGGTTCTCATAGATGCATGTGTCAGGTAGAAATAGCAAAACTTAGTGAGCAAATGAATACCTGTGTATCAAGATTCCATAAATATCTGTGGAGATTGAGACAGGCATGATACTGACCCAGCATCATTATAGAGTGCCTATGGCTCTAGGTTCAAGGCCTTTACAATGGGTCAGGTACATCTTAGCACTGAACAGGAAATTATAGTCCCAGGGAATAGTCTATCTTGACAACCTGAGTTTCTAAACTTGTTTCAGCACTGAGAATACTACAGAAAATAACATACTATGGATTCAGTATTAAACATTATCCAATGAACCCATGGAACATTAAAACATATGTGAGTGTAATAAAAGTATACACATTATCAAAGTAAAGTTGCAATCAGTAGAAAATTGTTAAAAATAGTTTTGTAGTAATCCTCTTTCTAAGCAAAGCAAAAAGAGTTACAATAGATATTAAAAGGATACAAAATAATGCTTTAGAAATGGATGTCTTAACAACAAAGTAAGAAATCAATGGAAAGAAATGGAAATTTAATAAAACATAATATGGAAATTATGACTCCTTACAGATCAATAGTTATGTTGTATATAAAATGCATCAGATATAATTGTGTTAAATTATTCTAAAACTGTACTCACTTGGATAACAAACCTCATTATCAGGAATAGAAGCTCCTTCAGATGTTATTTCTGCAGTGTAGTTTACTTAGGTAATTTTTGTAAGTGTTGTGCAGCAATGGGAGTGCAAAGAAATGCCATAAAGTTTACACCATGAGAGAGACCTCAGATAAGAGATTTAGTGGGAAGAGGAAACCAAAAGTTGCCACTGACCACAGATGATAGTGAGATGTTAGAAGATGGATCCTCCATTTCTACCTTCATTGTTGATTTTGATATGAGTTAAAAAATAACAGGGCCTCTATTCTTCCTATTGTTCAGCTCCTAGACTTGTTTTCAAGATGGAGTCTTGATATCTATAATTGTAATGTTAAGAAAAAGGAGATTTATGTTTATGTGCAGATTGTGTTTTTAAACCAACAGACTAGTTTGACCTTTCTTAAAAATGAGGCTTTGTTGTGGTGATATTTTTGGCTGGAATGCCCTGTGTACCCTGCTGGCTGGATATGAGAATCTACCCAGGAGCTATCTTGGATCCACAAATGGAAAACACACACACACACACACACACACACACACACACACACACACACACAGCAGTTAATCTTAAAATGTCTTGGTTAACTTAATGACTGTGCACTCCTAAACCTTCCTGTACTACCCCAGAACTAATCAGGAAAGTGGTGCATGGCCACATACTCGAAAACTCACATGGCTGGTTGACTTCATCTCCTACTGCAATGGCATCCCTTTCTTCTTCCTGAGTCCTGATTCCTTTTTTGTCCTACCCTTGAAACTTTTATTATCCTACACTGTGCTCAACAATTGGTCACTGGCATCTTTATTGATACCTCAAAAACCAAGTGGGGACAAGGACCTTCAGTATACGGGCATTCACATACAAAGCATTAGCATCAATCTCTAACATTTCACCTTTTCTATCCAATAAAAAAGCTTCTCTCAGACATAAATTGAGGACAACCACAAGAATTATGTAAATCATAAAGAATGATATGCAATTAATATACAGTACATCACATTTGTCAATTAGATGAAGTACTCTACATCATTTCAAACATAAAGAGTTTATGATTCTATATCTAATTATGTTTTGATTTTAGCCAGTAACACCATCTGAAAACCATTTTTGATTCTATATCCTATCTTTAATGCTAAAAATGTGTTTGCTTATGATATTCTAATTAGTCTTCAACCTGTCAGAAATCCAAGAATGAATTAAATATTACTTGAGTATGTGGAAGCACCAAACACAGCTTCTCAAACATTAACAGTTGTAGAGAAAGCAGACTGCTATGGCAATCCTCTAATTTCTTATAACATTGAAGCATCGGTTTTCAGCCTTTTGGCCCAGAGCCATCTGGAAGATGCACATATGCAGTAGGAATATGAAGGACTAGCTCCCCCATCTTGGCAGAGATTAGTAATCAAATATCCCACAATTGTCTGTACATTATGGACAGTAATTTGTTTGCAGATGAAATACACAATTTTTGCCCCCTGACTACTTTGCCATAATAAACAACCTCACTTGGAGGTACAGATGCTTAATATCTTCTTTGAACTGTAAAGGGGGTACTGTCAAGAACAGATATGTCTCTAGTCAAAATTTCTAATAACAAAATAACATTAAATACCATAAATTGGTGGATTTCTGATGTTTTCTTTGAAGACTATCTAGCCAAAGAATATTTGGAGGGTTTAAACTTAATTACTCTTAGCCATTACTATTTGAGTAAATTGAAAGCACATTTTTATAATAAAATGAGAATCTGAGATAATAATGAGTTTACTATCTGGCCTTAACTTGTGTTACTTAATCATCTTTTCTTTTTATTTTAAATTTATTTTCCTTGGATATTTTATATATTTACATTTCAAATGGTATTCCCTTCCCCCCTCTTCCATATCCTCTTCCCCTCCTCCTGCTTCTATGAGGATGTTCCCACTCATTTTTCTTAAATGAGTTGCATAGGCACAATGCTTATCTCAGAGTAACAATATTAATTTCAAATGTTTTGTCAATATACAAAAATTTATAGCAATGGAAACCTTAAACCCATATCAATATATAAATTCTGTACCAATGTAAGAAATTATAGCCTTAATTTAACATCAATTACAAAGATTTTTACCAATGCAAGATTATGGCTATCCATTGTTTTGTTCAAGAATATTTAACAATCTATCCCATCTGTTTCCTCTGTGTTCAAATTATGACCAATCTGAAATTATCCTTAAAATCATAACCTATCATTAATTTGTAAGATAATCATTACTAGATACCCAAACCTATGGAACTAGGCTTGACACCTATTCCAAAAAGACTGCACCACATAATAGTGTCACTCTCTGGGTCAAGCATATAAGAATGTACTGTCACCCGGGTTTTTACCTTAAAATGATGTGAAAGAGAAACACTTCTACATTGTTAGTGGGATTGTAAACTTGGACCACCATGCTGGAAATCAATATGATGCTTTCTCAGAAAATTGGAAATATGTCTAACTGAAGACCTTGCTATACTGTTCCTGTGCCTATACCCAAATTATTCTTTACAATATTTCAAGTACACACAGTTTACTATGTTCATAGCAGCTTTATTCATAATAGCTAGAAGACAGTAACAAACCATATGTCCCTCAACTGAAGAATGGATATAGAAAATATTGGTCATTTATACAATGGAATATTATACGTCTATTATATTCAAAGAAGTGATAAATTTTTGCAGGCAAATGGATTGAATTAGAAAATATCATACTGAGTAACATAACCCAGATATAGTATGTTCTCACTTTAGAGTAGATATTATCCATAAAGTACAGAACACCTTTGATATATCCTACACTTACTCAAAAAAGTTAAACAAGAAGAAAGGCCCAAGCAAGGATGCCTGAATCACACTTAAAAGGGGAAAGAATAGTCGTAGTAGACAGAGGGAGGTTGATTACTATGGAGATAGAGGGGAAGAGGAAGAGAATGGGGATACAAGATCAATTTCAAGGACAGTCTGGCTAGAAGCCCAACAGGCCAGGAGAATGAATGGAAATCTGTAGTTGCCTGTGGTGAGAGGGAGTAGAAAATGTTTAGGGAGTCTTAGAGACCTGGGAGAAGGGATTCTCAGAGGAGTCAATAGAGGTGATCATAGTCAACATGTCTAACAGTGGGGAAATAGAACCTAAAGAGCCCACCTCCTATAGCCAGGCAGGGCCTCCAGTGGAAAGTTAAGGATATCAGTCCACCCACAAACTTTTGACCCAAAATAGGTCCTGTCTAAACCACATGCAGGGATGGATCAGAAACAAAGGGAAAGGCCAAACAATGACTAATCCAACTAGAAACACATTCCATGGACACAGACCAATCCAAGACATGCTTAATTATTCCTTATGCTTGGAGACATGAGTCTACCATAAATATCTTCTGTGAGTATCTATCCAGTAGTGGACAGAAACAGAAGCTGATATCCATAACCAAACAAAGATCAGCAACACTTATGAAAGTGTTGAAGGGAAGGATTTATGGCAAAGATGTACTGAGAAGCTCACAGGAAGACAGAGTATACAAACCTGTAACCTCAGGAGCTCTCAGAATCTGAGCCACCAACCAAAGTACATACAGAAGTTTGAACAAGGTACACTGGCACATGTGAAGCAGTCAGGCAGCTCAGTATGCCTGGATGCCCTCCCTGGCCTCAGTGGGAGAAGATGTGAATAATCTGGCAGAGACTCAGTGTGCCAGGGTAGGGGGATACCCAGGGGAGTCCCACCCTCCCATAGAAGAATGAGAGGAAAGATAAGGGCTTGGACTCTATGATTGAGAGACAGAGAGGGGAAGCAGTATTTGTGATGCAAATAAATAAATAAATGATTAATTAATTTTTTAAAAGAAAGTGTTCCCATGTAATGATAGCATGAATTAAAAATCAATTGTTATTAGTACAAAATGTAAACCAACAGATTGGGAAAAGATCTTTATAGAAGGCTAATATCCAATCTATAAAAAGAACTCAAGAAGTTAGACTCCAGAGAGCCAAATAACCCTTTAAAAAGGGGTACAGAGATAAACAAAGAAATCTCAGCTAAGGATGAAATATAAATTTTAAAAAATCCAATAAAAATCAAAAAGAAATGTAAAAAAAATCAATTGCCTTAAATTCATATGGTATCTTTCCTGTAAAATCTCAAGTCCTCACATAAAGACTATCAATGTCAAGGGAACCCAGGAGATAAAACTTGGTGGAAGAATGCAATATCAGGAAGGAAAAAAAAAAACAGATGTTAGATGCAGAACATTTCTACTCCAGACCTACTAAAGCAAAATGTGGATTTAACTTTATTGCTTTATTTTTATATTTAATTATTAATTCTTTATACATACATTAATTGTATAAAGGGATGGAATTAATTATAGCATTCTATATATAAATAAAATTTTCTTTGCTTTCTTATCTTCTCCCAGTGCCCTTTTACTTACAATTCTCTAATAGTCTCTCTTTAGCTTTTGTGCCCTTTTTTTCCATCTCTCTATGTCACAAGTGTGAGAAAATGGGTTAATTTTTGTTTTGATAGTTGGCTTATTTCACTTATCATGATTGATCTTAGCATGTACATTGAAAAATGAGATCTGGCACTAACAAGATTCCTCAGCGTGTAAAGGCACTTGCCATCAACTGTAATGAGCACAGTTTTATTTCCAAGACTCACATAGTAACCAGAGAGAATTGACTTCCTCAAGTTGTCCTCTCAGTTCTATATGTATACCCAGGCAAATGAAAACAGAGAGAAAAGGAGCAGGAAAACTCTAAGAATCAGATATTAGAGATTACTTAAATGAAACCATGTCTTCTGTCATGACAAGACCAATTCCCTCATGAACTCATAACAAGTGTGGTTGTGTACAGATCCACACAATATCAAAGTAATCATTATTATAATATGTAAGCATGCTTCCTGGTTGCTGCCGCCGCGTAGAGCTCCTGGGCAGCACCCCGCGAGTGAACTTGAGCCTCGGGACCACAGGTAAGACCAACTTTTCTGCTGCAAGAGACCTGCCTGGTGAACTCGGGACACACAGAGGCAGAATTCCTCTAGGACCGGGCACTTCCTGGTGTTTACCGGGAGTCCCAAACCCGCGGATCCCGGCCCGCAGCAGCTCTCTGCTCCCAGACCCCGTGGGAGAGAGACCTCACCGCCTGGTCAGGTGGGCACTCCTAAGGCTGCAGAGCGGAAGAGACCACCAACACTGCCCACCCCTGCCCACATCCCTGGCCCAAGAGGAAACTGTATATGGCCTCTGGGTTCCCGTGGAGGAGGGCCCAAGAGCAACAGGACCGCTGCGTCTGAGAAACCGCCAGAAACTGAAGGGATCTACCGTATAAACAGTTCTCTGCACCCAAATCCCGTGGAAGGGAGAGCTAAACCTTCAGAGAGGCAGACACACGTGGGAAACCAGAAGAGACTGCACTCTGCACACATCTCTGATTCCAGAGGAAAACACCGGAGGCCATCTGGAACCCTGGTGCACGGAGGCTCCCAGAAGGGGCGGCGCAGATCTTCCCGGTTGCTGCCACCGCAGAGAACCCGTGGTCAGCACCCCTCGAGCGAACTTGAGCCTCGGGACCACAGGTAAGACCAACTTTTCTGCTGCAAGTGACCTGCCTGGTGAACTCAAGACACAGGCCCACAGGCACAGCTGAAGACCTGTAGAGGGGCAAAACTACATACACGAAAGCAGAACACTCTGTCCCCATAACTGGCTGAAAGAAAACAGGAAAACAGGTCCACAGCACTCCTGACACACAGGCTTATAGGACAGTCTAGCCACTGTCAGAAATAGCAGAACAAAGTAACACTAGAGATAATCTGATGGCGAGAGGCAAGCGCAGGAACCCAAGCAACAGAAACCAAGACTACATGGCATCATCGGAGCCCAATTCTCCCATCAAAACAAACATGGAATATCCAAACACACCAGAAAAGCAAGATCTAGTTTCAAAATCATATTTGATCATGATGCTGGAGGACTTCAAGAAAGACGTGAAGAACTCCCTTAGAGAAACACAGGAAAACATTAATAAACAAGTAGAAGCCTACAGAGAGGAATCGCAAAAATCCCTGAAAGAATTCAAGGAAAACACAATCAAACAGTTGAAGGAATTAAAAATGGAAATAGAGGCAATCAAGAAAGAACACATGGAAACAACCCTGGATATAGAAAACCATAAGAAGAGACAAGGAGCTGTAGATACAAGCTTCACCAACAGAATACAAGAGATGGAAAAGAGAATCTCAGGAGCAGAAGATTCCATAGAAATCATTGACTCAACTGTCAAAGATAATGTAAAGCGGAAAAAGCTACTGGTCCAAAACATACAGGAAATCCAGGACTCAATGAGAAGATCAAACCTAAGGATAATAGGTATAGAAGAGAGTGAAGACTACCAGCTCAAAGGACCAGTACATATCTTCAACAAAATCATAGAAGAAAACTTCCCTAACCTAAAAAAAGAGATACCCATAGGCATACAAGAAGCCTACAGAACTCCAAATAGATTGGACCAGAAAAGAAACACCTCCCGTCACATAATAGTCAAAACACCAAACGCACAAAATAAAGAAAGAATATTAAAAGCAGTAAGGGAAAAAGATCAAGTAACATATAAAGGCAGACCTATCAGAATCACACCAGACTTTTCGCCAGAAACTATGAAGGCCAGAAGACAAATGTCATACAGACCCTAAGAGAACACAAATGCCAGCCCAGGTTACTGTATCCTGCAAAACTCTCAATTAACATAGATGGACAAACCAAGATATTCCATGACAAAACCAAATTTACACAATATCTTTCTACAAATCCAGCACTACAAAGGATAATAAATGGTAAAGCCCAACATAAGGAGGCAAGCTATACCCTAGAAGAAGCAAGAAACTAATCATCTTGGCAACAAAACAAAGAGAAGAAAAGCACACAAACATAACCTCACATCCAAATATGAATATAACAGGAAGCAATAATCACTATTCCTTAATATCTCTCAACATCAATGGCCTCAACTCCCCAATAAAAAGACATAGATTAACAAACTGGATACAAGCGAGGACCCTGCATTCTGCTGCCTACAGGAAACACACACCTCAGAGACAAAGACAGACACTACCTCAGAGTGAAAGGCTGGAAAACAACTTTCCAAGCAAGTGGTCGGAAGAAGCAAGTTGGAGTAGCCATTCTAATATCAAATAAAATCAATTTTCAACTAAAAGTCATCAAAAAAGATAAGGAAGGACACTTCATATTCATCAACGGAACAATCCACCAAGATGAACTCTCAATCCTAAATATCTATGCCCCAAATACAAGGGCACCTACATACGTAAAAAAGAAACCTTACTAAAGCTCAAAAACACATTGCACCTCACACAATAATAGTAGGAGATTTCAACACCCTACCTCTCATCAATGGACAGATCATGGAAACAGAAATTAAACAGAGACGTAGACATACTAAGAGAAGTCATGAGCCAAATGGAGTTAACAGATATTTATAGAACATTCTATCCTAAAGCAAAAGGATATACCTTCTTCTCAGCTCCTCATGGTACTTCCTCCAAAATTGACCATATAACTGG
This sequence comes from Rattus rattus, assembly GCF_011064425.1. Lineage (NCBI taxonomy): Eukaryota > Metazoa > Chordata > Mammalia > Rodentia > Muridae > Rattus > Rattus rattus. The sequence continues at coordinate 40,089,624 of NC_046172.1, read as the reverse complement.
TCAAAAAACGGGACTCAACAGGTACAGAAAGATAGAAATAATACCATGCATGCTATCAGACCACCACGGCCTAAAGCTGGTCTTCAATAACAATAAGGGAAGAATGCCCACATATATGTGGAAATTGAACAATGCTCTACTCAATGATAGCCTGGTCAAGAAAGAAATAAAGAAAGAAATTAAAAACTTTTTAGAATTTAATGAAAATGAAGGTACAACATACCCAAACTTATGGGACACAATGAAAGCTGTGCTAAGAGGAAAACTCATAGTGCTGAGTGCCTGCAGAAAGAAACAGGAAAGAGCATATGTCAGCAACTTGACAGCACACCTAAAAGCTCTAGAACAAAAAGAAGCAAATACACACAGGAGGAGTAGAAGGCAGGAAATAATCAAACTCAGAGCTGAAATCAACCAAGTAGAAACAAAAAGGACCATAGAAAGAATCAACAGAACCAAAAGTTGGTTCTTTGAGAAAATCAACAAGATAGATAAACCCTTAGCCAGACTAAAGAGAGGACACAGAGAGTGTGTCCAAATTAACAAAATCAGAAATAAAAAGGGAGACATAACTAAAGATTCAGAGGAAATTCAAAAAATCATCAGATCTTACTATAAAAGCCTATATTCAACAAAACTTGAAATCTGCAGGAAATGGACAATTTCCTAGACAGATACCAGGTACCGAAGTTAAATCAGGAACAGATAAACCAGTTAAACAACCCCATAACTCCTAAGGAAATAGAAGCAGTCATTAAAGGACTCCCAACCAAAAAGAGCCCAGGTCCAGACAGGTTTAGTGCAGAATTCTATCAGACCTTCATAGAAGACCTCATACCAATATTATCCAAACTATTCCACACAATTGAAACAGATGGAGCACTACCTAATTCCTTCTATGAAGCCACAATTACTCTTATACCTAAACCACACAAAGACCCAACAAAGAAAGAGAACTTCAGACCAATTTCCCTTATGAATATTGACGAAAAAATACTCAATAAAATTCTGGCAAACCGAATCCAGGAGCACATGAAAACAATCATCCACCATCATCAAGTAGGCTTCATCCCAGGCATGCAGGGATGGTTTAATATACGGAAAACCATCAACGTGATCCATTATGTAAACAAACTGAAAGAACAAAACCACATGATCATTTCATTAGATGCTGAGAAAGCATTTGACAAAATTCACCACTCCTTCATGCTAAAAAGTCCTGGAAAGAATAGGAATTCAAGGCCCATACCTAAACATAGTAAAAGCCATATACAGCAAACCAGTGGCTAACATTAAACTAAATGGAGAAAACTTGAAGCAATCCCACTAAAATCAGGGACTAGACAAGGCTGCCCACTCTCTCCCTACTTATTAAATATAGTTCTTGAAGTTCTAGCCAGAGCAATCAGACAACAAAGGAGGTCAAGGGGATACAGATTGGAAAAGACGAAGTCAAAATATCACTATTTGCAGATGATATGATAGTATATTTAAGTGATCCCAAAAGTTCCACCAGAGAACTACTAAAGCTGATAAACAACTTCAGCAAAGTGGCTGGGTATAAAATTAACTCAAATAAATCAGTAGCCTTCCTCTACACAAAAGAGAAACAAGCAGAGAAAGAAATTAGGGAAACGACATCCTTCATAATAGACCCAAATAATATAAAGTACCTCGGTGTGACTTTAACCAAGCAAGTAAAAGATTTGTACAATAAGAACTTCAAGACACTGAAGAAAGAAATTGAAGAAGACCTCTGAAGATGGAAAGATCTCCCATGCTCATGGATTGGCAGGATTAATATAGTAAAAATGGCCATTTTACCAAAAAGCGATCTACAGATTCAATGCAATCCCCATCAAAATACCAATCCAATTCTTCAAAGAGTTAGACAGAACAATTTGCAAATTCATCTGGAATAACAAAAACCCAGGATAGCTAAAACTATCCTCAACAATAAAAGGACTTCAGGGGAATCACCATCCCTGAACTCAAGCAGTATTACAGAGCAATAGTGATAAAAACTGCATGGTATTGGTACAGAGACAGACAGATAGACCAATGGAATAGAATTGAAGATCCAGAAATGAACCCACACACCTATGGTCACTTGATTTTTGACAAAGGTTCCAAAACCATCCAATGGAAAAAAGATAGCATTTTCAGCAAATGGTGCTGGTTCAATGGAGGTCAACATGTAGAAGAATGCAGATCGATCCATGCTTATCACCCTGTACAAAGATTAAGTCCAAGTGGATCAAGGACCTCCACATCAAACCAGATACACTCAAACTAATAGAAGGAAAACTAGGGAAGCATCTGGAACACATGGGCACTGGAAAAAATTTCCTGAACAAAACACCAATGGCTTATGCTCTAAGATCAAGAATCAAGAAATGGGATCTCATAAAACTGCAAAGCTTCTGTAAGGCAAAGGACACTGTGGTTAGGAGAAAACGGCAACCAACAGATTGGGAAAAGATCTTTACCAATCCTACAACAGATAGAGGCGTTATATTCAAAATATACAAAGAATTAAGAAGTGTAGACTGCAGGGAGACAAATAACCCTATTAAAAAATGGCATTCAGAGCTGAACAAAGAATTCACAGCTGAGGAATCCCGAATGGCTGAGAAACACCTAAAGAAATGTTCAACGTCTTTAGTCATAAGGGAAATGCAAATCAAAACAACCCTGAGATTTCACCTAACATCAGTGAGAATGGCTAAGATCAAAAACTCAGGTGACAGCAGATGCTGGAGAGGATGTGGAGAAAGAGGAACACTCCTCCATTGTTGGTGGGGTTGCAGACTGATACAACCATTCTGGAAATCAGTCTGGAGGTTCCTCAGAAAATTGGACATTGAACTGCCTGAGGATCCAGCTATACCTCTCTTGGGCATATACCCAAAAGATGCCCCAACATATAAAAAAGACACGTGCTCCACTATGTTCATTGCAGCCTTATTTATAATAGCCAGAAGCTGGAAAGAACCCAGATGCCCTTCAACAGAGGAATGGATACAGAAAATGTGGTACATCTACACAATGGAATATTACTCAGCTATCAAAAATAATGACTTTATGAAATTCGTAGGCAAATGGTTGGAACTGGAAAATATCATCCTGAGTGGGCTAACCCAATCACAGAAAGACACACATGGTATGCACTCACTGATAAGTGGCTATTAGCCCAAATTCTTGAATTACCCTAGATGCCTAGAACAAATGAAACTCAAGACAGATGATCAAAACGTGAATGCTTCACCCTTCTTTAAAAGGGGAACAAGAATACCCTTGGCAGGGAATAGAGAGGCAAAGATTAAACAGAGACAGAAGGAACACCCATTCAGAGCCTGCCCCACATGTGGCCCATATATATACAGCCACCCAATTAGACAAGATGGATGAAGCAAAGAAGTGCAGAAGTGTAGATCGCTTCCTGAGAGACACAGCCAGAATACAGCAAATACAGAGGCGAATGCCAGCAGCAAACCACTGAACTGAGAATAGGACCCCTGTTGAAGGAATCAGAGAAAGAACTGGAAGAGCTTGAAGGGGCTCGAGACCCCATATGTACAACAATGCCAAGCAACCAGAGCTTCCAGGGACTAAGCCACTACCTAAAGACTATACATGGACTGACCCTGGACTCTGACCTCATAGGTAGCAATGAATATCCTAGTAAGAGCACCAGTGGAAGGGGAAGCCCTGGGTCCTGCTAAGACTGAACCCCCAGTGAACGTAGACTGTTGGGGAGAGGGTGGCAATGGGGGGAGGGTGGGTAGGGGAACACCCATAAGGAAGGGCAGGGGGGAGGGGGATGTTTGCCTGGAAACCGGGAAAGGGAATAACACTCGAAATGCATATAAGAAATACTCAAGTTAATAAAAAAATAATAATATGTAATCATAGGGACTAATAATATTCTACCTTCACTGAGAAGCTATGGGCAGGTAATGGCTTCTATGGGAAAGAGAGTCAGCTTGCTTTAAGGGTGTGTCTCGTGGTAATTTGACCACACTCCAGTAGACAGTCCCATATCCTTGAGAATATGGGCATCACAAATTGAGTCATTAGGTTATTAAATAAAAAAGCAAAAAAAAAATTAACATGATGTTGGAAGAGAGTGAAAAGGTGGGGGATTTTCTGAAAGGAGTAAAGGATGATTTCAAGTAAATATGGTCAAATAATTTGCATAACATTCCCAAAACAAGTATCATATTTAGAAGTATTATAATGAACATTAACATTTCTATATAAGTTTGAGTGAGAAAAAAAATCATGTTCAAAATATTTATTTCAAGAAAAATCCAATTGAAGTTTATTTTCACTAGTAATTCTCTATTATTTCCTTAGAAATGTGTACTTATTCTCTCCTCTCAATCACATAAGCAAGTCTGAGAAACAGTATGCCAAATGATGGGATACAGGGATGACTAAAACACAGTCCTCAACCCTAACATCATGAAAGGAGGGCTATAAAATATGCTCAAGTAATCATCATGTTCCTGGAGGGCATGATGCTACCCCCTATTTATAGCTGAATAAATAAAAGCACAGCTTTCTCTTGTAATAATCATGTCACTTCACTTACTAATAATTGACTGAGTTTCTTACCCTGCATGTTGGAGTGTGATGGGACCTGAGGAGATAACTATAAAGCAGAAACTTTCTCAAGTGTACCTTCTTATGGGAAAGACCATGAAGCATAGACTCACTATTCACATAAGACACTGCATGCTGCTTACAAGCACAAGAAACTTGAAAGAATGAATTTCACATGTGGTGACATCTAAGAAACTATAACTTTGGGGACTATATCACTGTAAATAACCACAAAAACTTCCATTACTTCGTAGTTGGCTCTGAAAGGTTCTCTAATTGATACTATAGGTTTGGCTGCTAACTGTAGATGGACAATTCTAGAAATTTCCATGCATGAAAGCTATTGGAAATTAATTTTAAAGACTGGACTTTAAAAGGGGTGTTTGGATCTCAGTCACTTTATCTCTCTTTTTTGCTTCATGGATTGCATGAAGTATATAACTACCATATCCCAGGTTGCCACCCTGAAGTTCTGCCTCAACACAGTCTCCAAATAAAACAGATGCAACAAACTATTCATGAAAATTCTGAAACATAAACCCAAATAAGCTGCTTTTTTCTACTTTGATCTTCATCAGCTGACAATTCAGTGGTAAGGAAGGAAGAAAAAGGAAACATTTATGTTAGACGAAATGCAGTAACCTACTTTGTATTTATGAGTGCTGAGAAATATAAACATGCACAGAAACTTCTTTCTCCTTATGACTGCAAGGATCTTGTGCATTGGAAGATACATCTGGGTTAAAAGATAACCTGTTGATTCCCAACATGGAAAAGTGATTTAAATTTCTTGGAAACTATGTTTTCAAATCAGTGCAATCGGGCTACAAGTTTCTGCACAGATCATCTCCTAGGGGTATTTAAATTGTCTGGAGAGATGACTCAATGGTTAAGAGAACTTCCTGCTCTTCTGAAAGACTTGAGTTCTCATCATGGCACTGAGAGTTCACAGTTGCCTTTAACTCTAGCTCCAGGAAATCTGACAGCCTCTGGCCTACTTGGGTACTCACACACACACATGACATACATATAGAAACATACATATACATACAAAATGAAAGCAAACATTAAAAAAGAAATAATTATATACTTAAAATGCTAGTTTGGCTTTCTATTCCCCTTAAGAGAATGGATGATTTTGTTAGTAAGAATGACATATTAAAAATATAATAAAAACAAATACAAATACACAGTAAAAATGAACACATTATCAAAAGCAATCTACAGATTTAATGCAACTCCTATCAAAATTCCAGCACAATTCTTTACATTGAAACACAATTCTCAACTAAATATAGAAACATAAAGAAATCCAAGGGATCTAAATATGGAAATATCACTATCACTGATTTTAAGAAGTACTAGAGAGAAATAGTAATAAAAATGCCTGGGGGTTCTGCCTGTGCTCAGAGCTGACCCTGTCACAAAACTCTCTGTAAAAATTCCTTGGGGGAGAGAGCTGGACTCACAGAAGTATGGATAATCCTGAGAGCTCAGGGGAGACCACTACTTCTGCTCATATTCCTGGCATAAGAAGGACCAATCTGGACATAGGAAACTAGAAGCAGTCAGGAAGAGGATACTTATGGCTTCTGCCTAAGCACAGAGCTGAAAGCCAGTTACTAGAAATGCTGACACACCTGAGAGTAGAGGAAAGACAACCCTTCAGCTCTGAGGGACCTGAATGCAGCCATCAGGACATAGGCAACCAGAAGTCTGGGACAGAGCCCAGCAAGTTTCTGCCTGTACCCTGAGCTGACCCAGTCCCACAGGTTTATGTACTCATATCCAGCTGGGAGAAGGTCCCATACCCAGGAGTGCTGACACACAGGCTTACAGGAAGGTCAAGCCACTGTCAGAGATAGCAAGAACAGCTAATACTAAAGACAACTTTATGAAGAGATGCAAGCACATGAATATGAGCAACAGAAAACAAGACTATCAAAGCCCATTTCTTCCACCAGAGCAAATACTAGATATCCAAACACACCAGAAAAGCAAGATTTGGATTTAAAATCACATCTCATGATGATGATAGAGAATTTTAAGAATGATGTAAATAACTCCTTTAAAGAAAACAGGACAAAACACATAAACAAGTAGAAGACCTTACAGCAGAAATCCAGAAATCCCTTAAAGAGTTATGGGAAAACACAACAAACAAGTGAAGGAATTGAACAAAACCACCCCGGATCTAAAAATGGAAATAGATATGATAAATATATCAAAAAGGGAGACAACACTGGAAATTAAAAAAAAAACCTAGGAAAGAGATCAGGAGCAAGCATCATCAATAGAATACAAGAGATAGAAGAGAGAATCTCAGGAGCAGAAGATAACATAGAAAACATTGAAACAACCATCAAAGAACATTTAAAAGGCAAAAAGCTCCTAAGCCAAAACATTCAGGAAATGCAGGATACAAGGAGAAGATCAAATCTAAGGATAATAGGTATAGAAGAGAGTGAAGACTTCCAATTTAAAGGGCCAGTAGATAACTTCAAAAAATTATAGAAGAAAACGTTCCTAACATAGGGAAAAACATGCCCATAAATATAGAAGAAGACTACAGAACTCCAAATAGATTGGGCCAGAAAAGCAATTTCTCCTGTCACGTAATAGTCAAAACACCAAAAGCACAAATCAAAGAAAGAATATTAAAAGCAGTAAGGGAAAAAGGTCAAGTAACTATATTCAGCAAACTACTATATCCAGGAAAACTCTCAATTAACAAAGATGGAGAAAAAAAGATATTCCATGACAAAACTAAATTTATACAAACATCTTTCCACAAATCCAGCCATACAAAAGATAATATATGGAAACTCTAACACAAAAAGTGAAATTACACCCTAAAAACCCAAGAAAATAATCTTCTTGCAACAAACAAAAAAGAAGAGAGACACACAAAAATCATTCTGCCTCTAACAACAAAAATAAAAGGAAACAACAATCATTATTCCATAGTATCTTTTAACAACAATGGACAATATATGTATATATATATATAAAACTTAGCTTTCTGTCGCATGCAGGAAATGCACTCACTGCAAAGATAAAATAATGGAAAACAATTTTCCAAGCAAATGGTCCCAAGATACAACCTGGAGTAAACATTTTAATATCGAATGGCATCACATTCAACTAAAAGATATGAGAAAAACAAAGGAAGGAAACATCACATTGATTAAAGGAAAAATCCACCACAACGAACTCTCAATCCTGAATAATTATCCTCCAAATTCAATGGCACCAAGATTCATAAAAGAAGCCTTACTAAAGCTCAAAGCACACATTGCACCTCATACAGTAAGAGTAGGAGCCTTTAACACCACACTTTCATCAATGGACTGATCATGGAGACAGAAACTAAACTGAAACATAGAGAAACTAACAGAAGTTGTGAACCAAATGGCTTTAACAGATTTATATAGAACATTTCATCCTAAAACAAAGGAATATACCTTCTTCTCAGCACCTCATGGTACCTTCTCCAAATTTAACCATATAATCAGCCATAAAACATGCTTCAATGGATAAAAGAAGATTGAAATAATCCCATGCATCCTATCAGATCACCAGGGACTAAAGCTAGTCTTCAATTACGACAAAAATGACATAAAGGCCACATACATAGGGAAGCTAAACAATGCTCTACTAAATGATAACTTGGTCAAGGAAGAAATAAAGAAAGTAATTAATGACTTTTTAGAATTTAATTAAAATGAAGGCACGAAACACCCAAACTTTTGTGAATCAATGAGCACAGTGTTAAGAGAAAAACTCATAGTACTGACTGCCTCCAAAAATAAACTGGAGAGAACATAAACTAGCAGCATGACAGCACCCCTAATAGCACTGGAACAAAAAGAAGCAAATATAGCCAAAGGAGCATGGGGCAGGAAATAATCCAATTCAGGGCTAAAATCAAATAGAAACAAAAAGAACTATATGAAGAATCAACAAATCCAGGAGCTAGTTCTTAGAGAAAATCAACAAGATAGATAAACCCTTATCCATATTACACAGGGGATGCAGTGAGAGTATCCAAATTAACAAACTCAGAAATTAAAAGGGAGACATAAGAACAGAATCTGAAGAAAATCAAAAAATCATCAATTCCTACTACAAAAGCCTATATTTTACAAAACTGGAAAACCTGGATGAAATAAAAAATTTTCTACACAGATACCAGGTTCAAATTTAAATCAGGATCAGATACACAATCTAAACAGTCCCATATCTCCTAAAGATATAGAAGGAGGTATTAAAAATTTCCTAACCAATAAAAGCCCAGGACCAAATGTGTTTATTGCAGAATTCTATCAGACCTTTATAGAAGACCTTATACCAATACTGTACAAACTACTACAAAATATAAATGGAAAGAACACTACCCAATTTCTTCTATGAATTCACAATTATGTTAATGCATAAACCACACAAAGACCAAACAAAAAAGAGAACATCAGACCAATTTCCATTATGAATATCGATACAAAAATCCTCAATAATATTCTTGCAAACTGAATCCAAGAACACATCCAAACTATCATCTGTCATGTTCTAGGCTTCATCTCACGAATGCAGTGATGGTTCAATATAAGCAAATCCAACAACATAATCCACTATAAAAACAAGCTCAAATAAAATAAAACATAATCATTTCATTAGATGCCGAGAAAGCATTTGACAAAATTTGATACCCCTTCAGGTAAAAGTTTTGGAAAGATCATGCATTCAAGGCCCATAACTAAACATACTAAAAGCAATATACAGCAAACCAGTACCTAACATCAAAGTAAATGGAGAGAATTTTGAAGCAATCAAACTAAAATCTGGGACTAGACAAAGCTACCCAGTCTCCTATTATTATTCAATATGGTACTCAAAGTCCTAGCCAGAGCAATTAGACAACAAAAGGAGGTCAAAGGGACAGAAATCAAAAACAAAAAAGTCAAAATATTATTATTTGAAGATGATATGATAATACACATAAAAGACCACAGAAGGTCCACTAGAGAACTACTAAGACTGACATAGAAATTCAGCAAAGTGGCTGGATATAAAATTGTCTCAAACAAACCAGTGCCTTTCCCCTACTCAAAGGATAAACAGGCTGAAAAAGAAATTAGGGAGATGATACCCTTCCCAATAGTCAAAAATAACATAAAATACCTTGGTGTGACTCTAACCAAGCAAGTAAAGATATGTATGACAAGAACTTCAAGTCTCTCAAGAAAGAAATTGAAGATTTCCGAAGATAGAAAGATCTCACATGCTCATGGATTGGCAGGATTAATATAGTAAAAATGGGCATTTTGCCAAAAGCAATCTACAGATTCAATGCAATCCCCATCAAAATTCCAAACCATTCTTCATAGAAATAGTAAGAGCAATTTTCAAATTTATTTGGAATAAAAAAACCCAAGATAGCAAAAAATATCATCAACAGTAAATACACTTTGGTGGAATCACCATCCCTGTCATCAAGCTGTATTACAGAGCAATAGTAATAAATAATATATGGTAGTGGTACAGAGACATGCAGATAGATCAATGGAATAGAATTGAAATCTCAGAAATGAACCCACACACATGGTCACTAGATCTTTGATGAAGGAGCTAAAACGATGCAGTGAATAATGATAGCATTTTCAACAAATAGTGGTGGTTTGAATGGAGATCTGCATACAGAAGAATGTAACTCAATCCATTTTTATTACTGTGCACAAAGATCAAGTCCAAGTGGATCTAGGACATCCACATACAACCAGATAACTAATAGAAGAAAAATGGGGAAGATTCTCAAACACATGGGCACTAGGGATATTTTCCTGAACATAACAACAATGGCTTATGCTCTAAGGTCAAGAATAGACAAATGGGACCTCTTAAAATTACGAAGCTTCTGTAAGGCAAAGGATACTGTCAATAGGACAAAAAGGCAACCAAAAGATAGGGGAAAGATCTTTAACAATCCTACATCTGATAGAGGGCTAATATCCAATATATACAAAAAACTAAAGAAGTTAGACTCCAGAGAGGCAAATGGCCCTATTTAAAAATGGCATACAGAACTAAGCAAAGAATGCTCAGCTGAGGAATATCAAATGACTGAAAAGTACCTAAAGGAATGTTCAACATTCTTAGTCATCTGAGAAAAGCAAGTCAAAACAACCCTGAGATTCCTCCTGACACTAGTCAGAATGGCTAAGTTCAAAACCTCAGGTGACAACAGATGCTAGCAAGGATGTGGAGAAACTCAACACTCTTCCATTGTTGGTGGGATTGCAAGCACATACAACCACTCTGAAAATCATTCTGGAGTTTCCTCAGAAAACTTTACATAGTACTATCTGAGGACACAGCTATACCACTAGATGATTAAAACATAAACAAGGACATATACTCCACTATGTTCGTAGCAACCTTAATTATAATAGCCAGAAGCTGGATAGAACCCAGATGTCCTTCAATAGAAGAGTGGATACAGGAAATATGGTACATCAAGACAATGGAGTACTACTCAGCTATCAAAAACAAAGACTTCATGGAATTCATAGGCAAATGGATGGAACTAGAAAATATCACCCTGAGTGAGGTAACCCAATCGCAAACAAGCACACATGATATTTATTCACAGATAAGTGGATATTAGCCCCAAAGTGGAATTTCCCAAAATACAATCCACAGACCACATGATGTGCAAGAAGTATAACTAAACTGTGGATGCTACAGTCCTTCTTAAAATCAGGATCAAATATATTCATAGGAAAATATGTGGAGCCAATGTTTGGAGCAGAGACTGAAGGAATGGCCATAGAGAACCTGCTCTACCTGAGGATCCAGTCCATGTACAAACAGCCACCTAACCCAGACAATATTACTAATGCCAAGAAGTACATTTTGATAGGTACCTGATTTAGCTGTCTTGTGAGTGGCTCTAACAGAGCATGACAAATACAGAGAATTATAGCAGTGAACTATTGAACTCTGAATGGTGTCCCCATTTTAGGATATACAGAAAGGATCGAAGGAGCTGAAGGGGCTTGCAACCCCATAAGAACAACAATAGCTACAAATCAGAACTTCCAGGGACTGAGCCACCACCCAAAATATACACATGAACAGACCCATGGCCCCAGCTGCATATGTTCCAGAGGATGACCTTGTTGGGAACCAATGGAAAGTATAGACCTTGGTCCTGTGTAAGCTGGATCCCCCAGAGTAGGAGAATGCCAGTGCAAGAAGGCAGGAAGGGGAGGGTGGTTGGGGAGGGGGAATAACTTTATAGAAAAAGAGGGAGGGAGATGGTATAGGGGGTTTATGGACAGGGAATTGGGAAAGGGTATCACATTTGAAATGTAAATAAAACAATATCTAATAAAAAAGAAAAAAGCCCATATACATTTCTAAATTTTACAGTTTCTATATTTAAATAGAATATTTTTAAAGTAGAACACAGTTTTAATCCTTCTCATTTATTCAAAAAGAATTTTAATGTAACTTTAAATATAACATGTTATATATGAAGCTAAATATTCATTCTTATGTAAAATATATTTTGTTAATAACATTAAAGTGCTTATAGGCAACTGGCAAAGATAAAATAAAAGTTGAATTCAAATTCATGTCGTTATAAATGCTGAAAGTATCTTAAAATAAAACAGTGTTTTGATAAACAGTTATATGGTATATGGTATACATTGAACATTGCTTTGAAGATATCCTAGGGATAGGAGTTAGTATGGCTAGAAGAATAAGCAGGTAAATTGAAGAAATGGAGAGTATCCAAACACAAACATATTATGTAATTGCCAGTGTTATAGATATGTGAACAGAAAAGATAGACAAATATCAAATGAAATAGGTTTCATGTTCACATCCCTTTGATTGATGATTTAGTCATTGAAGTAAATGAGAAAAACTTTGATGAATGATATTTTTAACACATAGTTCACTTAAAATTTAAGTCCAGTTTGTTAATTACAAATATTCAGGCTACTCTCATCCACACTTTAAAGTTATGACATGGTTAGGAAAGGAATATAAAGTAACCTTGCGATACATCCTGTATGAGAATTATGGGTTTTTTATTAACAAAATCTACCAGAAGGATTTCTCATCTAAATACTTCTATAATTTTGTTTCAGATTACAATCTTCTGTTCTACCTGCCATACTGAAAGAAGTAGCCTTCCTTTTGCATGAAAATATTTCTGCAATATACATTCAGTGTATTGTGATATTTTTCAAGGATGTTCATGCATCTGACTTATATACCAATGTCACTTTACCATCTACTTGCCCCCTCATTTTCTCTATCCCTCCTCTATTCCTCCCAGGTCCATTTGAGCCTCAAACTCCCATGATTATTTTGTTCCCTCTTCTAAGTAGGACTGAAGCATTCAAACATTGGTCTTATTTCTTTTTTTTTCTTTTTTTCAGAGCTGGAGACTGAACCCAGGGCCTTGCGCCTGCTAGGCAAGTGTTCTACCGCTGAACTAAATCCCCAATCGAAGTATTGGTCTTATTTCTTGAGCTACATATGGTCTGTGAATTTTATCGTGGGTATTTCAAGCTTTTTGCCTAATATGCACTTACCAGTGAGTGCATGCCATGTGTGTTCTTTTGTGATTAGGCTACCTCACTCAGTATGATATTTTCTACTTCCATTCATTTGTCTGGCGATTACATGAAGTCACAGTTTTAATAGCAGAGTTGTACTCCATTGTGTAAATGCACCACATTTTCTGAATCCATTCCTCTGTTGAGAGACATCTAGGTCATTTTCAGCTTCTGGTTATTATAAAGAAGACCACAATAAACATAATGAACCATGTGTCCTTGTTATATGTTGGAGCATCTTTTGTGTATGTGCTCAGGAGAGGTATAGCTGGGTCCTTAGGTAGTGCAATGTCCAATTTTCTGAGGAATCTCCTGACTGATTTCCAGAGGGGTTGTACCAGTTTGCAATCCCACGAAAATTGGAAGAGTGTTCCTCTTTCTCCACATCCTCACCTGCATTTATTGTCACCTGAGTTTTTGAACTTAGCCATTCTGACTGGTCTGTGGTGGAATCTCAGGGTCATTTTGATTTGCCCTTCCTGATAACTAAGGATGTTGAACATTTCTTTTGATGCTTCTTGGCTATTTGAGATTCCTCAGTTGAGAGTGTTTTGTTTAGCTCTATATCCCAACATATTAGGGTTATTTGATTCTCTCGAATCTAACTTCTTGAGTATATATATTGGATATTGGCTTTCTATTGGATGTAGGAACAGTAAAGATATTTTTCCAATCTGTAGGTTGCCATTTTGTACTACTGACAACGTTCTGTTCAGGAAATTTTCCTCATGCCCATGTGTTTGAGGATCTTACCCATTATCTCTTCTACTAGTTTTAGTTTATCTGGTCTGATATGGAGGTCCTTGATTCACTTGGACTTGAGCTTTGTATGAGGCAATAAGAATGGATAAATTTGCATTCTTCTACATGCTGACTGCCAGCTGAACCATCACCATTTGTTGAAAATGTTTTTCCCCCCCACTGGATGGTTTTAGCTCCTTTGTCAATCAAATGACCATAGGAGTGTGGGTTCATTTCTGGATCTTTGATTCTATTCCATTTATCTACCTGCCTGTCTCTGTACCAATACCATACTGTTTTTTCACTATTGCTCTGTAGTACAGCTTGAGGTTAGGGATGGTGATTCCCCCAGAAATTATTTTACTATTGAGAATAGTTTCTTTCTCCTGAGTTTTTTGATTAATACAAGTGAATTTGAGAATTACCCTTTTGAACTCTATGAAGAATTGAGTTGGAATTTTGATTGTGATTGCATTGAATCTGTAGATTGCTTTCCACAAGATGGCCATTTTCACTATATTAATCCTGCCAATCCACGACTATCAGAAACCTTTCCATTTTCTGAGATCTTCTTTGAGTTCTTCCTTCAGAGCATTGAAGTTATTGTCATACAGATCTTTCACTTGGTTGTTTAGAGTCACATGAAGATATGTTATACTACTTTTTACTATTGTGTTTTGTAGTAAATAATAAATTTTCTCACTATTCTGTACTAGTGCAGTGGGCCATATGGCATCTGTGGGGTAATTCTATCTCAAAGAGCAAAGCATTTCAACCAAACTAGATATCTCATGCTGTTGATGGTTACTCTCTGAGCCTTGCAGCAGCTTCCCTCTTGTAATACTCTTCTATGGACTCTGCTCACATTCCCAGCATCTGGCTTCTGTGGTTATTGTCACAACTTCCTCGTAATTTGTTAAAATCAACACACAAAGCATGTAATTTAGCAATTATATATATATATATATATATATATATATATAATCACTAAATTAAAACCCTCAAAAATGTCTGCACAATAAACTCAGTTAATTGGATCATAAAAAACTGTACCATCTAGGTAAACAAATTGTCCTATAAATACTATCAACTACCTTTGACATTGAAGGCACAGTGATCTGGGTTGTACTTCTTTTCCTCTGTCTTGGTTCTTATCTTATGACTCTTCTCTCCCACCTTACCAAAATGCTATCCCAACCTTACATTTTCACTGCCCAATCAGAGGTCTTGCCTTATCTTGTGCCTGTCCTCACCTGCATAAAGACAACAATCTACAATTGTGAAGGGTGTTGGTTCCCTAATTTGTTTCTTAGCCCTTTCTTGATTTGTTTGAGTTAATTTTATATCCAGTTAATTTGCAAATTGTTGTCAGCTACAAGAGTTCTCTGGTGGATTATTGAGCCACTTAGTGTCATCACTTATAATCTGCAATTAGTGATATGTTGACTTCTTCCTTTCCAATTTGAATACATTTGAATTCCTTTTGTTGTCTGATAGCTCTGTCTAGGACTTCAACTACTATATTTAATAAGTAGGGAGAGAGTGGAAAGTGTTGTCTAGTCCCTGATTTCAGTAGGATTGCTTCAAGTTTCTCTCCATTTAGTTTAATGTAAGCTACTGGTGTGCTGTATTTTGCTCTTACTATGTTTAGGTATGGGCCTTAAAATATTATTCTTTCCAGGACTTTTATCATGAAGGGGTGTTGAATTTTGTCAAATGCTTTCTCAGCATCTAATGAAATGATCATGTGGTTTTTATCTTTAAGCTTGTTATATATATATATATATATATATATATATATATATATATATATATATATATATTAGACTATGCTGATGGATTTCCTTATATTGAATCATCCCTACATCTCTGGGATGATGTATACTTGATCATAGTGTATGATTATTTTCATGTGTTCTTGAATTCCGTTTGCAAGAATTTTATTGAGTGTTTTTGCATCAATATTTATAAGGGAGATTGGTTTGAAGTTCATTTTCTTTGTGGGGTTTTTCTATGGTTTAGGTATCAGCAGAACTGTAGCTTCTTAGAAAGAACTAGATAGTGTTCCATCTTTTTCTATTTTGTGGAATAGTTGGAAGAGCATTGGTATTAGGTTTCTTTGAAGGTCTGATAGAACTCTGCACTAAACCAATCTTGTCCTGAGATTATTTTTGGCTGAGAGACTTTTATTGACTTCTTCCATTTCTTTAGGTGTAATGGGACTGTTTAGATGATGTATCTGATCCTGACTTAACTGTGGTACTTGGTATCTGTCTAGAGAATTATCCATTTCAACTAGATTTTCCAGTTTTGTTGGTTATATATCATTGTATTAGCAAGTGATGATTTTTTAAATTTCGCCAGGTTCTGTTGTTATGGCTTTCTTTTCATTTTTGATTTTGTTAATTAGGATACTCTTGCTGTGTCTTCTGGTTAGTCTGGCTAAGGCTTTACCTGTCTTGTTAATTTTCTCAAAGAAACCACTCCCAGTTTTGTTGAGTGTTTCTATAGTACAGTTGTTTCTCCTTAGTTGATTTCAGCAATGAGTTTGATTATTTCTGGCTGCTGAATCCTCTTGGGTGTATTGATTCCTTTTGTTCTACATTTTTGGATGAGCTGTTATGCTGCTAGAGTATGTTCTCTCCAGTTTCTTTTTTGAGGCACTCAGATCTTTGAGTTTTCCTCTTAGCATTGCTTTCATTGTCTCACATAAATTTGGGTACGTTGTGCCTTTATTTTCATTAAATTCTAAAAATCTTTAGTTTCATTCTTTATTGCTTCCCTGACCAAGTTATGATTGAATAGATGTTTTTCAGCTTCCATGTATATGTCAGCTTTCTGTTGTTCTTGTTGTTATAGAAGACCAGCCTTACTCCATAATTATCAGATAGGATGCATGGGATATTTCAATCTTCTTGTGTCTCTTGAGTCTTGTTTTGTGACGGATTATATGGTCAATTTTGGAGAAGATACCATGAGGTGGTGAGAAAAAGTTTTATTCTTTTGTTTTAGAATGATCTGTAGATACCTTTTAATTGCATGTGTTTCATAACATGTTAGTTTCACTGTGTCTCTCTTTAGTTTCTGTTTCGATGATCTGTCCATTGGTGAAAGTGGTATGTTGCAGTTTCCCACTATTATTATGTGAGGTGTAATGTGTGCTTTGAGCTTGAATAAAGTATCTTTATGTATGTGGGTTCCCTTGCATTTGGGGCATAGATGTTCAGAATTGAGAGCACATCTTCCTAGAATTTAAATTGATGAGTATGAAGTGTTTTTCATTATTTTTTGAAAACCTTTTGTTGGAAGTCAATTTTATTAAATATTAGAATGGGTATTCCAGCATGTTTCTTGAGACCATTTACATTTAAATTGTTTTTATCCTTTATTCTGGGGTAATGTTTCTCTTCCACAACGAGGTGCATTTCCTATATGTAGCAAAATGCTGAGTCCTGTTTATGTATCCTGACTTTCTATATCTTTTTATTGGTGAATTCTGTCCATTGATGTTAAAAATATTAAAAAGCAGTGATTGTTGCTTCCTCTTATTTTTGTTGTTAGAAGTGGAATTATGTTTGTGTAGCCATCTTCTTTTGTGTTTGTTGCAGGAAGATTACTTTCTTTTTCAAGGTATAATTTTCCCTCCTTGTGTTGGAATTTTCCATCTATTATCCTTTGTTGGGCTGGATTTGTGGAAAGATATTGTGTAAATTTGGTTTTGTCATAGAATATCTTGGTTTCTCCATTAATGGTAATTGAAAGTTTTGCTGGATACAGTAGCATGGGCTGGCATTTGTGTTGTCTTAGGATCTGTATGACATCCATCTGCCCAGGATGTTTTAGCTTCCATAGTCTCTGGGGAAATCTTGTGTGATTCTGAGAGGTTTGCCTTTATATGTTACTTGACATTTTTCCTCTTACTGCATTTAATCTTCTTTCTTTGTTTTGTGCATTTTGTGTTTTAACTCGTATGTGATGAGAGAGGCTTCTTTTCTGGTCTAATCTATTTGGAGTTCTGTACGCTTCTTGTATGTTTTATGTGCATCTCTTTTTTAGGTTAAGGAAGTTTTCTTCTCTAATTTTGTTGAAGTTATTTATGGCCCTTTGAGATAGGAATCTTTGCTCTCTATGGAGTTACCACAGAAAAAGGAGGCCCCCTTGAGGAAATGCTTCCATGAGGTCCAGCTGTAAGGCATTTTCTTAATTAGTGATCAAGTGGGGAGGTCCCAGCCCATTGTGGGTGGTGCCATCCCTGGGCTTGTAGTCCCAGGTTGTATAAGACAGCAAGCTGAGCATGCCAGGGGCAGCAAGTTAAGTTCAAGCAGGGTGTGATCCTCTGTCCTGACTTCCTTTAGTGATGAACAACAATGTGCAAGTGTAAGCTGAATAAACCCTTTCTTCCCCAATTTGCTTATTGATCATGGTGTTTTGTGCAGGAATACAAACCCAGACTAAGGCAATAATTGACTCAGTTCCAAGTCCATTAAAAATTTAAGACACATTTACACCTAATTCATCACAAGGATGAGTATTGTTGACTCAGTTATATTAGAGTGTATAGAATGAGCCATAAGTAAACATAATGCTCTTGGGTGTCAGGATTAGCCTGGCCTTAATATAATGTAGAAATCACATAGGCTGCTGTAAAGTACAAGTGATATCACTCATAATGATTGGTTTTATGACCTAGAATCAATGCTTAAAATTTAGGGGGAAATAGTCTTATATAAATAGGAACAAATTCTGGGAGACATGGCTAAACCTTGTCTGATCAGATAGCAAAGGATCATCAGGCTGTAAACCCACATCATTCTTGGCACTATAGGAAGAGTAGCTATGTACTTCATTCTGTTGAAATAGTAAGCTGTATGTTTAATGTTCCTTGCTTCTCCAGTGCTTATCTGTGTATACAAGGCCTTTTTGCTCTCTAAAAATTTCTTTAGGAAATAATATGAATTCTCTGTTTGTACTTCTTTATTCATTTTCATTTCACAACTTGATGGAATGAAGCTCCTTCTCTAATCACTTACCCAAGAAATATTATCAATTTCATTTCTGGTTTATTGCACTTGAAATCTAGAAGTCACTTTACAACTAAAAGCCAATGTAGTGGTACTCACCTCTATTTCTCTAAAAGTCCTTTCCTCTTTGATTTCTACAATTTCCAGAAATTCCTTCACAAAAATTTTAAGTACATGTATAATTGAAAAGGTCATATTACTTTGTGAATGTTTCCAAACTTTCTTCTCTCCCATTTATAATAATAGATGTTCATCATTAGAGTTTTTGCTACTATGTATTTCATTTAATTTTTTGATATCCAGACACTAAAGTGTTTCCATTTGTTGATTTAATAATGTACATATTTGTGTATTATTTTGAGCTCTAGTAAACCATAGATTCATAGAATAGAAAAAACAAGTAAATATTTTATTGCTTAATATTTCTGACAGTTCTTTAAGAATATAACAAAGGAAATAAGGTGTGACTAAAGAGTTTGGAAGAGATTAGATAAAATAAAAAGTAACCTACTCTTTCACTACTGCACTACTGCAATAT
This sequence comes from Rattus rattus, assembly GCF_011064425.1. Lineage (NCBI taxonomy): Eukaryota > Metazoa > Chordata > Mammalia > Rodentia > Muridae > Rattus > Rattus rattus. Next base: position 40,070,086 of record NC_046172.1, on the reverse strand, counting down.
AGCTGTTTCTAAATATGATGGATAAAATGAAAGAATCCTAAAAACTCTCTAGTATATTTTTCATTTTTTAATAATGTACCTCTCATATTTAGTGGACTTGTTGCATATTGAAATACAGAGTTAGAAAGGTAAGATAATTTTAATTTTGTGAAAAGCAATTGATCTGTGAAATTATTGGCTTTTTGTGGGAGGGGGGTTAAAACATGTGTCCTCACAATCAAAATCAGCAAGCAAGGTCCTCAACAGGTTGAAAACAATGTACTATATTCTTCAATTACACCACTCTTTGGATATTTACACAAAGAACTACAGAGATACTTGCTCATCAATTTTAATTGGTGCCCTATTCACAATACCCAGGAAGTGGAAATACCATAAATGTCCATCGACTGATGAATAGATGTGATCATTTAAAACAGGGACTATTATTCACCTGCTAAGCAAAATAAAACTGTGAACTTCTCAATAAATGAATGGAGATGGACATAATCATCCTGAGTTGGGTAAACTAAAATTCAGAAAGAGAAACATCTTTTGTTTGCCCTCATTTGAAGCTGTTAGTTTTAAATCTTCAGATAAGTGTGTTTCATTTAGAATACTAATAAATGTCAGGACATTTGGAAGGGATGATGAAGGGGCCATAAATTTAGGGGAGATGAGAAAAAAATGTTGTGACATAAAAGATTAAAGGAAAATAATGGAACAGGAAAGGGATATATATATATATATATATATATATATATGACTTTTGGAATATTATAATCAACATTTGCCAAGAAACAGCTTTAGCACAAGAGGGTAAACTGAGACAGGCATCTGATGAAGGCTCAATGATGAGATCATGTGACATGGGTGGATCCAGATATCTACAAGGGCTGCAGCCACTAGAGAAAAAAAGGCAAGTGGGATCAATTACTCACATGCACACAGAATAGTTGAAGCAAGAACAACCTCCAGCAATTTATTTCTTTTCTTAACCACTGTTTATACCCCTAGAGACAAAGTTTTTTTCTATTATAAAGAAAATTACCTCGTAGCAACAAGTTACACACTTTCTAGAGATAATCACCATAAAAACACCCTTCAAAAATAGATGAAAATAATTACACAAAGAAAATTACAACAGAATATTGAATATGTATTTCTTATATAAAATGTACATCTTACTAAACAATTCACATCTATCTTTCTTTCCAAAACCTCATAATGGCCTCAAAGCAGCAACATTTAGTTATTAATTAACAAAGTTTAAACAAGCTAAGGGAATAGTAGCAAGTTTTTTTTGACAACCTATGCTTACTAAGGAGCAAGTAATCCGTTTTATGTCTTTTTTTTCCTTTTTCTTTTTTTTTTTTTGGAGCTGGGGACAGAACTCAGGGCCTTGTGCTTGCTAGGCGAGAGCTCTACCACTGAGCTAAATCCCCAACCCCTTCTTATTTTTGAAATTCTCATTAGCTAATTTTACTAATCATGTGTTTTATAGTTATAATGGAATTATCTATTGCTTAAGAAACCAGTTGAAGTAGAGGGAGTAGAAAGACCCTAAGATCCAGTCTGCTGGAGTCTGCTGTGAGAAAGTGTTTCTGAGAAATATCTGCAAAAAGGAGGAAGATGGAAACAATATAAACATTAAGGGACATGATAATGTTGAGGGGGAAATTTTTGTGAGGTTACATTCCTAGACAAAGAGTACAAGCAATCTGTGACTGCTAAGAGAAGGAATTTAGCTTCTACAAGTGCTGCGTCCCTATATTGGTGTCCAGTGTACAGGAGTGAAACTTGAAACCATGTAATAACAAATAAAAATAGATCCAGCAGAGTGTGTGTGTATGTGTGTGTGTGTGAGTGTGTGAGTGTGTGTGTGTGTTTGTGTAACATATTATTATTCATGTATGTTTCACTAGCTAATTGAAATAAGGGATATATGGATTTATTTTGTATCTATATTTTTCCCCATTTGGAAAAGAATGTATATATTTCATGACAAAGTGAAAACATGGTAAAATTCCAACAATTTTTCAATGTCATCAAGTTCCTTTCTTTTTTGATTTTTGTAAAGCTAATTAGCATATTATTCATTTTGAGTAAAATAATAATAATTTCGTAAAGGTATTATTTACAAGCACTGTGCTATATAGTTTGGTCAGTTAGTAGTTGCCTAAATAACCAATGAATTTTAATTAATTTTGCCTATTCACTCTGGTTGGATTCATATATCATTACATTGTATTGCTATAAAGAAATTGATACATTTCATTTATCTGCAGTCTTATTTGGTCACATTCACCACTCAGAAAAGTAGACCCTCAAAGATTAAATTTGTGCAATAATTTTCAAATGATCCATTTCTTATAATCATATGATTTTATATATCAAAGTACTTTAAAAAATATTTTTATAAGTAAAGTTATGTTTTCTTTGGATTCATTTTATAATTTGATTTTACTTTTTAAACAATTTCTAAATAGTTGTACAGTGCACATGAGACTGAAACTCAATGTTGCCCTCCATTAGCTTTTAAACATTAGCTTTTCTAATATCACAAGGTGGTCCCACTACATCTGGCCTACGTTTTTATCTTCATCCACCATAATTAGAGGTCCTTGTCATGATGAAATTTAGAAATGAATGTTGCATATAAGAATGAATAACCATCAATAATTTTAAGAAGTCGTATTTGTAAAATTAGTATGTAATCTTTATGAGTAAATTTTGGTCATTCTCTGCTATGAACTTTCAGATGTACTAGATGTTTTATTAACTACAAATTCAGCACTCATGTATAATTATCTAATATTTTTATGTTTGATAGTTATATCAAATATTTAGAAAAGGTATGTAAAAACATAAATAAAAGCAAACTTACCTTAATTGTAGTTGCTTGATCCAGTTTCAATGTTCTCATCAAGGCCAGTTATATTTAAATTTAATTAATACCTTATAATTTTAGACATTTTCACAGTTTCCCAGTACTGAAAAATGTGCTAAAATATTCTAGGTAAATGAAGCCCTACAGCCTTCAAATATTGAGGGAACACTGAGTAGCTTTTATTTATTTAGACTTCAGAAATGAAGTATGATGTGGTTCAGCAACATCTCATTAGTATAGTATTTTTTTTTTTTACTTATTCACATCATTTCACATCTCCCTCACTGGCCCCTTCCTGGTCACCTCCATTCAAAATCCTTCCCCCAACCCCCTCCCCTTCTTTTCTGAGGGGGTGAATCCCCAAGTACCCTTCCAAACAGGCACATCACGCCTGAGAAGCTAAGCCCATCTTCTCTCACTGAGGCCGGACAAGGCTGCACAGGTAGAAGAATATATGACACTTACAGGCTACAGCTTTTGAGATAGCCCCCAAATTCAATTGTTTGAGATCTAAATACAGAGCTCCATATCATTTGCACATATGTGCCCAGGTACAGCCCTTGTATGTCTTTTTTGGTTGGGATTCAGTCCTGAGAGCCCCGAGGGTACAGGAAAGTTGATTCTGTTGGCGTTCCTATCTCGCCTGGTGCTCACAATACTCCAGGAAGGTACCAGTTAGGATGCTTGACTCTCACTTAAAAGGTGGGATCAAACAGTCATAAGAGGCAGATGGAGAAAGAAAATGTGTGGATAGGAGACGGGATATGAAAGGGAATGGGAAATTTCAGGATCAGATATAAGAGGAACAGGAGAGATGCTCAGATGTCTATGAGAATAAATGGAAATCAGCATCAAATAAGGGTTGGTATAGTAAGTAATATTTTAAAAATCCTGCCATTTTCCCCCTGCATTAGACCATTTATGTTCCTGAATGATAAACAGAAACACACACACACACACATACACACACACACACACGCTCCATATTTTAATATACCCTAACCTGCATGATAGCTGAGAAACTGTCTACCTTCCATGTTGTTAGAATCTACATCCATATCCATAGTCCAAGATATTAATTGATATGTTTTATCTGGGCTGTTCTTAGCTCCAAATGGTCAACCCACATATCCATGTTTATTTAAATGGAATTTAATTTATTTTAATATTTATTGGATTTTTATTTACAATTCAAATGTTATTCCCTTTCCCAGTTTACCATCCATAAACCCCCTATCCCATCTCCACTTCCCCTTCTTCTATGAGGGTGTTCCCCTACCCATCCAACCACCCCTTCCCTCCTTCCTGCCCTGACATTTCCCTACACTGAGGGGTAAAGCCTTGACAGGACCAAAGGCTTCTACTCCCATTTGTGCCGAACAAGGCCATTTTCTGCTACATCTGCAGCTGGAGTCATGGTTCTGTCCATGTATAATCTTAGGATGGTGGATTAGTCTGGGGAGCTCTGGTTGGTTGGTAGTGTTGTCCTTTTGGGCAGCTCCTTCACTCCTTTCTATAACTCCCCCAATGGGAACCCCATTCTCAGTTCAATGGTTGGCTGCTAGTATTCACCTCAGTATCTGCCATGCTCTGGCAGAGCCTCTTATCACACAGCTAAACCAGGCTACTCTCAACATCAGCAATATTGTCTGGGTTTAGTGGCTGTATGTATATGGGATGGATCCCCAGGTGGGACAGTCTCTCAATGGCCATTCCTTCAGTTTCTGCTCCAAACTTTGTCTCTGTTTCTCCTCCTATGATTATTTGTATTCCCCCTTCAAGGAAGGACTGAAACACCTGTAGTTTTGTTGTCCTTCTTGAGCTTCATGTGATCTGTGGATTGTATCTTGGGGAATCTAAGCTTTTGGGCTAATATCTGCTTATCAGTGAGTGATTACCATGTGTATTATTTTGTGATTAGGTTACCTCACTCTGGATATTTCCTAGATCCATCGATTTGCCTATGAATTTCATGAAATCATTGTTTTTAATAACTGAGTAGCACTCCATTGTGTTGATGTACCACATTTTCTTTATCCACTCCTCTGTTGAAGGACATCTGAGTTCTTTCCAGCTTCTGGCTGTTATAAATAAGACTGCTATGAACATAGTGGTGTATGTGTCCTTGTTTATGTTCTAATCATCTAGGGTATAGCTGGGTCTTCAGGTAGTACTAGGTCCAATTTTCTGAGGAAATGCCAGACTGATTTCCAGAGTGGTTGCACCAGTTTGTAATCCCATCAACAATGGAGGAGTGTTTCTCTTTCTCCACATCCTTGCCAGCATCTGTTATCACCTGAGTTTTTGATAGTAGGCATTCTGACTGGTGTCAGGAGGAATCTCAGGGTTGTTTTGATTTGCATTTCTTGATGACTAAGGATATTGAACATTTTTAGGTTCTTTTTGGCCATTTCATATTCCTCAGTTGACAATTCTTTGTTTAGAACGCTGTACCCCATTTTTAATAGGATTATTTGATTCTCAGGAGTATAACTTCTTGAGTTCTTTGTATATATTGGATATTAGCCCTCTATCAGGTGTAAGATTGATAAAGATCTTTTCCCAATCAGATGGTTGTCCCTTTGTCCTATTGACAGTGTCCTTTGCCTTACAGAAGCATTGCAATTTCTTGAGGTCCATTTGTCAATTCTTGATCTTAGAGCATAAAGCATTGGTGAACTGTTTGGGAAATTTTCTCCATGCCCTTGTGTCAAGGCTATTCTTTACTTTTTCTTCTATTAGTTTGAGAGAGTATTGGGTTTTATGTGGAAGTCTTTGATCCACTTTGACTTGAGCTTTGTACAGAGCCATAAGAATGGGTCCATTTGCATTCTTCTACATGCTGACCTCCAGTTGAACCAGTACCATTTGTTGAAAATGCTATCTTTTTTCCACTGGATGGTTTTAGCTCCTTTGTCAAAGATCAGGTGACCATAGGTGTGTGGGTTAATTTCTGGATCTTCAATTCTATTCCACTGATCTACCTGCCTGTCTCTGTATCAATCCCAAATATTAATTTTCGCTATTGCTTTGTAATACAACTGGAGGTCACCTATGGTGATTCCCATTGAAGTTCTTTTATTTTTGAGGATTTTTTTGCTATGGTGGATTTTTTTGTTATTCCAAGTGAAATTGCAAATTTCTCTTCCACACTCTATGAAGAATTGAGTTGGAATTTTGATGGCGATTGCATTGTATCTGTAGATTGTTTTTAGCAAGATAGTCATTTTTACAACATTAATCTTGTCAAATCATGAGCATGGGACAATCTTCCATCTCCTGAGATTTTCTGTTTCTTTCTTCAGAGACTTGATGTACTTTTCATACAGATCTTTTACTTGCTTGGTTAAAGTTATATCAAGGTATTTTATATTATTTGTGACTATTGTGCAGTGTGTCCTTTCCCTAATTTCTTTCTCAGTCTGTTTATCCTTTGAGTATAGGACTGCTACTGATTTGTTTGAGTTAATTTTATATCTAGCTGTTTTGTTGAAGTTGTTTATCAGCTGTGTAGAGTACACTGATGGAATTTTTGGTATCACTTAAGTAAACTATCATATCATCTGCAAATAGTGATATTTTGACTTCTTCCTTTCCAATTTGTATCCCTTTGACCACCTTTTGTTGTCTAAATGTTCTGGCTAGGAATTTTAGTACTATATTGACTATGTACGGAGAGAGTGGGCAGCCTTGTTTAGTGCCTAATTTCAGTTGGATTGCTTCAAGTTTCTCTCCATTTAGTTTGATGTTGCCTACTGTTTTGTTGTATATTGCTTTTTCTATGTTTAGATATAGGCCTTGAATTCCTGATTTTCTCAGAGTTTGAACATGAAGGAGTGTTGAATTTTTTCAAATGCTGTCTCAGCATCTAATGATATGATCATGTTGTTTTCTTTTTCTTTGATTTTGTTTATATAGTGTATTATGTTGATGGATTTCTGTATATTGATCCAACCCTGCATCACTTGGATGAAACCTACTTAATCATGTTGGATGATCATTTTGATGTGTACATATATTTGGTTTGTGAGGATTTTATTGAGTATTTTTGTTTCAGTATTCATAAGGGAAATTTGTCTGAAGTTATCTTTCTTTGTTGGGTCTTTGTGTACTTTAGGTATAAGCGTAATTGTAACTTCATAGAAGAAATTGAGTATTTTATGAAATAGTTTTGACAATATTTTTATGTCTTCTATGAAGGTCTGATAGAATTCTGCACTAAACCCATCTGATCCTAGGATTTTTTTTTTTGGTTGGGAAACTTTTAATAAATGCTTATATTTCTTTAGGCATTATGAGACTATTTAGATGCTTTAACTGATCCTGATTTAAATTTGGTACCTGGTATCTGTCTAGATAATTACCCATTTCCTTCAGAATTTCCAATTTCATTATATATAGGCTTTTGTAATATGATCTGATGTTTTTTTTTAATTTCCTCAGATTCTGTTGTTATGGCTCCCTTTTCATTTCTGGTTTTGCTAATCTGGATATACTCTCTGTGCCCTCTGTTTTAGTCTGGCTAAAGGTTTTTCTACCTTGTTGATTTTCTCAAAGAATTAGCTCCTGGTTTTGTTGATCCTTTGTATAGTTCTTTATGTTTCTACTTGGTTGATTTCAGCCCTGAGTTTGATTATTTCCTGCTGTCCATTCCTCTTGGACATGTTTGCTTCTTTTTGCTTTTGTTTTTTAGGTGTACTGTTATATTGCTAGTGTATGCTCTCTCCAGATTCTTTTTGGAGGCACTCAGAGGTTTGAGGTTTCCTTTTAGCACTACTTTCATTGTGTCCCATAAGTTTGGGTATCTTTTAACTTAATGCCAATAAATACTAAAACACCTTTTAATTTCCCTATTTCTTCCTTGACCAGGTTATCATTGAGTAGAGGTTGTTCAGCCTCCAGGTGTGTGTGGGGTTTTGTCATTTTTGTTGTTATTCAAGAAGAGTCTTAGTCCTTGGTGATCTGATAGGATGCATGGGATTACTTAAAGTTTCTTGTATTTGTTGAGATTTGTTTTGTGACCAATTCTTTGTTCAGTTTTTTAGAAGGTGCCCTGAGGGTCTCAGAAGAAAGTATATTCTTTTGTTTTAGGATAAAATGTTCTCTATATATCTGTTAAATCTATTTGGTTAATACCTTCTTTTATTTTCTCTCTGTCTCTGTTTAGTTTCTGTTTCCATTACCTGTCCAATGATAATTGTGGGGTGTTGAAATCTCCTGCAATTATTGTGTAAGGTGCAATGTGTGCTTTGAGCTTTAGGAAGATTTCTTTTATGAATATAGTTGCCCTTTCACTTAGAGCATAGATGTTCAGGATTGAGAGTTTATCTTGGTGGATTTTTTTCCTTTGAATGAATATGAAGTGTCTTCCCTTATCTTTTTTGATAACTTTTGATTGAAAGTCAATATTTTGATATTAGAATGGCTACTTTAGCTTATTTCTTCGAACCATTTGCTTGGAAAATTGTTTTCCAAACTTTTACTCTGAGGTACTGTCCATCTTTGTCACTAATGTGTGTGTGTTTTTTTTTATTGCAACAAAATGCTGGATCCTTTTTCCATATCCAGTCTGTTAGTCTATGTCTTTTAACTGGGGAATTGAGTCCATTGATTGTTGAAAGCTTTGGGATCAAATGATTATTGTTTCCTGTTATTTTTGTTGTTAGAGGTGGAATTATGTTTTTGTGGCTATCTTCTTCTAGGTTAGTCGATAAAAGATTACTTCTTGATTTTCTACGTTGTATTTTCCCTCCTCGTGTTGGAGTTTTCCATTGTAGATCTGGATTTGTGGAAAGATATTGTGTAAATTTTGTTTTGTCATGTAATATCTTGTTTTTTTCCACCTCTGTTAATTGAGAGTTTTGTTGGATATGGTAGTGGTTCAGCTAACCCATGGCAGTTCTCCTTTCTTCTCTCCTGTGTCCTTCTTCTATCCCACAATGGCTTTCTCTCCTTATCACCTTTCTGCAAGCCTCTTAAGACCTCAACCTCATGTATGTATCCTCTGCTCAGAAACTGTCTGTAAGCATCTGGCATCTTTCTTCATCAATCAAAATAACTTGGGGTCAGGGTCCCAAGTCTTTCTGGCCTACACTTAGCATTAAATTAGATGGTAAAAAAAAACAACACAACCTCAACAATTTTCTCTTTCAGTCCAATAAAAGTATCTTTTATTTCAGATATTAATTGAATGCTATTGTAACAATTATGCAGATTACAAGATATGATATACACTTATAGCATCCAGCCCATTATTGTTGGCAATGTAGATAAGGTATCTTATAATCTATAAAATATTAATAACTTTAGTATTTTGAACCTAAGTCATAATAGTTTTCAACTTGTATTTTCATTTGTAACCATCCTTTAATATCTAGAAAAACCTTTTTAATGCTGAACAACTTAAGTTCAATTGAGAGACTATGACTATCTATTCTTCAACCCTGTCAGAGATTAAAGACAAAATACAAATTTGCATGTGGAGGAAAGTAGCTTCCAAAATGTAAACAATTGACAGAAACAACAGACTTCCTGGACAGTACTCAATATTCCTTATAATGTTGGCACATCTATCTTCAGCCTTCTGACTCAGACCATCTGACAGACCTTAAGTAAAACAGGAATCATGAAGGATAGTTTACTGTAGCTTGAAAATAGCATATAATACACCTATCCTGTGTTCTTTATTCCTTCTTCAACAACATTCTGTCTACAGACAAAATTAGGGCTTATTTTTGCCCAGTGGTTAGCTTGCCACAGTTGAAGCAACTTCACATGGAGGTACTGATGCTTAGTATCTATTTTGAATTAGAATGGAAGTACTGTCAGGAGCAGATCTGTCTTGTAATCAAAAGATCTTTTAATAATGAAATGATTTTAAATGCCGTATTCTGGGAATCTGTGACACTTTTGAAGATTTTATATATATATATATGTATATTGAATTGTTAAATATTGAAAAATTTTAGCTATTTACTATTTAAATAACCATGAAAACACTTTATTCTAATTAAAAAATTAAAATCTAATATGACTATGAGTTTACTATCTGACTATTGCACTAATTAATTATCTTTCATAAACAGTTTGTAAAACAAGTTTATCAAAAAGTGGGTCTATGTTTTGTATTCTTAAATGACTTGCATAGGCACAATATCTATCTAAGTGTAACAAAATTAATTTTAAATTTGTATTAGGATTCAAAGAATATCTTAGATACTCAATGAATACCTTCAACTTTATCAACGTCCATAATTCTGTACCAAGTTTAGAAATCAAAATATAAAGTTTTCTACTAATATAAGTTATGGCTATAAAATGCTCTGTTTAGGAGTAAATTTTATAACCCAACCCTATTTGTCTAATTTCTATATTAAAATATTCCCCTTATTTTTCCTTTTCAAATCCCTTCCCTTTACCTAAGAAAGAAAGAAGAAAGAAGAGGAAAGGAAAGATGGAAATCTTCGAGTCTAAGCTCTATATTGTTTTCTCCCTGTCTAAAAGTATAATTATTTGTAAATTATTCCTTAAAATGATATTTCTATAATTCATAAAAAAACGAAGCCAGACAATCCAGCTTAAGACACTGGGACAATGATTGTTTTTGCCTATTTCCTGCTAAATTGGTGTGAAAATTTTATTTTTTGTGGACCAAGAAAATTAGAAATAAATGGTTAGTTTTAAGAAAGCTAGCTGTGGTATTTGTTGTCCAGTCCCTCTATGCTGAGAAATTTCAGGTCTTGACTGAATTTCTGACTGAAACCATCTGAAAGGCTGGATGACCTAAGATAATTGGGGATTATCAGACAGTCCTGAAGCTGTTCTGGCAACAAGTCTCTGGAAACTGCATCAAGTGAGGCAGGATCAGACAAGGAGCTGGAACAGCAGGTGTTTTCAGAATCTCCGAGTGTGAATCTCATCAGAGATGTATTCTTGGTATTTCCTTCTGTAATATATGAGCTTAAAACCAATATTTAGTTCTATAAAAATGTTTGTATAAATTGTACAAAATACACAAATCAGTGAAGGATGAATTTTTGCTAATAGTTTGAGCAATTGAAAGACAATTTTTTTTTTTATTAACTTGAGTATGTCTTATATACATTTCGAAAGTGTTATTCCCTTTCCTGGTTTCCGGGGAAACATCCCCCCCCCCCCCTCCCTTCCTTTTGGGTGTTCCCTCCCCACCTCCCCATTGCCGCCCCCCCAAAAAAAGTCTAGTTCACTGGGGGTTCAGTATTAGCAGGACCCAGGGCTTCCCCTTCCACTGGTGCTCTTACTAGGATATTCATTGCTACCTATGAGGTCAGAGTCCAGGGTCAGTCCATGTATAGTCTTTAGGTAGTGGCTTAGTCCCTGGAAGCTCTGGTTGCTTGGCATTGTTGTACATATGGGGTCTCGAGCCCCTTCAAGCTCTTCCAGTTCTTTCTCTGATTCCTTCAACGGGGGTCCTATTCTCAGTTCAGTGGTTTGCTGCTGGCATTCGCCTCTGTATTTGCTGTATTCTGGCTGTGTCTCTCAGGAGCGATCTACACTTCTGCACTTCTTTGCTTCATCCATCTTGTCTAATTGGGTGGCTGTATATATATGGGCCACATGTGGGGCAGGCTCTGAATGGGTGTTCCTTCAGTCTCTGTTTTAATCTTTGCCTCTCTCTTCCCTGCCAAGGGTATTCTTGTTCCCCTTTTAAAGAAGGAGTGAAGCATTCACATGTTGATCATCCGTCTTGAGTTTCATTTGTTCTAGGCATCTAGGGTAATTCAGGCATTTGGGCTAATAGCAACTTATCAATGAGTGCATACCATGTATGTCTTTCTGTGATTGGGTTAGCTCACTCAGGATGATAGTTTCCAGTTCCAACCATTTGCCTACAAATTTCATAAACTCGTTGTTTTTGATAGCTGAGTAATATTCCATTGTGTAGATGTACCACATTTTCTGTATCCATTCCTCTGTTGAAGGGCATCTGGGTTCTTTCCAGCTTCTGGCTATTATAAATAAGGCTGCGATGAACATAGTGGAGCATGTGTCTTTTTTATATGTTGGGGCATCTTTTGGGTATATGCCCAAGAGAGGGATAGCTGGATCCTCAGGCAGTTTAATGTCCAATTTTCTGAGGAACCTCCAGACTGATTTCCAGAATGGTTGTACCAGTCTGCAATCCCACCAACAATGGAGGAGTGTTCTCTTTCTCCACATCCTCGCCAGCATTTGCTGTCACCTGAGTTTTTGATCTTAGCCATTCTCACTGGTGTGAGGTGAAATCTCAGGGTTGTTTTGATTTGCATTTCCTTATGACTAAAGATGTTGAACATTTCTTTTAGGTGTTTCTCAGCCATTCGGCATTCCTCAGCTGTGAATTTTGTTTAGCTCTGAACCCCATTTTTTAATAGGTTATTTGTCTCCCCAAGTGTCTAACTTTTGAGTTCTTTGTATATTTTGGATATAAGGCCTCTATTCGTTGTAGGATTGGTAAAGATCTTTTCCCAATCTGTTGGTTGCCGTTTTGTCCTAATCACAGTGTCCTTTGCCTTACAGAAGCTTTGCAGTTTTATGAGATCCCATTTGTCGATTCTTGATCTTAGAGCATAAGCCATTGGTGTTTTGTTCAGGAAATTTTTTCCAGTGCCCATGTGTTCCAGATGCTTCCCTAGTTTTTGTTCTATTAGTTTGAGTGTGTCTGGTTTGATGTGGAGGTCCTTGATCCACTTGGACTTAAGCTTTGTACAAGGTGATAAGCATGGATCGATCTGCATTCTTCTACATGTTGACCTCCAGTTGAACCAGCACCATTTGCTGAAAATGCTATATTTTTTTTTACCATTGGATGGATTTGGCCTTTGTCAAAAAATCAAGTGACCATAGGGTGTGGGTTCATTTCTGGGTCTTCAATTCTGTTCCATTGGTCTATCTGTCTGTCTCTGTACCAATACCATGCAGTTTTTATGACTATTGCTCTGTAATACTGCTTGAGTTCAGGGATAGTGATTCCCTGAAGTCCTTTTTTATTGTTGAGGATAGTTTTAGCTATCCTGGGTTTTTTGTTATTCCAGATGAATTTGCAAATTGTTCTGTCTAACTCTTTTTGAAGAATTGGATTGGTATTTTGATGGGGATTGCATTGAATCTGTAGATCGCTTTTTGGTAAAATGGCCATTTTTACTATATTAATCCTGCCAATCCATGAGCATGGGAGATCTTTCCACCTACTGAGGTCTTCTTCAATTTCTTTCTTCAGTGTCCTGAAGTTCTTATTGTACAGATCTTTTACTTGCTTGGTTAAAGTCACACCGAGGTATTTTATATTATTTGGGTCTATTATGAAGTGTGTCGTTTCCCTAATTTCTTTCTCTGCTTGTTTCTCTTTTGTGTAGAGGAAGGCTACTGATTTATTTGAGATAATTTTATACCCAGCCACTTTGCTGAAGTTGTTTATCAGCTTTAGTAGTTCTCTGGTGGAACTTTTGGGATCACTTAAATATACTATCATATCATCTGCAAATAGTGATATTTTGACTTCTTTTCCGATCTGTATCCCCTTGACCTCCTTTTGTTGTCTGATTGCTCTGGCTAGAACTTCAAGAACTATATTGAATAAGTAGGGAGAGAGTGGGCAGCCTTGTCTAGTCCCTGATTTTAGTGGGATTGCTTCAAGTTTCTCTCCATTTAGTTTAATGTTAGCCACTGGTTTGTTGTATATGGCTTTTTTATGTTTAGGTATGGGCCTTGAATTCTATTTTTCCAGGACTTTTTTATCATGAAGGGTGTTGAATTTTGTCAAATGCTTTTCAGCATCTAATGAAATGATCATGTGGTTTTGTTCTTTCAGTTTGTTTATATAATGGATCACGTTGATGGTTTTCCGTATATTAAACCATCCCTGCATGCCTGGGATGAAGCCTACTTGATCATGGTGGATGATTGTTTTGATGTGCTCTTGGATTTGGTTTGCCAGAATTTTGTTGAGTATTTTTTGCGCCGATGTTCATAAGGGAAATTGGTCTGAAGTTCTCTTTCTTTGTTGGGTCTTTTTGTGTGGTTTAGGTATAAGAGTAATTGTGGCTTCATAGAAGGAATTCGGTAGTGCTCCATCTTTTTCAATTTTGTGGAATAGTTTGGATAGTATTGGTATGAGGTCTTCTATGAAGGTCTGATAGAATTCTGCACTAAACCCGTCTGGACCTGGGCTCTTTTTGTTTGGGAGACCTTTAACGACTGCTTCTATTTCCTTAGGAGTTATGGGGTTGTTTAACTGGTTTATCTGTTCCTGATTTAACTTCGGTACCTGGTATCTGTCTAGGAAATTGTCCATTTCCTGTAGATTTTCAAGTTTTGTTGAATATAGGCTTTTATAGTAAGATCTGATGATTTTTTGAATTTCCTCTGAATCTGTAGTTATGTCTCCCTTTTCATTTCTGATTTTGTTAATTTGGACACACTCTCTGTGTCCTCTCCTTAGTCTGGCTAAGGGTTTATCTATCTTGTTGATTTTCTCAAAGAACCAACTTTTGGTTCTGTTGATTCTTTCTATGGTCCTTTTTGTTTCTACTTGGTTGATTTCAGCTCTGAGTTTGATTATTTCCTGCCTTCTACTCCTCCTGGGTGTATTTGCTTCTTTTTGTTCTAGAGCTTTTAGGTGTGCTGTCAAGCTGCTGACATATGCTCTTTCCTGTTTCTTTCTGCAGGCACTCAGCGCTATGAGTTTTCCTCTTAGCACAGCTTTCATTGTGTCCCATAAGTTTGGGTATGTTGTACCTTCATTTTCATTAAATTCTAAAAAGTTTTTAATTTCTTTCTTTATTTCTTCCTTGACCAGGTTATCATTGAGTAGAACATTGTTCAATTTCCACGTATATGTGGGCATTCTTCCCTTATTGTTATTGAAGACCAGCTTTAGGCCGTGGTGGTCCGATAGCAGGCATGGAATTATTTCTATCTTTCTGTACATGTTGAGGCCCGTTTTTTGACCAATTATATGGTCAATTTTGGAGAAAGTACCATGAGGAGCTGAGAAGAAGGTATATCTTTTTGCTTTAGGGTAGAACGCTCTATAAATATCCGTTAAGTCCATTTGGCTCATGACTTCTCTTAGTCTGTTCACGCCTCTGTTTAATTTCTGTTTCCATGATCTGTCCATTGATGAGAGTGGGGGTGTTGAAATCTCCTACTATTATTGTGTGAGGTGCAATGTGTGTTTTGAGCTTTAGTAAGGTTTCTTTTTACATTATATAGGTGCCCTTTGTATTTGGGGGCATAGATATTTAGGATTGAGAGTTCATCTTGGTGGATTTTTCCTTTGATGAATATAAAGTGTCCTTCCTTATCTTTTTTGATGACTTTTTAGTTGAAAATTGATTTTATTTGATATTAGAATGGCTACTCCAGCTTGCTTCTCCTGACCATTTGCTTGGAAAGTTGTTTCCCAGCCTTTCTCTCTGAGGTAGTGTCTGTCTTTGTCTCTGAGGTGTGTTTCCTGTAGGCAGCAGAATGCAGGGTCCTCGTTGCGTATCCAGTTTGTTAATCTATGTCTTTTTATTGGGGAGTTGAGGCCATTGATGTTGAGAGATATTAAGGAATAGTGATTATTGCTTCCTGTTATATTCATATTTGGATGTGAGGTTGTGTTTGTGTGCTTTTCTTCTCTTTGTTTTGTTGCCAAGATGATTAGTTTCTTGCCTCTTCTTGGGTATAGCTTGCCTCCTTATGTTGGGCTTTACCATTTATTATCCTTTGTAGTGCTGGATTTGTAGAAAGATATTGTGTAAATTTGGTTTTGTCATGGAATATCTTGGTTTTCCATCTATTTTAATTGAGAGTTTTGCAGGATACAGTAGCCTGGGCTGGCATTTGTGTTCTCTTAGGGTCTGTATGACATCAGTCCAGGATCTTCTGGCCTTCATAGTTTCTGGCAAAAAGTCTGGTGTGATTCTGATAGGTCTGCCTTTATATGTTACTTGACCTTTTTCCCTTACTGCTTTTAATATTCTTTCTTTATTTTGTGCGTTTAGTGTTTTGACTATTATGTGACGGGAGGTGTTTCTTTTCTGGTCCAATCTATTTGGAGTTCTGTAGGGTTCTTGTATGCCTATGGGTATTTTTTTTTAGTTTAGGGAAGTTTTTTCTATGATTTTGTTGAAGATATTTACTGGTCCTTTGAGCTGGGAGTCTTCACTCTCTTCTATACCTATTATCCTTAGGTTTGATCTTCTCATTGAGTCCTGATTTCTGTATGTTTTGGACCAGTAGCTTTTTCCATTTTACATTATCTTTGACAGTTGAGTCAATGATTTCTATGGAATCTTCTGCTCCTGAGATTCTGTCTTCCATCTCTTGTATTCTGTTGGTGAAGCTTGTATCTACAGCTCCTTGTCTCTTCTTTTGGTTTTCTATATCCAGGGTTATTTCCATGTGTTCTTTCTTGATTGCTTCTATTTCCATTTTTAATTCCTTCAACTGTTTGATTGTGTTTTCCTGAATTTTTCAGGATTTTTATGATTCCTCTCTGTAGGCTTCTTTACTTTATTTATGTTTTCTAAGGAGTTCTTCACGTCTTTTCTTGAAGTCCTCCAGCATCATGGATCAAATATGATTTTGAAACTAGATCTTGCTTTTCTGGTGTGTTTGGATATTCCATGTTTGTTTTGGTGGGAGAATTGGGCTCCGATGATGCCATGTAGTCTTGGTTTCTGTTGCTTGTGTTCCTGCGCTTGCCTCTCGCCATCAGATTATCTCTAGTGTTACTTTGTTCTGCTATTTCTGACAGTGGCTAGACTGTCCTATAAGCCTGTGTGTCAGGAGTGCTGTAGACCTGTTTTACTGTTTTCTTTCAGCCAGTTATGGGGACAGAGTGTTCTGCTTTCGTGTGTGTAGTTTTGCCCCTCTACAGGTCTTCAGCTGTTCCTGTGGGCCTGTGTCTTGAGTTCACCAGGCAGGTCACTCGCAGCAGAAAAGTTGGTCTTACCTGTGGTCCCGAGGCTCAAGTTCGCTCGAGGGGTGCTGACCACGGGTTCTCTGCGGTGGCAGCAACCGGGAAGATCTGTGCCACCCCTTCTGGGAGCCTCCGTGCACCAGGGTTCCAGATGGCCTCCGGTGTTTTCCTCTGGAATCAGCAATGTGTGCAGAGAGCAGTCTCTTCTGGTTTCGCAGGCGTGTCTGCCTCTCTGAAGTTTTAGCTCTCCCTCCCACGGGATTTGGGTGCAGAGAACTGTTTATCCGGTCTGTTTCCTTCAGGTTCCGGCGGTGTTTCAGGCAGGGCTCCTGCCGCTCCTGGGCCCTCTCCCACGGGAGCCCAGAGGCCTTATACAGTTTCCTCTTGGGCCAGGGATGTGGGCAGGGGTGGGCAGTGTTGGTGGTCTCTTCCACTCTGCAGCCTCAGGAGTGCCCACCTGACCAGGCGGTGAGGTCTCTCTCCCACGGGTTTTGGGAGCAGAGAGCTGCTGCGGGCCGGGATCCGCGGGTGTGGGACTTCCGGTAAACACAGGACGTGCCCGGTCCTAGAGGAATTCTGCCTCCGTGTGTCCCGAGATCACCAGGCCGCTTTCTTGCAGCAGAAAAGTTGGTCTTACCTGTGGTCCCGAGGCTCAAGTTCGCTCTCGGGGTGCTGCCCACGGGCTCTCTGTGGTGGCAGCAACCGGGAAGATCCGACAAATTTTTTTTTATGAGTTAGTTTGATCAATCACCAAACTGAACTAAATCTTCATTTATGTCATATGGAAGTATGAAATGCTGAATTATAAATTTTGTATTCTATAACCAACAATATTTATTGGCTATGTATAGCTGAAATTTTGGCTAGAGACAGTTTTATATCTCAGCCAGTTTCAAGGTTGTTCTCATGTATAGGGATCAGCAAATCATGTTATCTGTCCTATTTGGTCTTCTTGAATTTATGTTTCCTATCTGCAGCCAAGAACTTCAGGGGATCTTTCTCTACCATGTCTGAACAATAATACTTTGGAAGGGATCCAAAGTCTTTTCTTCTTTCCTATTAACAAAAATACAGAGCCTCTCCCCCCAAATAGCAAATCCTTTGTCCAGAAACCCAAAATTGATTCCATTTAGCAGCCTCTTTTTTTTTCTTCAAGCCTGCTTTACTTTGCCCTCTCTAATAGAGGATTTTAAATACCAGTAATATCACCAAACCTATAATTGCCTTCATTTTGGTAATTAAAACAATTTGAAGCAATTAAAACAATTTAAAACAATCATTATCGAGATAGGGTTTCTCTCTATCTGTAGTTGTACCTTTGTCTCTTACATTTGATATTAATGGCCTGAATTTACTTATTCTTCCATGCATACTTAAAATATTTAAAACAATTGCCATTATTTCTTCCTTCTATCTTTAGAATCAATTACAGTAATTCTCATTTATTACTTCCTTCTATGGAGATTAATGTCTCTGGGGTATATACAATTATGTCCCCTTTCTCTTGATATAAATTTAATTAACATCCTTTTCTATGCATTTAATTTCAATTAAATTCCTATTGACTCACCATATGAGCTTATTCACAGACCAACATGTGTCATATATCATGCCATGTGATTCCATAATTTTTGCACAGCCCATGTTCAAAGAACTAATTTGATTACAAAAGCATTGACTTCTTATATTTACATTAATTTTTCTATTTCTATTTTGATTTCAAGAGGCACATAGCCTTGCTCCATTCCTTCTAAATTGTCTGCTTCAGGCTGGATCTCAAGGCTACAGCCCAGCTTAACTGAGTCAGCCTAAGGGCACAGCTGTGTTCTATGTCACACCATGAACTCCAGAATTATGCATCAATTTATTAGTTATTTTGCCCGAGTTGTGAATTTGAGCAGATTGGGGAAAGACCAAACAGTTAAGAGATGTTCTCCTTAGCAGGTGTTTTGTTCTAGTCCTGAGTCTGCTAGGTTTGGAGAACAACTGTGGGGTTCTGCTAAGAATACAATTCTCTTCACCTACTTATCTTCAAGGGACAGAATATATTCTCCATTCAGGAATATCAAAATATTTTTTAAAACTTTTTTGTAATGTTAAAACACCATATATAGTAAGTAATATTGACGTAGACAGACTAAGAGACATCATGAGCCAAATGGACTTAACGGATATTTATAGAACGTTCTATCCTAAAGAAAAAGGATATACCTTCTTCTCAGCTCCTCATGGTACTTTCTCCAAAATTGACCATATAATTGGTCAAAAAACGGGCCTCAACAGGTACAGAAAGATAGAAATAATCCCATGTGTGCTATCGGACCACCACGGCCTAAAGCTGGTCTTCAATAACAATAAGGGAAGAATGCCCACATATACGTGGAAATTGAACAATTCTCTACTCAATGATAACCTGGTCAAGGAAGAAATAAAGAAAGAAATTAAAAACTTTTTAGAATTTAATGAAAATGAAGGTACAACATACCCAAACTTATGAGACACAATGAAAGCTGTGCTAAGAGGAAACTCATAGCGATGAGTGCCTGCAGAAAGAAACAGGAAAGAGCATATGTCAGCAGCTTGACAGCACACCTAAAAGCTCTAGAACAAAAAGAAGCAAATACACCCAGGAGGAGTAGAAGGCAGGAAATAATCAAACTCAGAGCTGAAATCAACCAAGTAGAAACAAAAAGGACCATAGAAAGAATAAACAGAACCAAAAGTTGGTTCTTTGAGAAAAAGAACAAGATAGATAAACCCTTAGCCAGACTAACAAGAGGACACAGAGAGTGTGTCCAAATTAACAAAATCAGAAAATGAAAAGGGAGACATAACTACAGATTCAGAGGAAATTCAAAAAATCATCAGATCTTACTATAAAAGCCTATATTCAACAAAACTTGAAAATCTGCAGGAAATGGACAATTTCCTAGACAGATACCAGGTACCGAAGTTAAATCAGGAACAGATAAACCAGTTAAACAACCCCATAACTCCTAAGGAAATAGAAGCAGTCATTAAAGGTCTCCCAACCAAAAAGAGCCCAGGTCCAGACGGGTTTAGTGCAGAATTCTATCAGACCTTCATAGAAGACCTCATACCAATATTATCCAAACTATTCCACAAAATTGAAACAGATGGAGCACCACCCAATCCCTTCTATGAAGCCACAATTATTTTATACCTAAACCACACAAAGACCCAACAAAGAAAGAGAACTTCAGACCAATTTCCCTTATGAACATCGATGCAAAAATACTCAACAAAATTCTGGCAAACCGAATCCAAGAGCACATCAAAACAATCATCCACCATGATCAAGTAGGCTTCATCCCAGGCATGCAGGGATGGTTTAATATACAGAAAACCATCAACGTGATCCATTATATAAACAAACTGAAAGAACAAAACCACATGATCATTTCATTAGATGCTGAGAAAACATTTGACAAAATTCAACACCCCTTCATGATAAAAGTCCTGGAAAGAATAGGAATTCAAGGCCCATACCTAAACATAGTAAAAGCCATATACAGCAAACCAGTGGCTAACATTAAACTAAATGGAGAGAAACTTGAAGCAATCCCACTAAAATCAGGGACTAGACAAGGCTGCCCACTCTCTCCCTACTTATTCAATATAGTTCTTGAAGTTCTAGCCAGAGCAATCAGACAACAAAAGGAGGTCAAGGGATACAGATTGAAAAAGAAGAAGTCAAAATATCACTATTTGCAGATGATATGATAGTATATTTAAGTGATCCCAAAAGTTCCACCAGAGAACTACTAAAGCTGATAAACAACTTCAGCAAAGTGGCTGGGTATAAAATTAACTCAAATAAATCAGCAGCCTTCCTCTACACAAAAGAGAAAGAAGCCGAGAAAGAAATTAGGGAAACGACACCCTTCATAATACACCCAAATAATATAAAGTACCTCGGTGTGACTTTAACCAAGCAAGTAAAAGATTTGTACAACAAGAACTTCAAGACTTTGAAGAAAGAAATTGAAGAAGACCTCAGAAGATGGAAAGACCTCCCATGCTCATGGATTGGCAGGATTAATATAGTAAAAATGGCCATTTTACCAAAAGCGATCTACAGATTCAATGCAATCGCCATCAAAATACCAATCCAATTCTTCAAAGAGTTAGACAGAACAATTTGCAAATTCATCTGGAATAACAAAAATCCAGGATAGCTAAAACTATCCTCAACAATAAAAGGACTTCAGGGGGAATCGCTATCCCTGAACTCAAGCAGTATTACAGAGCAATAGTCATAAAAACTGCATGGTATTGGTACAGAGACAGACAGATAGACCAATGGAACAGAATTGAAGACCCAGAAATGAACCCACACACCTATGGTCACTTGATTTTTGACAAAGGAGCCAAAATCATCCAATGGAAAAAGATAGCATTTTCAGCAAATGGTGCTGGTTCAACTGAGGTCAACATGTAGAAGAATGCAGATCGATCCATGCTTATCACCCTGTACAAAGCTTAAGTCCAAGTGGATCAAGGACCCCACATCAAACCAGACACACTCAAACTAATAGAAGAAAAACTAGGAAGCATCTGGAACACATGGGCACTGGAAAAATTTCCTGAACAAAACATCAATGGCTTATGCTCTAAGATCAAGAATCACAAATGGGATCTCATAAAACTACAAAGCTTCTGTAAGGCAAAGGACACTGTGGTTAGGACAAACGGCAACCAACAGATTGGGGAAAAGATCTTTACCAATCCTACAACAGATAGAGGCCTTATATCCAAAATATACAAAGAACTCAAAAAGTTAGACCGCAGGGAGACAAATAACCCTATTAAAAAATGGGGTTCAGAGCTAAACAAAGAATTCACAGCTGAGGAATGCCGAATGGCTGAGAAACACCTAAAGAAATGTTCAACATCTTTAGTCATCAGGGAAATGCAAATCAAAACAACTCCTGAGATTTCACCTCACACCAGTGAGAATGGCTAAGATCAAAACTCAGGTGACAGCAAATGCTGGCGAGAATGTGGAGAAAGAGGAACCTCTCCATTGTTGGTAGGGTTTGCAGACTGGTACAAACCATTCTGGAAATCAGTCTGGAGGTTCCTCAGAAAATTGGACATTGAACTGCCTGAGGATCCAGCTATACCTCTCTTGGGCATATACCCAAAAGATGCCCCAACATATAAAAAAGACACGTGCTCCACTATGTTCATAGCAGCCTTATTTATAATAGCCAGAAGCTGGAAAGAACCCAGATGTCCTTCAACAGAGGAATGGATACAGAAAATGTGGTACATATACACAATGGAATATTACTCAGCCATCAAAAACAACGACTTTATGAAATTCGTAGGCAAATGGTTGGAACTGGAAAATATCATCCTGAGTGAGCTAACCCAATCACAGAAAGACATACATGGTATGCACTCTCTGATAAGTGGCTATAGCCCAAATGCTTGAATTACCCTAGATGCCTAGAACAAATGAAACTCAAGACGGATGATCAAAATGTGAATGCTTCACCCTTCTTTAAAAGGGGAACAAGAATACCTTTGGCAGGAAGAGAGAGGCAAAGATTAAAACAGAGACAGAAGGAACACCCATTCAGAGCTTGCCCCACATGTGGCCCATACATATACAGCCACCCAATTAGACAAGATGGATGAAGCAAAGAAGTGCAGACCGACAGGAGCCGGATGTAGATCTCTCCTGAGAGACACAGCCAGAATACAGCAAATACAGAGGCGAATGCCAGCAGCAAACCACTGAACTGAGAACGGGACCCCTGCTTGAAGGAATCAGAGAAAGAACTGAAGAGCTTGAAGGGGCTTGAGACCATATGTACAACAATGCCAAGCAACCAGAGCTTCCAGGGACTAAGCCACTACCTAAAGACTATACATGGACTGACCCTGGACTCTGACCTCATAGGTAGCAATGAATATCCTAGTAAGAGCACCAGTGGAAGGGGAAGCCCTGGGTCCTGCTAAGACTGAACCCCCAGTGAACTAGACTGTTGGGGGGAGGGCGGCTGGGGGGGAGGGGGGGAGGGAACACCCATAAGGAAGGGGGAGGAAGGGGATGTTTGTTCGGAAACCGGGAAAGGGAATAACACTCGAAATGTACATAAGAAATACTCAAGTTAATAAAAAAAATAAATAAATAAATAAAATAAAAAAAAATCCTGGTGCAGGGTTTCTTACACATCTTAGATCACTTATGTTTCAGGATGAAACACACACACACCCTTTATATTTTAATATTCCTTAAGCAACACAACAACAGGACAGCTGCATATGCTTCATGCTGTTAGAATCTATCTCCCTAGGCACAACCTAAGTTATTACTTACTATGTTTCATCTGGACTGCTCTTAGCTCCAATAGGCCAGCACACATGGCTGCAGTTTTATGGCTCACCAACTCAGGGCAGTTCTCTTTCTCCTCTCCCGTATGTTCTTCTTCTCATGGTGGCTTTCTTTCCTTCTCAACTGAGAAAATCTTAATTCCACCTACATCTCTTCTGCCTAGCCATCAACTGTGGCATCTTTATTCGCCAGTCAAATTAATTTGGGGGTATGATTCCAGTGACTATGAGAAGACTCCAGGTCTTGAGGGCCTACCCTTAACATTACAGTAGACAGTAAAGGATAAAACCTCAACAAATAGGGAGGTATGGGCATCTCAATGTTATGATGGAGACCTGAGATAAGGCAGGCACATAAGAATCTGTAGGGATGATCTTAGCTGTGACTCACAGCATTGGGCATAAGCAAACTGAAGAGACCACCTTCTGAGGCTAGGCAGGGACCCCAGTGGAGTTGGACAGGGTCACCACCAACCCACCCAAACATCTTTCAAACCGAAATTGATCCTGTCAACAAGAAATGGAGAGACAAGGGATGGATCATAGATTAAGGGAATGGCCACCCAATAACCAACCCAACTTGAGACTCATTTCATGGTCATGTACCAATACTTGACACAATTAATGATACTATATTATACTTGCAGACAGGAATCTAGCACAGCTGTCCTCTGAGAAGTATCACCCAGTAGCTGACTCATACAGATGCTGACACCCACAGCCAAACGGTGGGTGGAGTTTGGGGACTTATATGAACATTCATCTTTTAAAATGGAACACTCCATTGCTTTGAATAAGTGACAAAATTTTATTTCTGTGTTCTGGTCTTATAAACTTAAACTTTATGATATGTGTATCATCATCCATAAAATGGGAGATTCCATCACCCTTAAATTGTGGGATGAATTCAAAGGTTAGATTATTGTCTAGTAATCTTCAGTTGCCAACTTGACAGACCTTAGAGCCACTTGAGGGATTATCAATTTAAAGATAAGGCTGGGTTGTAGCCATATCTGAGAACTTGCCTTGGTTGATTATTGATATGAAGAAGCCCATCCCACTATGGGAAATGGAAAATATCATCCCTAGGCAGGTGGAACTGGCCTTTATATAATAGGTAGCTGGGTACAATCCATTAAGCAACCAAGAAGTGAAGTAGCATGTGTCAGTCCATCATGAGAAAAAGGTAATAAATGGGCATTCTGTAAAGAAAGGAAAAATTAACTTTTAAAATGGTGTGAATAAATGAACAGTATTCAACTGCAATTCTTTTAATCTTAGATATTACCTAAACTTCCGGTCCATTATAATTATTGTTAAAGTCATTTATTGTCCAGATAGCTTTCTAAGTTCAGTAGGGCTCTTTTTGGGAGTAGGGCTTTTCCTTCTTTGACCTCATATCTGCCCCCAAAATACTTATACCCTCTATCTGAGGAATGCTACATAGCCTTAGTGAAAATCAGATTCAGCTTCTTTCCTCTTGTTAAGAATAGGTCCATCAAGCTCCTGAGATTCCTGGAATGACTCTCCATGCAAGGGGGTCATTCATATAACTTTAAACTCCAGCAAATCATTTACTGCAAAAACTCCTTCCAACTCCCAAAAATCCATATATAACCCTGATACACCCTGAATAAAGTGTGTACATACAAGTCCAACTCAAATAAAGACATATACGGAAGATAAGAGCATCTCAGATAGATGTTTCATTAAAGATCTTCAGAGAAGGCCTTTGTACAAGAGATATAATACTAATATCCTTAGAGAAAGCCATCTCCCCCATTCCCACCCACAACATTCACTCCCAGCAAGGCATGACTTATGTAGAACTGCACTCATTCTGATCAGTGCTTCATCCTTCCAGCCCAGTGTGCAGCAGCAACTGCCCACTCTGAGAGGTAAGAAGCAAAAGACATGGAACCATAGATGTATCACAAAATGCATACCACACTAAACTGCAAATATGTATTTGTTATAGATTCCTATCTGTTCTTTTTCTGCTCCATCAGAAGGGGTTCCTGTACTCAGGTGAAATCTTAATTGGTCAGATATGGCTGTCATTTGACAGTGGAAGGAGGAGTCAGAGCTGAAAGTTTTAGAGAGTAGAGAGAGAGAGAGAGAGAGAGAGAGAGAGAGAGAGAGAGAGAGAGAGAGAGAGAGAGAGATGTAGAACAGAGAAAATGGAGACTGGAGAGACAAGATGAAACCTGGAGAAAATGGTGAACCAGAACTTCATGGTCCTAGGAGAAATAGTTACCTGCGGATTTCATAGATGGACAATTGAGTAATGTAGGGTACATTTGTCTAATCTAGATGTGCAGCTTGTACTTTTATCAACTGAGTTTTGTGTTCTTTGTGTGGACATTTTGGGGTTGAAATTTACTGTTAAAAATTTGGTTGAATACAAGTCTCTAGAGTTATCATTTTATGGGGTTAAAAAGATCAGAGTGAGCATAAGCTTATTTCTGCAGGCTAGAGAGGGGGCAGATGGTTGAGAGTGTGGAGCAGTTCAGCAGCAGCTAACCACTAGAACCAGGACAGATCACCTTATAAGGTTGGCCACTGGGGTTGGTAAGATATCAATGCATAGCTGATATTAGATTTGTTTTGATTTTATAACTACATGCTACAAGTATTTACAAAATAAAAGGTGCCAAATTTATCATTTGATATGACATGTGCAAAACTGAACTTTATATTCAATCACTTTTCAATCATAGGACAGTACAGGTTTTCAGTTGGCAGTATCAGGGATTTAATGCAGAATATTTTTTCAATATTTCAATTATTTTATTTTATTTTATGTTGTTTTATTTTTTATTCACTTTACATTCCCCTCACTGCCTCCTCCTGCACTCCCCATCCAATAATCCTTCCTCCTCTTCTTCTCTGAGTCGGTAGATATTAGCTTTTAAAAGCTCAGAATACCCACTATACATCTCATAGACAATGTAAAATTCAAGAAGAAGGAAGACCTAAGTGTGGATGCTGCAGTCCTACTTAGAATGGGGCACAAAATAATCATTCGAGGTAAAGGGAGAAAGAGACCTGGAGGGAGAGAGGAAGGGGAGGGAAACGTGGGCAGAATCAGGCATGGGAGGATGCAGGGGAGAAATAGAGTGGGTCAGAAAAGTGAACAGAGTGAATAGCAGTGGCAGATGACAAACTTGGGGAGGCCACTAGAAAGTCCCAGATGCCAAGGAAACAAGAGTTTCCAAGGACCCAATGGGGATGACATTAGCTGAAATATCCAACAGAGAGGAGAAAAAAAAATCTATAGAGACCTTATCCAGTAGTTAAAAAATGGCTCCTGGTTGAGGAATGAAACAACATATCCATCTCAAATATATTAATCCAGAATTACTCATGTCTAAAATAAATTCAAGGACAAAGAGTGGAGCAGAGGCTAAAGGAAAGGCCATCCAGAGACTTCCCTAGATAGGGATCAATCCCATCTGCAGACAACAAACCCAGACACTATTGCTGATATCAAGAAGTGCTTGCTCACAGAAGCCTGGTTGAGTTGTCCCTGAGAGCCTTTTCCAGAGCCTGACCAATACAGATGTGGCTGTTTCCAGCCAATTATTGGCCTGAGCATAGGGACCTCAATAGATGAGTTAGGGAAGGAGTGAAGGAGCTGAAGGGGTTTGCAACCCAAGGGGAAGAACAACAATCTCAACCAAACAGAACCTCCAGAGATCCCAAGGACTAAACCACGAACCAAAGAATAACCATGGAGAGACCCACAGGAGAATATTTTGCTTAAAGCTTTATTTTATTTTATTTTATTTTTAATTCTGTCTTGAAAATTTTATACTGTTTATGAATGTAGCACTGCAAAATATATTAGTTTTTTCACTCTGTAATTTAGAAAAGTCTCAATGTCTTCGTTTACTAAAGTCAAAGTTAAGTGTGAGGTCCTTAGTTGAAGTCATATAATTTTTCTCAGTTATTTCACTAGAAACACTAAATGTAAGTAAGGGCAATGAAATATTCACCAAATATAAGAGGATATATATTAGGTCCTCTAGTTGATGAAACACACAGATTGATTTTTCTTTTCTTAGAATCAATTACATATTGCTTTTCCATCAATTTGGAGTCAATAGCCAATGACACTCAAGTTATAAACCTCAGAATTTTCACTATTTAAGCAGAAGTTAATAATAATAAACTCTTCTCAAGTAACCCTTTATTGACATTGCAGTGTTTAGTATGTGATGAAAATATGATTTTGAATAAAATTATATTTATAATACTATTAGGCAAACATGTGTACTATTAATGTAGATATAAGTTAAAGATATAGCCATTATATGTAGTATGATTCCTTGATTACTATTTTTCCACAGCATTTTTGCCCATAAGCTCAGCACTTAATTTTGTGTGTAAAAATGAAAATGTTTGAAAAGTCATTGTAACCAATCTTATCTAATCTTTTGGGAAATGCTTATTAAAATTCTGCTGAAAACAAGTATTAATTCTTAACAAACCATTCTTGACACCTTTATTTTAAAAATTGTCTTAAATAGATGTTTATTCTAGAAGAATGGGCTGCAGTGAAGAATTTCTGTACTAAAGTTTCATTTCATGATGTAACTGTCCATGTAGGCTCCTAAAAGTATGGTGATGTCCAAAAAAAGAGTGCTGAATTACACACACACACACACGCACACACACACACACACACACACACACACACAATATATATATATATATATATATGACAAATATATTGTCTGTAGTATAATGTGCAAAATTAAAAAAGGAAAATATTTCTCATATCTGAGACTATGTATTAAAGAATAATAGGAGGATGGCCTTTGTATAAGTCCAAATATAAGTATATATTCTGGTGGTGGCATGATTTTTTTTTTTTTTAGATATTACTGTTTTAGTCGCTTGAGGAAGGCAAATGCCCTGTCCTCCCAAACAGTAAGCACTTCACTACTGTATTTAATCACAAATTTGATGCACATATTTCTTTTTTCTTTATTAACTGGAGTATTTCTTATTTACATTTTGATTGTTATTCCCCTTCCATAGAGTTCTAAGTAGGTGAATTCATAACATCTGTGACTTCACTTCAATTTGGGAGAATAATACATAAATTGTTTTGAATTTTTGAACACTGAATGAGATATAAATTGTTTTTAAAATATTCATACTAGATGCTAGACTAAACAGAAAGGAGATAGATGAATACAAGCATTTGTTTATTAATTCATTCCTCACTACCCTTGATTGTGGTTATTACTTGACTAGCTACTGCAATATCCTGCCACCTTGACTTTTCTGCAAAGATGGGCTATATCTTACAATGTGTGATTAATATTTCCTTTCCTGAAAAAAGTTATACCATTTAATTTTGTGTCTTTTAATTTTGTTAAATGTTTTAAAAATATTTTTATGTAATGTGTTACTAAACAATAAAAAAAATTTTGGTTCACAACATTCTACCACACTTATTAAGAACTAGAAGCCATCCATCCAACCATCCCCCCAAAAGGCATCATTCATTTTTATCAATTCCTGAATCCAAATCCTTTGTTAATTTTAAATAGGTAATAGAAGACATTTTAGAATTTTTCACTTCATAGACAGAATCTATACAAAATCTTTAACTATTTTAATGTTTCTTTAAAATAAATGTGTCATTTTCTTTTAATCACTTCTTAAAGTATATTATACTCAATATGAAGGAGGAGAGGGAACAGGATGGGGTTCATTTATGGGAAACTGGGAAAGGTGATAATATTTGAAATGTAAATAAACATATCCAAATAAAAAAGAAAAGAAAAATTCTTATTAGTAAAATCTCAAATTATAATGAAAAGTTTTTGTAAAGCCCCAGGTTTATTAAATTTTTAATTTTTAAAGTTAGGCCAGTATATATACACACACACACACACACACACACACACACACACACACACACTCACACACACACATAAACACACACACACACACACACATATATAATATTGAATGAATTATGTAATACATATATATATATATATGTATATATTACCATTGAAGGATACTCTGTCTTTATGATATATAATTTGATCTCAGTGGGAACTGAATGAAGCCTGTGTTGTTGAACTTCAGAAGACAAATGATACTCTACCAATAATATATTGGCCATGTGGTCCAGCCTTCTTATATTTGGGTGAAATGAACTCAATATATCAAATATATTCACATTAACTGAAGTACAACTAATAACAGGTTGTAAAATATGAAGCCCTATACAAATATTTAGATCATGTGGTGTATTTGAATATGTAAAAATCACTATTCTTCCATAAAAATAATTAAGTTTTATCATTTTCAACACAGTATACAGTATATCCTTAAAATTAAGAGAAATATTAAGTGAAGTAGGTCACTCACTAGAAACTTTTACATTTGCACCCATTTTCTTGCCAGTTAAATGATTTCATTCTTCTTATATTTAAAAAGAAATACATTGTATAAATAACACAGTTTCCTTTTTATTTGGACACTGGGATGGCTAGTCTTAGTTGTCAACTTGACCACATCATATTTGAAACTAAACACCCAAAATGGAGAGCACATCAGGAAGTGAACTTTTAATGTGAAGTAGAAGATGAACTTCTACACCAAATCTCTTAGGTAAAGACACATATGTAATACAGATCTTTTGACCTGAAAAAAGAAAGGCCTTTAATCCAGATACAATGTGAACCAAAATTTCTGCTAAAAGCTTATACATAGGGACATGTAATAGGGAATTGTTTGTTCTTTACCTTTCTGACCCTGCCTTGCTAGCAAATCCATGCCTACACTTATATAAGGGCCTAATTCTTTGGTATTCCAGAGTATACAGGAGAAAAATGAGATATTAAAACTCATGGACTGAGCAACAACTGGATTCTTAGATTTTTATTTCCTTGCCAGCTATTGTTGGAATAGCTGGACCATAGCCTATATGCCACTCTAATAAATTCCCAGCATATATATATATACATATATATATATATATATGTATATATATATATATATATAGAGAGAGAGAGAGAGAGAGAGAGATTTATTCTACAAGTTCTATTATTTTAGATAACCCTGACTAACATATATATTTGTATTTGTCGATTCCAATTTTATGTAGATTCATAAAAGCATGTATAACATGAACCTAGTAGCACTGTCTAAATGTAGAAAAAACCTAATTATAGGGAACAGGTGAATATTGGGAAGGGAATGGGAAGAAAGACAACATATGCCTAACATACAATATATGAAAATTTTAACATTATTTTAATTTTTAAAACTCCAGTGTGATGACAGAATAAAAGAAAGAAATAGAGAGAGACAGAGATATATAGGGACAGATACAGATACACTGACAGAGACAGAGAGATAGAAGGAAATATAAAATGAATATAACAACAAACACCTCCTGCTCTTTCTTTCTTTTTGTTTTTTTTTATTATTAACTTGAGTATTTCTTATATACATTTCAAGTGTTATTCCCTTTCGCGGTTTCCGGGCAAACATCCCCCTCCCCTCTCTCCTTCTTTATGGGTGTTCCCCTCCCCATCCTCCCCCCATTGCCGCCCTCCCCCCAACAATCTAGTTCACTGGGGGTTCAGTCTTAGCAGGACCCAGGGCTTACCCTTCCACTGGTGCTCTTACCAGGATATTCATTGCTACCTATGAGGTCAGAGTCCAGGGTCAGTCCATGTATAGTCTTTAGGTAGTGGCTTAGTCCCTGGAATCTCTGGTTGCTTGGCATTGTTGTACATATGGGGTCTCGAGCCCCTTCAAGCTCTTCTAGTTCTTTCTCTGATTCCTTCAACGGGGGTCCTATTCTCAGTTCAGTGGTTTGCTGCTGGCATTCGCCTCTGTGTTTGCTGTATTCTGGCTGTGTCACTCAGGAGAGATCTACATCCGGTTCCTGTCTGCCTGCACTTCTTTGCTTCATCCATCTTGTCTGATTGGATGGCTGTATATGTATGGGCCATATGTGGGGCAGGCTCTGAATGGGTGTTCCTTCTGTGTCTGTTTTAATCTTTGCCTTTCTATTCCCTGCCAAGGGTATTCTTGTTCCCCTTTTAAAGAAGGAGTGAAGCATTCACATTTTGATCATCCGCCTTGAGTTTCATTTGTTCTAGGCATCTAGGGTAATTCAAGCATTTTGGGGCTAATAGCCACTTATCAATGAGTGCATACCATGTATGTCTTTCTGTGATTGGGTTAGCTCACTCAGGATGATATTTTCCAGTTCAACCATTTGCCCTTACGAATTTCATAGTCATTGTTTTTGATAGCTGAGTAATATTCCATTGTGTAGATGTACCACATTTTCTGTATCCATTCCTCTGTTGAAGGGCATCTGGGTTCTTTCCAGCTTCTGGCTATTATAAATAAGGCTGCTATGAACATAGTGGAGCACGTGTCTTTTTTATATGTTGGGGCATCTTTTGAAACTAATAGAAGAAAAACTAGGGAAACATCTGGAACACATGGGCACTGGAAAAAATTTCCTGAACAAAACATCAATGGCTTATGCTCTAAGATCAAGAATCGACAAATGGGATCTCATAAAACTGCAAAGCTTCTGTAAGCAAAGGACACTGTGGTTAGGACAAAACAGCAACCAAGAGATTGGGAAAAGATCTTTACCAATCCTACAACAGATAGAGGCCTTTTATCCAAAATATGCAAAGAATTCAAGAAGTTAGACCATAGGGAGACAAATAACCCTATTAAAAATGGGGGTTCAGAGCTAAACAAAGAATTCACAGCTGAGGAATGCCGAATGGCTGAGAAACACCTAAAGAAAATGTTCAACATCTTTAGTCATAAGGAAAATGTAAATCAAAACAACCCTGGGATTTCACCTCACACCAGTGAGAATGGCTAAGATCAAAAACTCAGGTGACAGCAAATGCTGGTGCGGATGTGGAAAAAGAGGAACACTCCTCCATTGTTGGTGGGATTGCAGACTGGTACAACCATTCTGGAAATCTGTCTGGAGGTTCCTCAGAAAATTGGACATTGAACTGCCTGAGGATCCAGCTATACCTCTCTTGGGCATATACCCACCTGCTCTTTCTTTGATGTGGAAACTAAAGACAATGTAAACCTGACTATATAATTGCAATGATAACTTAGTTTGGGAGAAAAGTGGCAACATAATGTATTCCAATTCATTTTCTATATTTCTGTTTAACTGGAAAACTGATTCTTGCAATTTTGGATAATGAATAAAAGTTCCCCAATAAAATAATTTTGAGTCTTTTCCTCATATTTAAAATGGTTTTAGAGGCTCGAAACTAGGGCACTTAGTCATATACTTAAGATTTTTGAGTG
This sequence comes from Rattus rattus, assembly GCF_011064425.1. Classification (NCBI taxonomy): domain Eukaryota; kingdom Metazoa; phylum Chordata; class Mammalia; order Rodentia; family Muridae; genus Rattus; species Rattus rattus. Next base: position 40,037,582 of record NC_046172.1, on the reverse strand, counting down.
TTTGATATTTTCATTGTCAAAATCTTTCTGATAGTGTGAAGCAAGAAAAATAACTAAACCTGTTTTAGATGTCATAAGTTAAACACTAATGTACAAGTCTTCTGTAACATCAAAATAAAAGACATTGACTTCACACATTACATAGAGTTTTGATCAAGATATATACAGAGAGTTATATTCTACATTATAAAGTGTAGTATCAGAAGTAAACACCTACCAACCCTTTGACCACTCCAACTAGGGCAACAGTAGATAGAACTGCATCTCTCTATTTCTATATATCCAATCCCCCAATTATTATCTTAAACTTTCTTAGAGAAAACTTGCTACAGTCTCCCTAGTTTCTCTTTAAAAATTACTTTATATATTTACATTCCAAATATAGCCCCCCTTCCTGCTCCCCACTCCACGAGATCTTTGCCCCATCCTCCCTCAACTTTGCTTCTGAGTGGGTGCCCCCCACCCATCCATTCACATCAATTTCACCCCACTAGCATACCCCTTTCCTGGCACATCAAATTTCTGCAGGATTAAGTCCATCCTTTCCCACTGAGGCCAAACAAGGCAAACCTTCTGCAACATATGTAGTGTATGTCATGGACCGCCCATGTGTGTTCTCTCGTTGGTGGCTTAGATTCTGAGAGCTCTGAAAGGTCTGGGTTTGTTGATAATATTGCTCTTTCTATGGGGATGCAGTCCCCTTCAGCTCCTTCAGACCTTCCCCTACCATAGGGGTACCCAGCCTCATTCTAATGGCTGGATGTATCTGCATCTTTTTCAGTTAGCTTCTGGTAAAGTCTCTCAGAGGACAGTCATGCTAAGCTCTTGTCTGCAAGAAAAACGTGGCATTAGTAATAGAGTTGGGGTTTGGTGCCAGCACATGGGATGGATCCCAATTTGGGCCAGTCTCTGGATGGCCTTTCCTTTAGTCTTTGCTCCACTTTTGTTCCTTCATTTCCTTTAAACAGGACCAATTCTGGGTCAAAGACTTTGAAGGTGAGTGCGTGGCTCCAAGACTAGAATGGCGACAATGTCTCTCTGTATTGGAGGTGACCTCCTCAGGTTCCACTCCCCCATGTTGGTCATTTCATCTAAGGTCATCCCCATTGGGTCCTGGGAGCTGCTTACATCCCTGGTGTCTGGGATTTTGTAGAGATTATCCCTACCCCTACCCTACCCCTACACCTGCATGTATTTCTATTCATTTTCCTGGCCCTCTGGATTTTCTTCCAGTCTCCTTCCAATACCTGATCCTGCCTTCTTTTCCACTCCACCTCTCCTCTCGCACCCAGGTTCTTCCCCCCTCTCTCCTTCTGCTTGTTGTGATTATTTTGTTCCCCCCTTTAAGTGGTACTAACGTATCCACTCTTGGATCTTCCTTCTTCCTAAGTAAGCTACATATGATCTGTGAGTTGAATCATGGGCATTCTGAACTTTTTTTTTTACTATCAATTTATAGGTAAGCACATCCTTTTGAGGCTGGTTACCTTTTTGAAAAATCATAAATATCTCTTCCTTTGAACTTCTACCACCCAACTCATCTTAATATAGCATCACTCAGCAATAGACATTTCCTGTGAATACACCAGCTTAACACCAGACAATTAAACTAAGAAAACAGATTCATAAAACACTACTATCCTCTGATTCCAATCTGTCAGTCTCATTCCAAACTTTGAAAAAGAATACCTGCTTCAGTCTTCCTTGTCCCTCTATCCATATCTCCTGTAGAACACCCAAACATTACAACTTTAACTCTGCCTATTTTTTGCTTTGTCCCAACCCCCTGCTCCAGCAGGCACTCCCTGCTAACATAGATCATACCAGACAAAAAGGTATGCAGGCTATTTGTACAATGATTCATTTTCTCCTTGTACAAGTTTTTAGACTCATATCTACATTGTAGCAGACCCTTTGGAAAGAACTTTCTGCACTCTTTCCCCAAATTCCAAGAAGATAGAATGAGCAGGCCCCAATGGACCTCTCTGCTCTACTCCCTCTTGTAAATTATTTCAGAGAGCTAGCCTATCCCCATTTCTAATGCAATACCCAGGAACACAATTTACTCTGAGCCTCCAGTGGCCACAAGGTTCAAGTCCAAATAAATTTTCCTATGAAGCAATAAGTAAGCATCACAGTCTGAAAATCCAGGGAGGAAATGACAACCAAGGGGTGAGGGAGGGGAGAAGACAAATCCAGATATTAGCACCTATACTTATAATCATCCCTACAACAGATATATAAACAGCATAAAACACAATAAATAAAAGACAGGAAAGAAAGATGAGTTAGTTGTACAGGGTCTCAAGATCTCTATTGTCTATCTCTCAGTGGGTCTGCATCCCAATGGAGCATTTTAGGACCCTAGAACTGTCCTGTTTACATGAAGAAAACTGGGATGGGGGAAGAAACAACCAGATTGCAACCTTCCCCCACCAATTCCTTGTCAGTTTGATCTATGTGGATCAGAGTCGGATGAGGTGAGTTGCTCGAAGTTTCATGAAGTCCATTTTCTGGACTTAGGCTTACCCTAACATACTGAGGAGCTTATGGGACCCCAGGAGCATCCTACACCCCTGAAGTTTCCTGCAGGGGTATCACAAATATCCAGCTTAGACTCTCTGGCTTAGACTCATTCCTTGTTCCTCAGCATTCCCCTGCCAGTTGGGTACACTTGTAATACAGTTAACGAGGTGATGTACACATTATCCCTTGGCATCCATTATCTAGCCCTTGACTCTGTCTGAATTTCTTTAGAGCCATTTGAACTCCCAAGTGTCCATGTGTCCATCTTATACCACTCCTTAGCCAATATGGTGTCTGTGAGTTACACCCAGATCATAGGCAGCAGTAGTGAGCATCTCCCTGTTACCAGAGATCCATTTTCAGACTCTGCCTGCCTCCCCCAAAAGTCCTAATTGTATCAGATCAGTCCTTCAATAAAAGTGACCACCAAATATTTAAAGGGCAATTTACAAATACAATCAAGAGGAGCCAGGGCAATATGGAACTACCAGAATCCATTTATGCTACCACAACAAGCCCTGGGTATTTTAATAGCTGAAGCAAAATATGACCTTAAATCCAATCTTTTAAAGATGATAGAGCCTTTAAAGAGGAAATGAATAAAATTATTCATACCTAAAAAAAAACAAACAGAAGCAGAATCATTTAAGAAAACACAAAATGAGGCAATCCTGGAGATAGAAAACCTTGGCAAGAAAACAGGAAATAGAGGATGCAAGCATCATCAGCAGAATAGCAGAACAAAAAATATCAAAGAAAGAAACTTATGCATAGAACATGCATTAGAAGAAAGTGATACATCCACCAAAGAATGCAAAATCTGAAAGACACTTTGTTTAGCTCCAGGTAAAGGGATACAAGAAACAACTTACAGTAGACATTCTAATATCTAATAAAATAGACATTCAATCAAATGCAATGTTTTAGATGGAGAAGGACACTTCATACTCATCAAAAGAAAAAAAATCACCAAGATGACTTCTCAATTCTGAATATCTATGATACAAATGCAAGTGCACTCAAATCCATAAAGGAAACATTACTAAAACTTAAGTCATTAATAAAACCCCACATATTAATAGTGGGAGTCTTCAACATCATACTCTCACAAATAGAAAAAGCATCAAGACAGAAACTAAAATGAGAAATAATAAAAGTAAAAAATGCACACAAATCCTGTGGTGGAGAGAGCTGAACTCCCAGAAGTGGGGACATGCCTGAGATCTCAGGAGAGACCGATACTTCTGTCCAATTCTGCTCATGTTCCGGACACAAGAGGAACCTGCATAGTAGCCTCTGGATACAGGAATGTAGGAGCAATCAGGGGAAGGAAACTGCTGGATTAGGCCTGAATCTGGAACTGAACTGAACCAGTCTCACAGCTCCCTGCACCCAAATCCTGTGGGGTAAGAGTTGGAGGCTCAGAAGTTCAGAAAATCCTGAGAACTCAGAGGAGACAACAACTTCCTTCCCACATTCCTGACCCAAGAGGAAATTGCCTAGTGACATCTGTGCCCTCTGGTCATAGGGTCCTAGGAGCAGTAAGGGGCAGGACCATTCAGGTGTCTGCCTGTGCCTAGAACTGAAAGCCAGTCACCAGGGGCAACTACACACTTGAGAGCAGAAGAATGACCAACTATTGAGCCAAGCAACCCACCTGTAGGCTTCATGTCAAACAAACACAAGCGCAGATCTCTGTTCCCATATCTGGCTGGAAGAAAAGAGGTCTACAGGAGGGCTGACATACAGGCCAACAGGAGAATCAAGCCACTGTCAGAGATAGCAAGAACAGTTAATACCAGAGACAACCTTATGGCAGGAGGCAAGCACAGGAACCTAAGCAAGAGAAACCAAGACTACTTGGCATCATCAGAGCCCAGTTCTTCCACCAAAGCAAATACTGGATATCCAAACACATTGGAAAAGAAGATTTGGATTTAAAATCACACCTCATGATGATGACTGAGGACTTTAAAATGACATTAATAACTCCCTTAAAGAAAAACAGGACAACACAGGAAAACAAGTAGAAACCCTTAAAGAAGAAACACAAAATACCTTTAATGAATTGCAAGAAAACACAGCGAACAAGTGAAGGAATTGAACAAAACAATCTGGGATATAAAAATGGGAGAGAAACAATAAAGAAAGTACATAGGAAGACAAACCTTGAGATAGAAAACCTAGGAAAGAGATCAGGAGACATAGATGCAAGCATCATCAACAGAATAAAAGAGAGAGAAGAGAGAATCTCAGAGGCAGAAGATACCAGAGAATACATTAACACAGCCATCAAAGATAATTTAAAATGCAAAAATCTCCTTACTCAAAATATCCAGGAAATCCAGGACACAGTGAGAAGATCAAACCTAAAGATAATAGGTTTAGAAGAAAGCAAAGACTCCAAACTTAAAAGGCCAGTAGATATTTTAAAAAAAATTACAGAAGAAAACTTTCCTAACATAAAGAAAGAGATGCCCACAAACATATAAGAAGCCTACAGCATTCCAAATAGATTGGAGCAGAAAAGAAATTCCTTCTGTCACATAATATTAAAAACACAAAAAGCACAAAACAAAGAGAGGATATTGAAAGAAGTAAGGTAAAATGGTCAAGTAACATATGAAGGCAGACCTCTCAGAATTACACCAGGCTTCTCACTTAAAACAATGAAAGCAAGAAGATCATAGGCAGACGTCATACAGACCCCAAGAGAACACAAATGCCAGTCCAGGCTACTATATCCAGCAAAACTCTCAATTCACACAGATGTAGAAAACAAAATATTTCAGGACAAAACCAAATTTATACAACATCTATCCACAAATCCAGCAGTACAAAGGATGATATATGGAAAACTCTAACACAAGGAGAGAAACACCACATCCTAGAAAAGTCAAGAAAGTAATTTTCTTGCAACAAACATAAAAGAAAAAAGCCACACAAACATAATTCTGCCTCTAACAACAAAAATAACAGGAAACAACAATCATTAATCCTTACTATCTTTTAATATCAATGGATGCAATTCTTGAAAAAAGACATAGACTAATAGACATATATATATATATATATATATATATATATATATATATCCCATCATTTTGCTGCATGTAGGAAATTAAACTCAGTGTAAAGACAGACAATACCTCAAAATAAAAGAATGGAAAACAATTTTCCAAGCAAATGGTCCCAAATGTCTACAAAGTGGAGTAGACATTTTAATATCGAATGACATCATCTTTCAATCAAAAGATATGAAAAAAGCAAAGGAAGGACACATCATATTGATCAAAGGAAAAATCCAACACAATGAACTCTCAAACCTGAATAATTATGATCCAAATACAATGGCACGAAGATTCATAAAAGAAGCCTTACTAAAACTCAAAGCACACATTGCACCTCATACAGTAAGAGTAGGTGTCTTCAACACCATACTCTCATCAATTGACTGATTGTGGAGACAGAAACTAAAGAGAAACATAGAGAAACTAACAGAAGTTATGAATCAAATGGCTTTAACAGTTATCTATAGAACATTTCATCCTAAAACAAAAAAATATACCTTCTTCTCAGCACCTCATTTTGGGATGATGTCACAAGTGAGGCAGGCACAAGATAGAAGGAGGCATGTCAATGGACGAGAAGGGAGGATGGGCAGGAGAAAAGTTTGAAGGAAGAGGAGGAAACTGTAATGGAAAAGGAGAAGAGACCGGAGGGACATGGAGAGAAGATGTGGCAGAACAATATGGCGGGTGACGTTAAGATTCCATGCTGTACCTTTACAGGTTGTTACAAATGATTTTAAGGGATGGATGTGTATTGGGCTTTGTATGTTTAGGTGGGCAATTATATCTTATCAATTGGGCCAAAGGTTATTGTGTTGTATGTTCTTTCATGTAGCAATTTAAGTGTAAGAAAGTGTGTGGAGTTTGGTATGGGCTACAACAGAGTTGGGGTTTCTGGCATGGAAACCTGCTTTGGGAACTAGATAGGTAGAGAGAATGCTGCCAGGCTCAGAGAGAGGCCTTTAACAATGTGATATGGAATGGAGCAGAGAGGGTGAGACGATTTGCTGAGAATTAAGATATTCAGCAGATATCTTAGGGAACTGTTATACTGAACATAGTGAGATAAAAGACAACCATACTTTTTAAAAAAAAAAAAATTTTTACAACAACAAATGGCAAACTAACCTGATGGGCAAGAATCCACTAGTAATCCTAAGAGTTGAGAGAAAGTTTTCATTTCTAAGTAAGAGGAGGCCAGTGCCATGTTAAGTCATGTGATATCTCAAGTGCTGGGAATTTAAACAAAGAAACAGGGAATCAGCCTGGGCTGGCAGGCTGTAGGTCCCCTGCTGTGTGATAAATAATGGCAGATCAGAGAGTTAGAGATTAAAAGCTGCTTTATAAAAAAAGTTGTTTAGAAAATCTTTCAGGATACTTATATTCCTTCTAACATGTCCTCCATGGGAATTTTGGGTTGAAATCATAGTTAGACAAGCTGCTTCTTAATGGCAGGTTTATTAAAAGGTGATTAAGTTTATATTTTGAAAGAAGAGAGTACAGAGATTACCCAAATTCCATGGGGATTTTCATCCATGGTTCAGAACTTAGGGAAAAATTAGTCACTAACTCCAAGTAGAGAGTTGCAATGAATGTCTGTAACACCAGGCATAGTGAATGCAGACATATATTATAGAAGTTATTACGGTTAAATAAAAATGTGTGGGTCCAGGTAGAGAGCTTAACAGATGGATATATTTTGGGCAAAAGTCCTGATTTTAAGTTGCTTTTTGATACTGGAATTGATAGAAGGTGTTTAAGTTTGTTTTAAGGAGAGAATACAGAGGTTACTGGAATCATGGGGGGATTTTCATCCATGGTTCAGAACTTAGATAGGGAAAAATTAGTCACTAACTCCAAATAAAGAGTTGTGATAAATGTCTGTAACACCAGGCCGAGTGAATACACACCTATATTATAGAAGTTATTAAGGTTAAATAAAAATCTTTGGTCCTGGGTAGAGAACTTAACAGAAGGATATATTTTGGGTAATAGTCCTGGTTTGATACATTGCTTATTGGTATTAGAATTGATAGAAGGTGTTTAATTTGTTTGTTGAATTACTCCACTAAAGGCCATATGTCTCATTGATCCCAGTGAGTGAGGGTTTGTGGTTACTTTTGATATTTACCACAACAGGAAGTTTGTATTCTCTTAACGTGGGCTCCACAGGAATTTTGGGCTCATTTCCTGATATCATAGAGTACAAAAGCCTATCAGGCTCACTGTTTAGCTTACTTCCATTTTTAAAAATCTGTTTAATCTTCATAATGGGTGTGACTTTGAGTTTTATGGTTATATTATTACTCTGGGAGAGAGTGCAAGATACAAGCTTTTCTCGTTACAGACTAAGGAACACAGTATTTTGGGAGAAAGATTTTGTCTTTGTGTTTTTAAAAAGTGTGATTAGGCCCTGGAAACCTCACAGAGCGATACTGATAAGATTTGATAGAGGTAGACTGCCTGAAAAATTGATTCAGGAGAATCAAGCAAGATATCTTGATTCTAAACTTTTGTCTTGAGAGTTGTGTTTTGCAGAATGTGCCTTCTAGGATTCCTGGTCTTAAGGGCTTTCAGCTAGGTCCAGTCAGGACACATCGGTTACAGCATTTGCCTCATTCTTCCTACCCCCTACGCCCAATGATATCTCAATGCCCATGTACAGCTTGAAGAAGTTATGGAGGAGTTGTCGCCCAAATTCCCTGGACTTTTGGGGGGCCTGAAAGCGGTTATTCTAAAGTTTTTATGAGGAATTTAAAATTGGTTGTAATTTAACAGGGAAGAATTAGCGAGATGGAGGTGTGCAGTCATAATATCATTTGGTAACTAAGCTAAAATCGTATCTTTGCTTTGGTATAGAATTTATTTGTCAACAATTTTAAAAGTACAAGGTTTATAGCCAGTTCTTTTTTGATGTCATTACAAACGTCTGAGTTGTTACACATATGATTTAAGGGCCAAATAGCAAATTCATAGCTCTGAGTTTGTGAGAGTACTTTCAAGATAATATTTAAGATATAAAGACAATAGTCTAGATCGCCTTTATATGGATAGACTGTTTTCAAAAATGTGACAAATAAACAAAATATGAGATTTAAAGTTATTTATCTTTTGTTGAGACACAGCTGCTCCTAACAGTTCCCCTTTGGTGGATTTAATGAAGAAGTTGAGCATCTCTAACTCCAGGTGAGGCAATACTTTGTGGCTGGGCAGCCACTGGACAAAACTGCCTGCTTTATCTGCAGACTTATACTGTTCAGAAAAGGACAAATAATGCAGAATAGTTGACTGAAAAGCCCTGCCAAGACAGGGTGATCAACCCTTCAAAATCTGCAGTTCAACGGTCTGTCAGTTGATTTTGGGCCAGAAGGCTGAAGACTTGTGCTCACATGTTGCTAATGGGATGGTGCTAGAAGAGATTTGTCTCTACAACCTCTCAGTTCTGGAAGCCATGTTAGGCTTTCTATGTGTATAGATATTTGGTCATTCTCAGATTTCTGACGGGGTTGAAGACTGAAGATTATAGTCTCATAGCCTATCAGGCTATGAAAAAATACATATTTTATTGGATAGTTATCAGACAGTATACAAACTAGCCAAGATATTATATAGATTTTAAGCCATTCTTTTTTTTTTTATTAACTTGACTATTTTTACTAAATTTCGAAAGTGTTATTCCCTTTCCCGTTTCCAGGCAAACATCCCTAATCCTCCCCTCCCCTTCTTTATGGTGTTCCCCTCCCATCCTCCCCCATTACCCTCCCCCCAACAATCTAGTTCACTGGGGTTCAGTCTTAGCAGGACCCAGGGCTTACCCTTCCACTGGTGCTCTTACTAGGATATTCATTGCTACCTATGAGGTTGGAGTCCAGGGTCGTCCATGTATAGTCTTTAGGTAGTGGCTTAGTCCTGAAGCTCTGGTTGCTTGGACATTGTTGTACATATGGGGTCTCGAGCCCCTTCAAGCTCTTCCAGTTCTTTCTCTGATTCCTTCAACGGGGGTCCTATTCTCAGTTCAGTGGTTTGCTGCTGGCATTCGCCCCTGTATTTGCTGTATTCTGGCTGTGTCTCTCAGGAGAGATCTACATCCTGGGCTCCTGTTGGCCTGCACTTCTTTGCTTCATCCATCTTATCTAATTGGGTGGCTGTATATGTATGGGCCACATGTGGGGCAGGCTCTGAATGGGTGTTCCTTCTGTGTCTGTTTTAATCTTTGCCTCCCTATTCCCTGCCAAGGGTATTCTTGTTCCCCTTTTAAAGAAGGAGTGAAGCATTCACATTTTGATCATCCGTCTTGAGTTTCATGTGTTCTATGCATCTAGGGTAATTCAAACATTTGGGCTAATATCCACTTATCAATGAGTGCATACCATGTGTGTTTTTCTGTGATTGGGTTACCTCACTCAGGATGATATTTTCCAGTTCCATCCATTTGCCTATGAATTTTATAAAGTCATTGTTTTTGATAGCTGAGTAATATTCCATTGTGTAGATGTACCACATTTTCTGTATCCATTCCTCTGTTGAAGGGCATCTGGGTTCTTTCCAGCTTCTGGCTATTATAAATAAGGCTGCTATGAACATAGTGGAGCACGTGTCTTATTTATATGTTGGGGCATCTTTTTGGGTATATGCCCAAGAGAGGTATAGTTGGATCCTCAGGCAGTTCAATGTCCAATTTTCTGAGGAACCTCCAGACTGATTTCCAGAATGGTTGTACCAGTCTGCAATCCCACAACAATGGAGGAGTGTTCCTCTTTCTCCACATCCTCCAGCATTTGCTGTCCCTGAGTTTTTGATCTTAGCCATTCTCACTGGTGTGAGGTGAAATCTCAGGGTTGTTTTGATTTGCATTTCCCTGATGACTAAAGATGTTGAACATTTCTTTAGGTGTTTCTCAGCCATTCGGCATTCCTCAGCTGTGAATTCTTTGTTTAGCTCTGAACCCCATTTTTTTTTATTAACTTGAGTTTTCATATACATTTGAAAGTGTTATTCCCTTTCCTGGGTTTCCAGGGCAACATCCCTCCCTCCCTTCTTATGGGTGTTCCATCCCCCCCCCTCCCCCATTGCCACCCTCCCCACAACAGTCTAGTTCACTGGGGGTTCAGTCTTAGCAGGACCCCGGGCTTCCCCTTCCCCTGGTGTTCTTACTAGGCTATTCCTTGCCCTATGAGGTCAGAGTCCAGGGTCAGTCCATGTATAATAGTCTTTTTGGGTGGTGGCTTAGTCCCCTGGTAGCTCTGTTTGCTTGGCATTGTTTTACATGTGGGGTCTCGAAGCCCTTTAAAGCTCTTCAGTTCTTTCTCTGGTTCTTCAACGGGTCCTGTTCACAGTTCAGTGGTTTGCTGCTGGCATCGCCTCTGTATTTGCTGGCTTCTGGCTGTGTCTCCAGGAGCTTAATTCACATCCGACTCCCACGGTCTGCACTTCTTTGCTTCATCATCCATCTTGTCTAATTGGGTGGCTGTATATGTATGTGGGCCACACATGTAAGCAGGCTCTGAATGTGTCCCTTTCAGTCTCTGTTTTAATCTTTGCCCTCTCTTCCTGCCATATATTCTTGTTCCCTTTAAAGAAGGAGTGAAGCATCTACGCTTTTGATCATCTGTCTGGAGTTTCATTTGTTCTAGCAATTCAGGGTAATTCAAGCATTTGGGCTAATAGCCACTTATCAATGAGTGCATAACATGTGTCTTTCTGATTGCTAGTTTCACCAGGATGATATTTTTCCAGTTCCAACCATTTGCCTGTTTAATTTCATATAAAGTCAATTTCATAAAGGAAACCTGCTTTGGGAATGGGACAAGTAGAGAGACTGCTTCCAGGCTCAGATAGAGGCCTTTGGCACTGTGATATAGGATGAAGCAGAGCAGGTGAGATGCTTTGCTGACTGAGAATTAAGATATCCAGTAGATATCTTGGGGCACCATGGTGCTGAACCTAGCGAGATAAAAGACAACCATAGTTTATTATTTTTTATATTTTTACAACACCTCATGGTACCTTATTCAAATTTAACCATATAATCAATCATAAAACATGCCTCAATGGGTAAACAATGATTGAATTAATCCCATGTATCCTGTCAGATCACCAGGGACTAAAGCTAGTCTCCAACAGCCAAAAAATGACATAAAGCCTACATACATATGGAAACTGAACAATGCTATACCAAATGATAACTTGGTCAAGGAAGAAATAAGGAAGGTAATTAGTGACTTTTTAGAATTTAATTAAAATGATGGCACAAAACACCCAAACTTATGTGAATCAATGAGCACAATGTTAAGAGAAAAACTTATTGTACTGAGTGTCTCTAAAATTAAACTGAAGAGAATATAAACTAGCAACATCACAGCACCCCTAATAGCACTGGAACAAAAAGAAGCAAGTACAACCAAGAGGAACATGGGCCAGGAAATAATCCAATTCAGGTCTAAAATCAATCAAATAGAAACAAAATGAACTATACAAGGAATCAACAAATCCAGGCGCTGGTTCTTAGAGAAAAACAACAAGATAGATACACCCTTATTCAGACTAGCCAGAGGACATAGAGGGAGTATACAAAGTAACAAAATCAGAAATTAAGAGGGAGACATAAGAACAGAATCTGAGGAAATCAAAAAATCATCAGATCTTACTATGAAATCTATATTTTACAAAACTGGAAAACCTGGATGAAATGGATAATTTTCCACATTAATACCAGCTACCAAAGTTAAATCAGGAACAGATAAACAATCTAAGTAGTACCATATCTCCTAAAGAAATAGAAGCAGTTATTAAAAGTTTCCCAACAAATAAATGCCCACGGACAGATGGCTTTAGTGCAGAATTTTATCAGAACTTCATAGAAGGCTTCATACCAATTCTGTTCAAACTATTCCACAAAATATAAACAGAAGGAACACTATGTAATTCCTTATATAAAGCCACAATTACACTAATACCTAAACCACACAAAGACTCAACAAAAAAGAGAACTTCAGACTAATTTCCATTATGAATATCAATCCAAAAATACTCAATAATATTCTTGAAAACTGAATCCAAGAACACATCCAAACTAATATCCATCATGATCTAGGTTTCACCCCAAGGATGCAATGATGGTTCAATATAAGGAAATCCACTAACATAATCATAATCCATTCTATAAACCAACTCAAATAAAAAGAAACATGATCATCTCATTAGATGCTGAGAAAGCATTTGCTGCCAGCCTCAGAGAGAGGCCTTTGACAGTGTGATATGGAAAGAGCAGAGGGTGAGATGTTTATTGATTGAGAATTAAGATATCCAGCAGATATCTTGTGACACCCCTTCATGTTAAAAGTCTGAAAGATCAGGGATTGAAGGCCCATAACTAAACATAGTAAAAGAAATATACAGCAAACCAGTAGCCAACATCAAACTAAATGGAGAGAAACTTGAAGCAATCCCACTTAAATTTGGTACTAGACAAGGTTACCCACTCTCTTATTATTATTCAGTATAGTACTTGAAGTCCTAGCCAGAGCAATCAGACAACAGAAGTAGGTCAAAGGGACAGAAATTGAAAAGAAAATGTCAAAATATTACTGTTGGCAGATGATATGATTGTATACATAAGTGACCACAGAAGTTCCACCAGAGAACTACTATGATTCATAAGGACATTCAGTAAAGTGGCTGGATATAAAATTAACCCAAACAAATCAGTGTCCTTCCTCTACTAAAAGGAAAAACACGTTGAGAAAGAAATATGCATTATGACACACTTCACAATAGTCACAAATAACATAAAATAATTGGTGTGACTCAAAGCAAGCAAGTGAAAGATCTGTATGACAAAGACTTCATGTCTCTGTAGAAAGAAATTGAAGATCTCAGAAGATAGAAAGATCTCCCATGCTCATTGATTGGCAGGATTAATATAGTAAAAATTGTCATTTTGCCAAAAGCATAATATACAGATTCAATGTAATTCCCATAAAAATTCCAAATCATTCTTCATAGCATTATAAAGAGCAATTTTCAAATTTATTTGGAATTTCAAAAAACCCAGGAGAGCAAAAACTATCTTCAACAATAAACTAACTTTTGGTGAAATCACCATCCCTGACATCAAGCTCTATTACAGAGCAATATTGATAAAAACTGTATGGTAGTGGTACATAGACACACATGTAGACCAAAGGAATAGAATTGAAATCCCAGAAATGAACCCACACATCTATGCTCAGTTGATTTTTGACAAAGGAGCTAAAACCATGCAGTAGAATAAAGATATTATTTTCAACAAATGGAGCTGCTTCCAGTGGAGGACAGCATGCAGAAGATTGCAATTCAATCCATTTTTATCACCATGTACAAAGGTCAATTTCAGGTGGACCAAGAATCTCCACATAAAACCAGATACACTCAATCTAAAGAAGAAAAATTGGGGAAGAGCCTGGAACACCTGGGCACTGGGGAAATTTTCCTGAACAGAACACCAATGGTTTATGCTCAAAGATCAAGAGTGGAGAAATGGGAACTAATAAAATTGCAAATCTTTTGTAAGGCAAAGGGCACTGTCAATAGGACAAAAGGGCAACCAACAGATTGGGAAAAGATCTTTACCAATCCTACATCTGATAGAGGACTTATATCCAAAATATACAAAGAACTCAAGAAGTTCGACTGCAGGGAGACAAATAACCTATGAAAAATGGGGGACAGTGCTAAACAAATAATTCTCAACTGAGGAACGGAATGGCTGAGAATTACCTAAAGAAATGTTCAACATCCTTAGTCATCAGGAAAATGCAAATCAAAACAACCCTGAGATTCCACCTCACACCAGTCAGAATGACTAAGTTCAAAAATTCAGGTGACAACAGATGCTGGCAGGAATGTGGAGAAACAGTAACACTCCTCCATTGTTGGTGGGATTGCAAAAGGTCATATCCACTCTTGTAATAAATCTGGAGCTTCTTCAGAAAATTGGACATAATTCTACTTGAGGACCCAGATCTACCACTCCTGGGCATATATCAAAAAGATGCTCCACCATATACCCAGGACACACACTCCACTCATGTTTTTAGCTGCCTTATTTATAATATCCAGAAGCTGGAAAGAGCTCAGACGTCCTTCACGAGAGGAATGAATACAGAAAATGTTGTACATCTACACATTGGAGTGTTAATCAATTATCAAAAACAATGATATCATGAATTTCATAGGTAAATGGTTGGCGCTAGAAAATATCATCCTGAGTGAGGTAACCCAATTCCAAAAAGCACACATGGTATGCACTCACTGATAAGTGGATTTTTGCCCAAAATCTCAAATTACCCAAGATATAATTCACAGACCTCATGAAGCTCAAGAAGAAGGAAGACCAACAGGTGAATGCTTCAGTCTTTCTTAAACGTGGGAGCAAAAATATTCATAAGAGGAGATATGGAGACAATGTTTGGAGCAGAGACTGAAGGAATTGCCATTCAGAGCCTACCTTACCTGGTCATCCAGCCCCTATAAATAAACCCAGACAATACTGCTGAAGCTAAGAAGTGCCTGCTGAGAGGAGCTGGATATAGCTGTCTCCTAAGAGACTCAGACAGAGCATTTCAAATACAGACACAGATGCTTGCAGCCAATGATTGAACTGAGAAAGGATCGCCATTGGAGTGGTTAGAGAAAGAATTGAAGTAGCTGAATTGGCTTGCAACCCCATAAAAACAACAATACCAACAACCAGAACTCCCTGTCAGAAAACCACTACCCAAATGGTACACATGGACAGACCCATGGCTCCAGAAACATATGTAACAGAGGATGGCCTTGTCAGGCACCAATGGGAAATGAAGTCCTTGGTCCTGCTAAAGCTGAACACCCCCCCCCCAGTGTAGGGGAATGTCAGGGCAGTGATGCAGGAAGGGGTGGGTGTTTGGGGAGGAGGAACACCCTCATAGACAAAGGGGGAGGGGAAATAGGATAGTGGGTTTATGGATGGGAAACAGAAAATGGGGATAGCTATACCTCTCCTAGGCATATACCCGAAAGATGCTCCAACATACAACAAAGACACATGCTCCACTATGTTCATAGTAGCCTTATTTATAATAGCCAGAGGCTGGAAAGAACCCAGGAGCCCTTCAACAGAGGAATGGATTAAAAAATGTGGTATATCTACACAATGGAGTATTCTATTCAGCTATCCAAAACAATGACTTCATGAAATTCATAGGCAAATGGAATGAACTAGAAAAATATCATCCTGAGGAGGTAATTGAAATCACAGAAAACACACTTGGTATGCACTCATTGGATATGGATATTAGCCCAAAAGCTGAACTACCCAAGATGCAATCTACAGACCACAGGAAATTCAAGGAGAAGGATGACCAAAATGTGGATGCTACCACTCCTTAAAAGGGGAGAAAAAACTTCCATAGGAGGGGAGATGAAAGCAAAGTTTAGAGCAGCGACTCAAGGAACGGCCATTCAGAGCCTTCCCCACATGTGGCCATATATGTATATAGCCACCAAAACTAGATAAGATTGATGAAGCTAAAAAATACATTCTGAAAGGGACTGGATATTATTCTCTCCTGAGAGACACATCCAGAGCATGTCCAATACAGAGGTCACTGCTAGCAGCAAACCACTGAACTGAGAACAGGATCCCCCTGGGTGGAATTAGAGGAAGTATTGAAAGAGTTGAAGGAGCTTACAAACCCATAAGAACAGTAATGCCAACCATCCAGAGCTCCAGGGACTAAACCACTACTGAAAGATTGTATACATGGACTGACCCAGAGCTTCAACTGCATATGTAGCAGAGAATAGACTTGTTGGGGGACCAGTGGAAGGGGAAGCCCTTGGTCCTGTCAAGGTTGGACCCCCAGTGCAGGGGAATATGGGGGGAGCAGTAAAGGGGGATGGATGAGGGAATACCCATATGGAGGAGTGATAGGGAATAGGGGCTTATGGACAGGAAACTGGGAAAGGGAATAACATTTGAAATGTAAGTAAAGAATTATATCTAATAAAAAAGAAATGTAAATAAAAAATCAGATAAATTTTTTTGAGAAAAAATGGAGAAATAACTAAGAAAGTAAATGAAATTCACCAATACATTGGACTGATTAAATTAAATTCATGACAAATTAAGTAACCAGTATTAAAACTATCCATAAGAACAAAAGGAAAGACTCTTAAAAGCAGAATATAATTGTTTTGAAAGTAGTGGACATAGAGAAGGAGTAGGCAAAGAGTTAAGTAAAAAAATATAATATACATATTTTACATGGGTATAAATATAGCATAATGAAATCTAATTTTTGTATCCATAAAATGAGTGAAAATATCAAAATAATAAAATCTCTAAATGTAAGGTAAAAATAGATTATGTGCTTTTGGAAATCTAAGAATTGACCAGAAAATAAGTTATTAGACATGTTGACTAATCCAAAATCATAGTATTAAGAATAGAGACATTTCATTTTTGTATATTACTCTAAGATGTCTTATTGTTTATTCCTTATTTACTCTGTTTCAATTGAACAAACATGTCTGAGTTAATTTTATTTTGCTGTGAAAAGGCATGACAAAGGTAACTTATATTAAAAATAAAGGAGTTAATGGGGGGCTTCAGTACAGTTTCAGGGGATGCTTCCATAATTATCATGGTAGAGATCATGACAACAGTCAGGAAGGCAGGATGCTACAGCAGTAGCTAAGAGATTACATTTGATCCATAAAAAGTTGGAGATGGAGGGGGGGTACAAGGGAGGGAGAGACTGGAACTGACAAGAGTATTTGAATGTCCAAAACTCATCCCCAGTGACACAACATCTCTAACAAAGCAATAGCTAATCTTTCCTAAACCAGTTCCACAAACTAGGAATCATGAACTTGAATACATGAGCCTGTTGGGGGATGACAGAAAAAAACTCATAAAATTAGATATTAAACAAACAAAATAACAGCCCAACCTTCAAAATAAACAAAACCAAAACCAAACAATATAGGATCCTGAATGTGTGAACAAGATTAATTTGATTATTTATTTATTTATTTATTTATTTATTTATTTACAATCTAGTTTTTGCCCTCCTCTCAGTCCTCCCACCCACAATTTCTCAGCCCCTTCCTCCTCCACTGTGTTGCTGATAGAATGTTCCCGCATCGACAGGCCTCCCCGATCCCTGGGTCCCTCTTGAGGACTAAGACTATGCACATCTTTTCAAACTGAGGTCAGATCAAGCCAACCTCTGCTAAGTATGTGATGAGGGTTTCAGACCAGCTTGTGTATTCTGCCTGTTTGGTTGCTTGGTGTCTGGGAGCTCACAAGGATCCTAGTGAGTTCAGAATGCTTGTCTTCCTTTCAGCTTCTTCAATCCTTCCACTAATTCGACCACAAGGATCCTTGATTTCAGTCTAATGATTGACTGTAAGTATCTGTGTATGTCTCAGTCAGCTGCTGGTTGTTGGGCCTCTCAGTGAACAGTCATGCTAGGCTCATGTCTGTAAGCACATAATAGCATCAATAATTGTGTCAGGACTTGGAGCCTCCACTTGAGATGGGTCCCAAATTGGCCAGTCACTTGATCTTCTTTCCCTTAGTCTCTTCTCTATTTTTGTCTCTGCAGTTCTTTCAGACAGGATTAATTTTGGGTCATAGTTTTTGTCTCTGGTTTTGTAACCCCATCTCTCCACTTGACACTCTGTCTTTTTATTAGACATGGACTCTACAAGTTTCCTCTCCCTATTGTTGGGCATTTGATCTAATGCCCTTTAATTTGAGTCCTGAGAATCTCTCATTTCCCAGGATTCTGGTACTTTCTATAAAGTACCTCGTCCCTCTCCCGAACTTACCTGTTTCCATTCATGATGGTGTCCCTCTGGGCTTCTCTCCTGTCCCTCCTACACTTACCCCTTCCCTGGTCCTGTTCTGCTTTTCCCCTTTCTCTTTCTTCTCCTGCCCAAATCCCTCTTTCTCTCTGCCTCCCATGATTACTTTCTTCCCTCAATTAAGTGTAATTTAAGCATCCTCATTTTGGCCTTTTTGTGCTTGTTTAAGTCCTTAAATTTTGTAGATCACAAAAGTATTTTTTTTCTGTATTTTTGTCTAATATCCACTTAATAGTGAGTACATACTATGTATGTCCTTGTGGGTCTCAATTACCTCATTCAGGATGATATTTTCTAGTTCTATCCATTTGCCTGCAATATTTGTGAAGTTATTGTTTTTAAGAGCTGAATAGTATTACATTGTTTAAATGTACCACATGTTCTGTATTCATTCTTCCATTGTAGAGTATCTGTGTTGTTTCTAGACTCTGGCTATTACAAATAAGGCTAACGTGAACATTGCGGATCATGTGTCCTTGTTATATATTGGGGCAACTTTTGGGTATGTGCCTAAGAGTGGGATAGGTAGGTCTTCAGACAGGTCTACTTCTAATTTTCTGGGTAACTGCCAGACTAAATTCTACAGTGGTTGTACCAGCTTGCAATCCTACCAGTAATAGGGGAGTTTTCTTCTTTCTCCAAATCCTTGCCAACATGTGCTGTCACCTGAGTTTTTGACTTTGGCATTATGAATTGTGTTAGGTGGAATTTCAGGATCATGTTGATTGCATTTTACTGATGACTAAAGACTTTGAACATTTCTTTTCATGTTTCTAGGCCATTCAAGATTCCTCTGTTGTGAATTGTCTTTGATTTTTGTGCCTACTCTTGGGCACAATAATATAACTACAAAATACCAGGGACTTTCTTCTGTCAGGTAGTTTGCCCAGTTTCAATTTGTTGATTTTTGTTTTATCTTATTATATTTCATTCTGTCATGTTTGTTAAAAAGATAATTGAGGGCTGAAGAAATGACTTGTGTTTATGAATACCGACTGGCCTTCTAGAGGTCCTGAGTTCAATTCCAGCAACCACATGGTGGCTCACGACCATCTGTAATGGGATCTGGTGGCCTCTTCTGGTATGTCTGAAGACAGCTACAGTGTACTCAGATACATAAGTAAATTTAAAAAAAAATCTTAAAACAGATAAATGATAACTCTGCACTTAATCTCTTTATGTAAACTCACTGTAGTTGAATTAGTAAAGTAAGTAGAAAATGAAACAGTTGACATTATTTTATTTTTTTTCATTTATGTTCCTTAAAATGATTAGCATATAATTTTCTGTTCTGATACTTATTTTGTTTGGGTAATATTCAAGCTAGAAAAATTTTGTTAACTTCTGTGACATTTCTACTTCCATTCTTATGAGTTCATTTTAATTTAATTAAAGTTCATCAGCCCCCGAAATATTTTAGATAACATAATCCATAATGCATCAAATAAATCAATTGTACTTATCATTTCTCAATAAACAGTAACTAGAATTCTTTTCTAATAAGCAAATATAATTCATGAAGTTCAGTGGGAATATCAGTGTAAGCAGCAAGGAAAAATAATATAACTACAAAATACCAGGGACTAATACAATATAATCAGTAACTAACAGTTAATTTCATAATTTATATGTAGTCTTTTTATGGTCTTTAGCTTATGGATTTATTTATGTTTTTAAAATGATCAGTCTGGTGATAATTTTTATTCCTTTTTCTTATGAGTGGTAAACATCTATATGTGGTTCCAGTTTTTACTGTAGCTCCTGGGAAAAGAGATCCCCAATTGAGTGATTACTTTCATCAGTTTGCACATGAACATTTTTTGATTAATGTTTGGTCTGGGAGGGTCCAAACAACTATGGTATCGGATACCAAGGTAGGCAGTCCATGCTTCTATAAAAATGTTAATCTGACCAAGCTTTGAAGATCAAGTCAGTAAGCAGCATTCTTCTTTGGCTTTTGTTTCACTTCCTCTATCTAGTTTCCTGCCTTGAGTCTGCCATTACTTCTTTCAGCGATGGGGTATGACTTGAAAGTTGAATGGAAGTTAAATCATTTCCTCCACAAGTTATTTTTTGCCATAGGGTTTTATCACAGCAATACAAAACACAATTAGAAAAAACTCTATAAATGCTATCTGTGATCACACTACTATTGTCTCGTTTCCAGTGCAATAGTATTGTTGAGACACATAGACAAAATATCAGGTTTCTTTTCTTTTATAAGGATATGGAAGGTACTGTTAAAAGGTAGCAATGAATAGCCTAGTAAGGGCACCAACGGAAGGGGAAGCCCTTGGTCCTGCCATGACTGAACCCCCAGTGAACGGGATTGTTGGGGAGAGGGAGGTAATGGGGGGAGGATGGAGAGGGGAACACCCATATAGAAGGGAAGGGGGAGGAGTTAGGGGGATGTTGGCCCAGAAACCAGGAAAGGTATTAACAATTGAAATGTAAATAAGAAATACCCAATTTAATAAAGATGGAGAAAAAAAAGTTAAAGTGCATTATTGAATGGTGGGTCATATTTGCAAATTATCTCAGAATTCAAGAATGTGATGCAAAAGAATTGCAATAAATTTCACACCAGTTTATACAAATTAAGTTCCAGGAAGTACAGTGATATCCTGGTTGAAAAAGAAAAAAAAACAAATCATATTATAATAGATTTATAACTGTATAAATATGGTATTTTATAAGCTTTCAAAAAGTATGTTTGAAATTTTATACATTTATACATTTTATAAGTTGATATACATGAAGTATGTATGCATTATAGCAAAAGAGAAATCTTTAGTACATATTTATTTTACAAGCCTTTCATACTTTAAACTACCTATGCTTATTTTTTTCACAGAAATTGTATTAATGAGATTTCAAAGCCTGGCTAGAAATGAAAGAAATGATAACTGAAAACCTTAAGGAAAATTGACTTCTAGAAATTAAACGGAATATGTCAAAATATTAATAAGTTTATAAAAAAATTGAATACTTTTGAAAGAAAGCATACTTTGAAAGTTAATAACTATAATGTTGATAGAAAACAAGGAAATAAATGCAATAACTAAGTAATCAAAAAGATATGCCTTATTTCCATTTTTTCTAGTGTCTCACAATAAAAACATTTTTCTTACTTATGAGTAAATTTATTTTATGACAAAATTTGGAAGGGGTGAAGTCAATCTACTAACTGAGAACAATTTGACACAGAATCAAATGCATTTTTTTCCTTTCTCCTAGACAGGAATATTAATAATTGCACTCAGTACTTTAAGTGAAGATATGTATGCTAAGAAATTAGATCATCAATTATCTCATTTCCAAGGGCTGCTACTGAAACATATAGATATAACTTTTTGCCAGGTACTAGAATATTCATTGTAAGTAAAATTAATATAAAAGGGATACTTCAGGTTAAAGAAATGAGTTCTCAAAATGTATGTGAATGGCTAGTACACAAATACAGTGACTAGATTTTACTTATGCAGATCTCTAATTTCTTACATGAAGGACTGGAATGATTACTCCTTGGTTAGGATCACTTGCTGCTTTTGCAGAAGAGCCTGGTTGGGTTACACAGTTCTCAACTACACATAACTTCAATGCTATGTGATCTGATAACTTCTTCAGTTCACTGCCAGAATCTTTATGCAAATATACATATAGAAGGAATAAATAAGTACATAAATATATAAATATACTTAAAACAATAATTCCTTTACAGTGGATTGATTAAGTCATAACCCCATGTTTTGTCTAGTTTTGATTGTACTACATATTTTAAAGATCATGGATTCTTAACATATGTTCTTCCTCATCCTACAGTACACTATATATTTTGATTATAACTGACACATAATGCTGTTTTTGTTTTTTGATTTGCCATCTGCATGAGACTAGTCAAAGGTGATCTTGAATTTCTGATATTCTTGCCTTTATAGGTATGTACCACCATGCCAGGCATACAATACTATTGTTCCTTTTTGGGATTAAAAACTATGAGCCCTTACAATGTTCAGACATTTAAGGGCAACATTTAATTGGAGCTGGCTTATTGGTTCGTAGGTTCAGTCCATTATCATCAAGGCAGGAATATGGCAGACTTCAGGCAGACATGGCACAGGAACAGATGAGAATTCTACATCTTGTTCCATAGACAAACAGTAGAAGACTAACTCCCACATGGTTAGGGGGAGGGTATTATTGCCTACCCCACAGTGGCACACTTGTTCCTAAAAGGCCGGACCTCTTAATAGTGCTATTCCATGGGCTAAGCATATTCAAACCACCACATCCATCCTCCTTCATTCACCCCAAAAAGAAGAGCAGGCCTTTTAGGGACATCAACCAAATATGGCATAGCAAGATACAATAAAACTAGGCATAATCCTAACATCAAATTTGGAAGAGGAAACCAAGTAGGAGGGAAAGAGTTCTTAAAACAGGCAAAAAGAGTCAGAGACAATCCCTGCTTTCTTCCAGTTAGGAACCCAACAAGCACACCTAACTACATTACCATAACATGTACACAGAGGACCTAGTTCTGACTCATACAGGCTACCTGATCTATGTGACCACACTTTAATGTCAGTCAGCTGATTCTGTGATCCCTGTTCTTTTGGTGTCCTTGATCCTTCTGGCCCTTTCAATCTTCCTCTGCTTCTCTGCAGGAATTCACAACTTCTGCCTAATATTTGGCTGCATCTACTCCCAACAGCAGTTGAATTAAGTCTCTCTGCTCTATCTGATGAGGATTAAACTAGGCTGTAGTCCAAAGACATACTGCAGGCAGAATGAGCTGTAGCCCAAAGGTTTTTGGGCTGGATTGTCCTAAATATCCCACTTGGGGCTTACCTAGTTACAAATAATAGTCAGTTCCTGCTTTGTGTCCCCTACTACTAGAAGTCTTTGCTAGTTTCCATAGTTCTAGTTTTCTACCTAGCTCTCAAAATACAGTAGTCTCTTCCAGCATTCTCCCCATACATCCTACTGCTTCCTGATACTGTTTCCATACCCTCCCTCCTGCAGCTTGACTCCAAATTTATACTATTTTCCCTCCCAGGAAGGTCATTGCATTCAGCTTTAAGCATCCCTTTAAGCCTCTCTAGATCTCTGTATTGGAGTATGATTATCCTTTAAGTTACTGCTAATATCCACTGTTAGTTAAGTTAGTATATATCAAGGTTGTCATTTGTGTGTCTGGGTTACTCTACTCAGGAGGATTTAAGTATCATCCATTTGCCAGCAAAAATGTTACATTATTTTATTAGTTGAGTAATTCTCCAATGTATAAATGGACAACATTTTCTTTATCAATTTTTTATTTGAGGGAAACAAAGGGTGTCTGCAGTTTCTGGCCACTAGGAATAAAGTTGGTACGAACATAGTACT
Organism: Rattus rattus; assembly: GCF_011064425.1. Classification (NCBI taxonomy): domain Eukaryota; kingdom Metazoa; phylum Chordata; class Mammalia; order Rodentia; family Muridae; genus Rattus; species Rattus rattus. The sequence continues at coordinate 40,013,706 of NC_046172.1, read as the reverse complement.
CCAAGGTATGGATAGAAGTCTACCTGAACATGTTGGATGATCGTTTTGATGTGTTCTTGTATTCGGTTTGCAAGAAATTAATTGAGCATTTTTGTGTTGATATTCATAAGGGAAATTGGTCTGAAGTTCTCCTTCTTTGTTGGGTCTTTGTGTGATTTAAGTATAAGCATAATTTTGGTTTCCTAGAGGGAAATTGGTACTGCTACATCTGTTTCTATTTTGTGGAATAGTTTGGAAAGTATTAGTATAAGGTCTTCTATGAAGGTCTGATAGAATTTTGCATTAAACCCTTCTGGTCCTCGGCTCCTTTTGGTAGGGAGACTTCTTCTATTTATTTTGGAGTTATGGGATTGTTTAGATAATTTGTCTGATACTGATTTAACTTTAGTACCTGGTAATTTTCTAGGAAATTGTTCATTTCCTCCAGATTTTCCAATTTTGTTGAATATAGGCATTAGTAGTAAGATCGGATGTTTTTTGAATTTGCTCAGATTCTGTTGTTATGTCTCCCATTTGATTTCTGATTTTGTTAATTTTAATAAACTCTCTGTGCCATCTGGTTAGTCTAGCTAAGGGTTTATCTATCTTGTTGATTTTCTCAAAGAACCAGTTCCTGGTTTTGTTGATTCTTTGTACAGCCATTTTGTTTCTACTTGTTTGATTTCAGCCCTGCATTTTCCTTCCTTTTACTCTTCTTGGATATATTTGCTTCTTTTAGTTCAAGATTTTTTATTTGTTCTGTCAAGCTGTTAATGTATACTTTTCCCAGTTTCTTTTTGGAGGCACTCAGAGCTATGAGGTTTCCTTTTAGCACTGCTTTCGTTGTGTCCCATAAGTTTGTGTGTGTGATGTCTTCATTTTCATTAAATTCTAATGTCTTTAATTTCTTTATTTCTTCCTTGACCAAGGTGTTTTTCAGTAGAATATTGTCCCACTTCCATGTATATGTGGGCTTTCTGTTGTTTTTGTTGTTATTGAAGACCAGCCTTAGTCCACGGTGATCTGATAGGATGCATGAGATTATTTCCATCTCCATTTATTTGTTTAGACTTGGTTTGTGACCAATTTTATATTCAATTTTGGAGAAAGTACCATGAGGTTCTGAGAAGAAGGTATATTCTTTTGTTTTAGGATGAAATGTTCTATAAGTATCTGTTATATCCATTTGGTTGATAACTTCTATTAGTTTCTCTATGTCTCTGTTTAATTTCTATCTGTTCATTGATGGCAGTGGTCTCTTGAACTCTCCTACTATTATGTTGTGAGGTGCAATGTATGCTTTGAGTTTAAATAAGGTTTCTTTTATGGACTTGCATTCCCTTGCTTGTGGAGTATAGATATTCATGATTAAGAATTGACTTTAGTGGATTTTTTTTCTTTGACAAACATGAAATATCCTTCCTTATCTTTTTTGATAACTTTTTGTTGAAAGTCAATTTTATTCAATATTAGGATGGCTATTCCAGGCTTTTTCTTCGAAACATTTGCTTGGAAAGTTGTTTTCCAGCTTTTAATGTGAGGTAGTGTCTTTCTTAGTCTCTGAAGTGTGTTCCTGTATGCGGCAAAATGGTGGGTCCTCTTTTCATTTCCAGTATATTAGCCTATTTTTTTTTATTGGGGAATTGAGTCCATTGATGTTAAGAGATATTAAGGAATAGTGATTCTTGTTTCCTATTATTTTTGCTGCTAGAGTTGGTATTATGTGTCTCTCTTCTTTGGTTTCATTGCAAGGAGATTACTTTCTTGCTTTTTTTCAAGGGTATAGTTTCCTCCTTGTGTTTGGATTTTTCATCATTATCCTTTTTAGGCTAAATTTGTAGAAAAATATTTTGTACATTTGTTTTGTCATGGAATATCTTGGTTTCTCCATCTACGTTAATTGAAAGTTTTGCTAGATTTAGTAACCTGGGTGGGTATTTGTGTTCCATTAGGCTCTACATGACATCTGCCCACGATTTTCTGGATTTCACAGTCTCTGGTGAGAATTCTGATGTAATTTTGATAAGTCTGCCTTTATATGTTACTTGACCTTTTTCTATTACTCCTTTTAATATTCTCTCTTTGTTTTGTGCATTTGTTGTTTTGACTATTATGTGTCAGGTGAAATTTCATTTCTGGTAAATTCTATTTGGGGTTCTGTAGGCCTCTTGTATATTTATGGGCATATCATTTTTAGGTTAGGGAAGTTTTCTTCTATAATTTTGTTGAAGGTATTTACTGACCCTTTAAGTTGGGAGTCTTCACTCTCTTCTATACCTATTATCCTTAGGTTTGATCTTCTCATTGTGTCCTGGATTTCCTGGATGTTTTGGGTTAAGGGCTTTTTGCTTTTTATATTATCTTTAAAGGTGGTGTCAACGTTTTTCATGGTATCTTCTTCCCCTGAGATTCTCTCTTCTATCTCTTGTATTCTGTTTATGATACTTGCATCTATGACTCCTGATCTCTTTCCTAGGTTTTCTCTCTCCAGGGTTGTCTCCCTTTGTGCTTTCTTTATTGTTTTTATGTCCATTTTTTAAATCGCTGGATGGTTTTGTTCAATTCCTTCAACTGTTTGTTTCTTGTTTTCCTGTAATGTTTTAAGGAATTTTTGTGCTTCCTCTTTAAGGGCTTCTATTTGTTTACTTGTATTGTCCTGTATTTCTTTAAGGGAGTTATTTATATCCTTCCTAAAGTTCTCCATTATCATCATAAAATTTGGTTTTAAATCCAAACCTTGCTTTTCCGGTGTGTTTGAATATCTAGTATTTGCTCATTGGGGGAACTGGGCTCTGATGATGCCAAGTAGTCTTGGTTTCTGCTGCTTAGGTGCCTGAGCTTGCCTCGCATCATCAGGTTGTCTCTGTTGTTAGCTTTTTTTTTTTTTTGTCTCTGTTGTGGCTTGACCCTCCTGTATACCTGTGTGTCAGCACTCCTGTAGACCAGTTTTCTTTCAGCCAGATCTGGGAACATAGAGCTGTTCCTGGGTTTGTATGATTTGAAGTCTCCAGGCAGCTTGCTTAGTGCAGAAGAGTTGGTCTTACTGCTCCTCTCATGTGTGTAGGTGCTCTTGGGATTGGCTTTCATCTCTTGGTGTAGGCAGAAACCCAAAGGGTCCTGCCTCTGACTGCTCCTAGGTCCCTGTCTCCATTGGAAACAGATGGCACTAGGCAGTTTCCTCTTGGTTCAGGATTATAGGCAGGAAGTAGTTTTCTCCTCTGCTTTTTCAGGATTGGCTGAACTTCTGATAGTCCAGCTCTCTCCCCCAAGGAATTTGGGTACAGGTAGCTATTTGGACTGGTTCTTCTTAGGTCAACGAGCAGACAGAAACCAGCAGGTGTCTGCAGCTGACCTCTCCCATATTCCTGTATCCAGAGGCCATTATGCATGTTCCTCTTGGGCCAGGAATGTGAGCAGAAATAGTTGTCTTCTCTGAGCTCTCAGGAGTTTCTGCACTTCTAAGAGTCCAGCTCTCTCCTCAACAGGATTTGGGTACACAGAGCTGTGGGACCCTGTTAGCTCTGGGTGCAGGCAGAAACTGGAAGTGTCCTGTCCCAGAATGTTTCAAGATTTGTTTGTCCTAGGGACTCCAGGCAAGTGGCTTGGAGCAGAAGAGTTGGTCTTACCTCTGCCCTCAGGTGTATAGGCAACCCTGGTGACTGGCTTTTAGCTCTCAGAGCAGACAGAAACCCAAAGGATCTTGATTCTGACTGTTCCCAGACCGCTTTGCCCAAAAGGGCACAGATGGCACTGGGAGGTTTCCTCTTAGGTCATGAATGTTGGCAGAAATTAGTTGTCCCTTCTGAGTTCTCAGCTTTGTCCATACTTTGGAGGGTCCAGCTCTCTCCCCCATGGGAATTTGAGTTATTTCCTTGTTAAACTCTTCTGTCATCATCCTGAGATGTGATTTTAAATCCAAATCTTGCTTTTTCTGTGTGTTGGGATGTCCAGTATTTTCTTTGGTGGGAGAACTGGGATCTGATGATGTCAAGTAGTTTTGGTTTTTGTTGCTTATGTTCCTGTACTTGCCTCTCATCATCTGGTTGTCTCTGGTGTTAGCTGTTCTTGCTGTCTCTGACAGTATCTTGTCCCTCCTGTAAGCCTAGGTGTCAGCACACCTCGAGATAGGCTTTCTTTAAGCAGGATCTGTGTACAGAGAGCTTTTTACAGAGTGAGCTCTGAGCTCAGGTGGAAATCAGAAGGATCCTATCCCAGATTGTTCCTCAGTTCTTGTGTCCAGAGGTCTCCAAATTGATCCATCTGCTCTCAGTTTTGTCAGCACTCCTGAAGACTGGCTTTCAGCGCAGGGTACAGGCAGAGACTAGAAGGTCCTCTCCCAGACTGCTCCTTACTTCCTGTGTCCAGCGGTCTCCAGAGGTCTCCAAGTAGGTTCCTCTTTGGCCAGGAATATAAACAGAAGTGATGATCTTCCCTGAGCTCTCAGGATTGTCCAGACTTCTAAGAATCCAGCTCTCTCCCCCACGGGATTTGGGTACAGAGAGCAGTGGGCCTGGGTGAGCTCAGGGCACAAGCTGATTCTGTGAATTTCTTAGTTGTCTGTTGTATCTCCCTTTTCATTTCTGATTTTGTTTTTTTTATACTGTGTCTTTGTCTTTTTGTTAGCTTGGCTAAGGGTTTTTCTTTTTCTTTTCTGCTGTTGTTTGTTCTTTTGAGTATTTTTCTTTTTAATTGATTATTTTATGTATTTATATTGCAAATGCTTTCCCCTATCCAGGTCTATGACCCCTACCAAATACCCCCTCCCCTTTGTCTCTAAGAGTATACTCTCCCACCCACTCTTCCCATTGCTCTCTAACATCCCCCTTTTCTGGGGCAATAAGCCTTCACAGGACCAATTGCCTGCCCTCTGATTGATACCTGATGAAGTAGTCCTATGCTACATATGTAGTGGTAGCTATTGAACCACCCATGAGTACTCTTTTGTTAGTGGTTTATTCCCTGGAACCAATAGGAGATCTGGTTAGTTGATAGTGTTGTTCTTCCTATGGTTTTGCAATTCCCTTCACTTCCTACAGATCTTGCCTGTTTCTTCCATTGGGGTTCTGGAGCTCAGTCTAATGGTTGACCATTAGTATCTTCATCTGTCTTAATCAAGTGCTGGCCGAACCTCTCAGAGGACAGTCCTACTGGTTTCCTGTCTGCAAGCAGTTCCTGGCATCAGTAATAGTGTCTGTCTTTGGTGTCTACAGATGGGATGGATCCCAAAATGGGGAGGTCTGTGGATGTCCTTTCCATCTGTCTCTGCTCCATTTTTTGTCAACTAAGTGATTTTCTATCTTGTTCTTTTTGTTAAAGAACCAGCTCTTGATTTCATTGATTTTGTATTGTTTTATGTGTTTCTACCTGATTGACTATAGTCCTGTTTTTAATTATCTCACAACTTCTACTACTCTTCCTTGTGCTTCTTCTATTACTGTTTTTTTCTTTTTTTCCCCCTTTTTGTTTTTTAGATTTTCCAGGTGTACATTTACATTGCTAGTATGAGAAAAGTCTCTAACTTTTTTATGGTGGCACTTAGTGCTATGCACTTCCCTCTTAGAACAGTTTTCATTTTGTACAATAATTTTGAGTATGTCATGACTTCCTTTCATTGAATTCTAGAAAGTATTTAATTTCTTTACTTCTTCCAAGTCCCAGAGCCCACAGCGTAGAGTTATTTAATTTCCATCAGTGTGTAGCCTTTCTGGTTTTTCTGTTGTTGAAGTCTAACTTTAATCCATAGTGTTCTGATAAGATACAAGACATTATTTCAATTTTCATGCATCTGTTGAGACTTTGTGACTGATTATATGGTCCATTTTGGAGAAGCATCTATGAGGTTCTAAAACGAAGGTATATTATTTTGTATTTGGGTGAAATATTCTATATATGCTTATTATGTTCATTTGACTCATAGTGTCAGTTTCATAATTTCTCTGTTAGTGTTTTTCTGGATAATCTGTCAATTGGTGAGAGTGGGATGTGGATGTCTCCCACTATTTATGTGTTGGGTTTGATGTGCAATTTAAGTTTTAGCAATGTTTCCTTTACAGAATTGTGTGCCCTTGTGTTTGAGGTGTAGGTGCCCAGAATTGAGATATATTTCCTTTGATGAGATTGTAATATCTTCACTGTCTCTTTTGATAAATTTGGCTGAAAGTCACTTTATTAGACATCAGAATGGCTACACCAGCTTCTTCTTTGCGTCCATTTGCTTGGAAAATTTTTTCTCTTAGGTAGTGTCTAGTTTTATTGCTGTATGTTTTTTTTATAAGCAGTATATTGATATATCGTGTTTTCAAATTTTATTAACCTGTTTCTTTTTATTGGAAAATTGACTTAATTGATTTTGAGAGATATTAATAACCAGTAGCTGTTACTTCCTGTTGTTTTGATGTTTGTGGGGTGTGTGTGTGTGTGTGTGTGTGTGTGTGTGTGTGTGTGTGTGTGTGTGTGTGTGGTGTGGTGTGTGTGCTTCCCTTGGTTGTGTTGTTATGGAATTTCTTATTTGTTGTGATTTCTTTGTTTTTTTACCCTATTTTGTTGATATCTTCCTTGTATTATTTTCTGTAGGGCAGGATTTGTTGGATAGTTTTTTAAAATTGAAATCATCTTGAAATATCTTACATTATCCATCTGTGTTGATTGGTATCTGGGTATAGTAGTCTAGGTTGACCTGTCAAATAGTTTTAGTTTTTGCAAGATATCTATTCAGGCCCTTATAGCCTTTATAGTTTCTGTTTTGTTAGGTATAATTTTGATAGGTATACATTTGTATGTTAACTGGTGTATTCCCCTTGCCAGTTTTAATATCTTTCTTTGCATGTTACTGTTTTATTATATGATGGAGATTTTCTCTTCTGTTCTAGTCTAATTGGTGTTCTTTTCTAAGTTTCTTATATGTGTATAGGCATCTCTTTCTGCCAGCTGGAAAGCTTCCTGGAATTAGTTTTTTGAAAATATTTTCTGGTCCTGGGAGTTTAGAATCTTCACCTCCTTCTATTCCCTTTATTCTTAGGTAAGATCTATTCATGATTGCAGATGGTTCAGGGTAGCTAAGAGTGGCCCAGAAATCTCAGAGGGCTGGGAAATGTGTGCAGGATGGCAATCCAATGTGTATGCTCCTTGATCCACAGGTCTGATGAACATGGGCAGAAAGGGGGTAGAATAATCCTAACCAATTCTTTTTGAGAGGATTGGCAAGGACTTTGGAACTTTGAGGATGCTGTGAGCTCAGTGGTCAATTCTGTATACAGAAATCTAGAAGATACAGGTTATTGTGGGTAGGCTCAGCTCATTGAGTTTTGTGTAAGAAAAAATAACTGTATAAAGAGGAAGCCAGTAAGCAGCACTCCTCCATGTCCTCTCAATCAGCTTCTGCATCAAGGTTCCTACCTTGTTTGAGTATAAACCCTTTCTGGCCAATGTTGTTTTTGTTCATGGAGTTTTTCAAACCATTAGAAACCCAACACAAGACAGCAAATGAAAATAATGCATTGAATATTATAACAATTTATTTATCTGTGTTCCAGAACTCAAAATAGAAATTCTATGTCATCAGGATTAATTATATGTTTTCGACAAATAGGACAGGTAGAGTTTTCAGACAGCCAGCGGTCAATGCATTTATCATGATATTCATGAAAGCAAGGTAGTACACGAATCTTGCTATTTTGTATATATGGTGTGATACAAATACTGCAGTGGTTTAATTTATCATTTTCACAAAACGTTTTTACTGGTAAAGTATTTATCTGTTCTTTGGTAAGTCCTTTAGGGTGGTTATTATGAATATCATTGAAGTTTGAAAAATCAGGCAAAAGTGGCCAAGAATCACTATCATTAGATATTTCTGGGCTTATAACATGCATTTGCTGTCTGTCCTCTAAAGGTGGGTAATGAAATAAAAAGAATTCATCACATTCTTTGTTAATTTGTGAGGTATGTGGTGAATTTATATCATTGCCAATAGTATTATTGGCAATAATATTAGGAACAGGTAAAAACTGTTGATTGTAATTTAACAAAGAAAGCAGTGAGTAATTTATATTAGAATTACTGGTAGAATTTGAATTAGTGATGGAAACAGAACTAGAAATATTACTGTGACCAGATTGAACTTTTCTATTATTTTGACTCGCCAATGAGTCACAAGACTCTAAGTCAATCTCAGTAAAATTATCATTTACTTCAAAATCTCCTGTCATAATGTTGCCTGCTGTTCCATAAGGAGTTGTAACTATTGTAAAGTCTAAATTAGTTTTTAAAGTTTCATCAGAATTTTTTTCAGAATTTTGTATACCTGTCTGGTTATAACAAGAAGAGAGGTTTGTGTCTTTTTGATCAATTTCCACAGTGGTAAAGTTAGTTGGTGTTACAGATGTAGATTGACTTCTATGAGCAGTGCTCTCTGTCAATATGTGTTCTCTTGTTGGAAAAGATGCAAAAAAATATAGTTTTTGCAACTCAGATATGTTTAAGTCATCTCTCAATGGCAGAAATGTGTGACTATTAGAACAGAAGTAAGCCTCATCTTTCCTAAGATCTTTAAAAGTTTCAGGTGATAAACAATGATGAGTTTCCACTAGTGCCATATCCTTAGTTTCTGGAAGTAGACTACTTTCAATTGTTTCTTTAAGTATCAGCATATCTGGACTTTTACTTCTGGTGCTTCTATCTTTACTAAATGTATCTTCCACTAAAACTTCAGTTATATTTCCTTCTTTTGTAAATGGACTTACACATGTTGACTCAGGTTGTTGATAGTCCACTTGTTTCTGGATTTTCCTATTATTGTCATGACAGCTAACCCCTGAAAGGTCATTTTGAGGATTTGAGTTCCCTTTATTAAAGGTAAACCTCACTTCTCCAGTGATATCATTATTGCTTGGGTTACTCTGACTTTTTGCTGTCCAAAACCCACATTCCCTTATCCCCATTTTCATTCCCTTCTCAGATTGCTGAAGGGAGTTAAGCTGGCTTCTTTCAGAATCACCACTCTTCAGAACATGTGCAGTGTTTGCTCCACCTGTAAATACAAAATGAAAGTTAATCAGAAAGAAATTGTCAAAGTTAGAATGTATACATATTTGACAGTGTTTCAAAAGGGAATAAAGAAAACACCTAATAATTTAGATATTTTAATCTGAATTTGATTCAGATTTCACACAGAATCTAGATAAATCAGTACAAATGCAAATTATAATAATCTAAATTTGCAAGGAAAGAGGGTTTCAAAATGGCCTTTGAAATAATTTAGCTTATTCTATATTAATTTATGAAAATTTAAAGTAAATCAGAAGACATTTTATTCATTTTCAGAATTTTATATATCACCATGGTGATGAACATAAGCAAGAAGCTAATCAAATAAAACAAAATAACACTTAAATGTTTTAAAAGTTTTACTTATGTTGTACACATGTGTACTCATCTATGTGAGTATTTATTAAATATGTTCAGATGCATATTAAAACCAGGAGGGATCATATATCCTGAATCTAGAGTACTAAACAGTTGTGAGATACCCAAACTGGGGAAAGAAATGGAAGAGAGGTTCTCTCGAACAACACAAGGTGCTCTTAACTGCTAAGTTATCTCTATAACCTTCAAAACAAATTCTGCACTAGATACAACACTAGAATCAAAGTTCAATTTTTGATTTTTAAATAATAGTGTGTAAATTTATTTCTAGATTCATGAATTACATTGGAAATATAAAAAGAAAATAAAACATAATAGTGGGTATTAATTATATAACAATATTTGCTCTTGCTTCTGAGAGAAAAAAACACTAATTATTGGTTTCAAGTATGATTTTTATGTGAAGCACCAACAATATTGGGGGCCACATAGTTGTGTTGGATTTGACTGTGTGGTAAAATGACTAGAAGCATTCTTAATCTTGTCACACTGGATAGAATAAACATATCCACAGATATTACCAGTCATCATAACCAAAATTGTTTTACAGATATCAATGGATGACCCTGAGGAAAAGAACACAATTATGCATAATTTTTTGTTACTGGTTTTATCTCATGAATTCTCTAAAGAAGAAATGCAAATAACCTACAAATAAATTGAATATCTTTTATTGTCAGGAAGTAAGGGTGTATCAAAGTTATATTGAGATGATCTCTCACTTATTTATAATAGTTTAATACCACTATTATTATTGATAATTATAATACTATATGGTTTGCAATCTACTGTCAGGACAAACTAAAATAATAGAGGATTTTTCCCACATCATCACTTTTGTTTATAGTGTTTTGAGAATATTCTTTGTTGGGAAAGCCCAAAAAACTCCTACAATTTGTAACTCAAATTTTCTTATATGCCAACAAAATGTTTGTCTTGCTAAAATATCACAGCCTCATTCACTCAAATATGGTGAAAAGAGTCAGGTAATATACTGAAATTTCTACGGTATTGAATTTGGAGATTTGAAAAGTTACTGACATCTATTCGAATTGTTGGATCATGGAAGTCCTTGGCTACTCCTTCTTGTTCTCTGAGATCTATCATATACTGTCAACATTTCAAGTTCAATTTCTTTTCATAAACATTTTTTTATTATTGACTCAGATTGTGGATATTCCATTTGCCTTTGGTTACTTTCTACATGTTTTCCTTCAAGAAATTTTATAAATAATAATGTTTTGTGCAGGCAAGATTGTACCATACATGTTAATTAATACTTACCACTCTACTGACATTGGATATGTTTGAATTATTTTAATCGTTTGCTGTCCAAGGTTAGTGTTTTCCTAGTTCACTCTTCTGCCATATTTTAATAATATCCAAAACAGGTTATTTAGACTCTAAAAAATATCACTAGGTACATCCTAAAACATTTGCCTATACCAGTTACCATCAAATGGTACAAGATTGGAAAGGAATTAAAAATGGAGTGAAATCATAACAACGCTTTGAAGTTTGTTACAAAATAGTAATAGTAAGGGGCAAAGATGATGGCAGATCAGATCACAACACATCAAGTTTTGATATAGTTTCCCGGGTCTAACAGGGAAAATAGGAGAACAGCTATCCAATAAGACAAGTCATGACAGTAAAACATAATTTTCAGCAACAACAAAAAGAAAAGTGACATGTTCATCTTGAAAGGCTCATTGTCAATAGGGGTTACTTCTGTGAACTGAATCAAAGTCATGTTTGGAGAAGGAGCTGAAGATAAAGAATAAGTATTCAAAAATTTACACAGTATACTAGGTAACAGAAAATTTTCAGGGCAGAGGTAGAGAAGAGAGAAGAACCTTTTGTGGTAGCTGTATGAGCAGATAGGGATATGAAGAACAAAGGACAAAAATAACAGAATATAAAACAGATGTGAAGTGCAAGTTTTGAGGTTTACATAGCTTGAAATTACATAATACGGTAAGTTGAATTACAAAATTAGTACTCTATCTTACAATGGGGTCTTTGCTTTTTGTATTTTATGAGAATAACTGCCAAAGGCCAATTTCTTATATCTTGGGGGTCAAGATAGTCATATGTTTAAGTAGTGTACAGTGTAGGTAAGATAAAATACTAGTTTTGTAATTCAACTTATAGTATTATGTAATTTTCATTATCCCATGGATTTATTTCTAGGCTACTTTTTAACATGATTTTTATATTTGTGATCTTCACAAAATATGACTACTATAGAGATGGAAAAATATAATAAGATCTATATAGATTTAATATCATTTGCATATATCTTTTTTGTGAAATATCTTTTTATCATACATTTGTCATAGTGAAATTACACTTTAAGTTCTTTTAACTAACTTATATAATTCATTGCAGAAATCAGTATCCTTTTCTGGTTTCATTTTAAAGGGAAAAAAGAGCTGGAAAGTGTTTTAGAACAATTGGAAGCATATCAGGATGTACGTGTTAAATGTGAAGAAGAATTTTGGATGTAACATGATTTTCCAAATTCCAAATCAGTGTCAATAAAGATATAAACAAAATGTAAATTTTTTGATTTATGCAATACCTAGAAACCTAGAAAAATCAGTGTATTTTAATATCATGCAAAATGACGTTGCTTATATGTAACATAGATTTAGGTTATCTTCTCTGATAATATGCTAGTTAATGGGTTTTGTTGTAGATTTTCTTTTTTGTTTTGTTTTGCTTTGTTTTGTTTTGTTTGTTTTGTTTTGTTTTCCTGTCAACTTGTCTGAAGCCAGAGTCATCTTGGAAGAGAGAAACTAAATTGATAAAATGATTTCATAACACTTACCTATAGGTAAGTCTGCTATGAATCTGCCTAATTAGTGATTAGAGAGAATACATCCCAATGTGGTTGGTTCTTCTCCTTGTTAAGGAGGCCCTGGGTGATGTAGGAAATCAGGCTGAGAATGTCACCAAAGTAAAACAGTCAATACTATTTTCCACTGTCTCTTCATTTCTCCATCCCTCCAGGTTTTTGCCTTGAGTTCTGACCTTGAATTCCCTTCATTAAAGCCTATATAAATTAGGTATCCTATACTATAAAATTGACTGAAACACTTCTCTTTGATCATGAACATTATTTTGAAGCCAAGAAACCTAATTCGACATACCACAATTATACTTTCATACGCAGTTATACTTTCATTCACTATAATAGTCAGGAAGTTAAGCCTTAAACACAAGCACACATGAGTCATTTCATTAGATGCTGAAAGCATTTTGACAAATTCAACACCTTCATGATAAAAGTCCTGGAAAGAATAGGAATTCAAGGGCCATACCTAAACATAGTAAAAAGCCATATACAGCAAACAGTTGCTAACATTAAACTAAATGGAAAACATAAGCAATCCCACTAAAATCAGGGACTAGAACAAGGCTGCCTCTCTCCCTACTTATTCAATATAGTTCTTGAAGTTCTAGCCAGAGCAATCAGACAACAAAAGGAGGTCAAGGGGGATACAGATCGGAAAAAGAAAAGTCAAAATATCACTATTTGCAGATGATATGATAGTATATTTAAGTGATCCCAAAAAGTTCCACCAGAGAACTACTAAACCTGATAAACACCTTCAGCAAAGTGGCTGGGTATAAAATTAACTCAAATAAATCAGTAGCCTTCCTCTACACAAAGGAGAAACAAGCCGAGAAAGAAATTAGGGAAACGACACCCTTCATAATAGACCCAAATAATATAAAGTACCTCGGTGTGACTTTAACCAAGCAAGTAAAAGATCTGTACAATAAGAACTTCAAGACACTGAAGAAAGAAATTGAAGACCTCAGAAGATGGAAAGATCTCCCATGCTCATGGATTGGCAGGATTAATATAGTAAAAATGGCCATTTTACCAAAAGCGATCTACAGATTCAATGCAATCCCATCAAAATACCAATCAATTCTTCAAAGAGTTAGACAGAACAATTTGCAAATTCATCTGGAATAACAAAAAACCAGGATAGCTAAAACTATCCTCAACAATAAAAAGGACTTCAGGGAATCACTATCCCTGAACTCAAGCAGTATTACAGAGCAATAGTGATAAAACTGCATAGTATTGGTACAGAGACAGACAGATAGACCAATGGAACAGAATTGAAGACCCAGAAATGAACCCACACACCTATGGGCATGATTTTTTGACAAAGGGCCAAAACCATCAATGGAAAAAAGATAGCATTTTCAGCAAATGGTGCTGGTTCAACTGGAGTCAACATGTAGAAAGAATGCAGATCGATCCATGCTTATCACCCTGTACAAAGCTTAAGTCCAAGTGGATCAGGACCTCCACATCAAACCAGATACCTCAAACTAATAGAAGAAAAACTAGGGAAGCATCTGGAACACATGGGCACTGAAAAAATTTCTGAACAAAACACCAATGGCTTATGCTCTAAGATCAAGAATGGAAACAAATGGGATCTCATAAAACTACAAAGATTCTGTAAGGCAAAGGACACTGTGGTTAGGACAAAACGGCAACCAACAGATTGGAAAAAGATCTTTACCAATCCTACAACAGATAGAGGGCTTATATCCAAAATATACAAAGAACTGAAGAAGTTAGACAGCAGGGAGACAAATAACCCTATTAAAAAATGGGGTTCAGAGCTAAACAGAGAATTCACAGCTGAGGAATGCCAAATGGCTGAGAAACACCTAAAGAAATGTTCAACATCTTTAGTCATAAGGGAAATGCAAATCAAAAACAACCCTGAGATTTCACCTCACACCAGTGAGAATGGCTAAGATCAAAACTCAGGTGACAGCAAATGCTGGCGAGGATGTGGAGAAAGGAACACTCCTCCATTGTTGGTGGGATTGCAGACTGGTACAACCATTCTGGAAATCAGTCTGGGGTTCCTCAGAAAATTGGACATTGAACTGCCTGAGGATCCAACTATATACCTCTCTTGGGCATATGCCCAAAGATGCCCCAACATATAAAAAGACACGTGCTCCACTATGTTCATTCATGCCTTATTTATAATAGCCAGAAGCTGGAAAGAACCCAGATGCCCTTCAACAGAGGAATGGATACAGAAAATGTGGTACATCTACACAATGGAATATTACTCAGCTATCAAAAACAATGACTTTGCTGTAAAATTCTTGAGGCAAATGGTTGGAACTGGAAAATATCATCCTGGTGAGGTAAGCAATCACAGAAAAACACACATGGTATGCACTCATTGATAAGTGGCTATTAGCCCAAATGCTTGAATTACCCTAGATGCCTAGAACAAATGAAACTCAAGACAGATGATCAAAATGTGAGATGCTTCACTCCTTCTTTAAAGGAACAAGAATACCCTTGGCAGGGAATAGGGAGGCAAGTTTAAAACAGAGACAGAAGGAACACCCATTGAGAGAGCCTGCCCACATGTGGCCCATGCATATACAGCCACCCAATTAGACAAGATGGATGAAGCAAAAAGTGCAGGCAGACAGGGCGGATGTAGATCTCTCCTGAGAGACACAGCCAGAATACAAAAATACAGAGGAGATACCAGCAGCAAACCCACTGAACTGAGGAATAGGACCCCCGTTGAAGGAATCAGAAAAGAACTGGAAGAGCTTGGAAGGGGCTCAAGGACCCCTTATGAACAACAATGCCAGCAACCCAGGCTTCCAGGGACTAAGCCACTACTAAAAGACTATACATGGACTGACCCTGGACTCTGACCTCAGAGTAGCAACAATGAATATCTAGTAAGATCACCAGTGGAAGGGGAAGCCCTGGGTCCTGCTAAGACTGAACCACCAGTGAACTAGATTGTTGGGGGGAGGGCGGCAATGGGGGGAGGATGAGGAGGGGAACACCCATAAAGAAGTGGAGGGGGAGGGATTAGGGGGATGTTTGCCTGGAAACCGGGAAAGGGAATAACACTTGAAATGTATGTAAGAAATACTCAAGTTAATAATAAAAAAAAAAAGAAACACAAGCAATACACTACTTCTGTGATATATCTCATTAATATTTGAGCAAAGACTACCAGGGATAAGAGCAGATTTAAACAAGACATATTTGTGATATTTTCAATCTGCTTCTTAATGTTTTGATTATTTTGGTTTGACATAAATTTTCTATCATACTAAATCAATATGTTCTTCCTAATATAGAAATGTATATGCTGCAGAATCTAAAATATTGTTGAATAAACTGTTGGGTTAATATAATACCATTTTAATAACAAAAAAATGTTTTAATCACCTTTGCCATGAGAGTAATAATCCATATTTCACAATGAGAAAGCAATATAAATCTATGGTTAGAACATGTTTGGTTTTATTTTTCAAAATCAGCAATACTGAATGTATACCAAGATGATTCCACTGAGAAAGTGTTCTTTGCATTGCAAGATACCAAAAATATTCTTAATTACTACATAGTGGATAAGTAATAGAATGGTGCCTAAACTAACTTCAAGTAGTTCACAATTATTTCTCACGTTTAAAAATGCCTTCATAGAGAAACATAATTTTCTATAGGTAAGGGATACTTGGTTATCATAATGCAGCCTTTCTTGCATTGTTCAAGATGTTGTGATATGACTCTTCAAAAGAGAACTATAAATATCTAAACATATGTAAAATTGATGACGTTCATTAAACAAAAGTATGGAAAATTAGCAAAATAATTTGATATGTTTTCAAACTCCATTGAAAGTAGTTGTCAAAAAATTGATAAAAATTCCATATCATAAATTCACTGTTTCCTGGAATACATTCTACTGAAGAGTAATTCTTTGATAAAATTTTGAAAAATAACAAAAACAAAACATTTTACTCAGTGAATTTAGTGGTAACTCCTGTCAGATCCTAAAAAAACCCACAAATTATCCAAACTCCAGAAGGCAGTCCAGGTATCATGAAATAAACTCTGATCTAGACTATAGGAAGATTTTTCACAGTTAGATAAAAGCCCAGAATATCTTAGGAACATGAAGCTGGCTCTGGCTACCAAAAGGCAATTTCCTTTTACCTCTAGTAAAAGGGACATATTACACTCTAATTAACATATGCTAATGTTGATTTTTATCATATTGAGGTCCATGCTGGCCTCTAGAATCCATTAGTGTCATGCACTAGTAGGTTTCAAAGACCCAAGACCATTTTTCTGGCCCTCTTCTCCCCCCAAATATTGATCTCACTTATAATCTGTCTATTCTCACTTTTCTGCTCACCTTTTTATGCTACTCTCACTATGCTTTCTCTATTGTCTATCTCCTGCTATTCTCCCCTCTCCCATAGATAACTCTGGCCATGTCCAGAATGCTATCCATGTTCTACTTTGTTTTTCTCTCTGTTTTGCACTCTTTTAAATGCCTCTTGTTCTCTCTCTCTCTCTCTCTCTCTCTCTCTCTCTCTCTCCTCTCTCTCTCTCTCTCTCTCTCTCTCTCTCCATGAACAAAATAAAAACTTTCCACAAAAATAGAACCAATAATGTTATCAGTTAATACAACTTACTTTCCAACCTTGGGCTTTCTCTTAAATTTTGTGGGCTTCTGCATCTTTTTCTTTTCTGACTTCTGGTAGATGGACTTGCCATCAATGTGTGAGCAGCATTTCCTTTTGATCGACATGACTTTTTAAACACAGACTTGGACTGTACATTTTCCACTTGCTTTTGCTTGGTATCCATATTTTCTATCACAAGACATCCTGCAAAATGTAAATGGTTATGTTTTAGATCTGGGTTCTAAAAATTACCGACACTCTCTATGTTCTTGATATTGTGACTTTGAATGACTTCAAATTGTTTTGTAGTATTTGGCTGGAAAATAGCAATATCTCAAGCATATCATGGAAAGGGTCTTCTTTACCTGTTATAACAAAAAGGGAAGGAAGTATGAAGGAATACTAAATATCAAATTCATTACAAAATATTTCTTAAAAAGCTGTAATATATATAGCATGCACCAGATTGTCTCCAAGCTGGTATCTTGGTGTTATATTGGTCTCCTAACAGTGGAAATGAGTGTGTCTCTGACTCTTTTGCCTGTTCTTGAGACCCTATTCCTCCTATTGGGTTGCCTTGTCCAGTATGGATATGAATTCTTTCACCTTTTCTTACAGTATCTTGTTTTATCCTATGTGGCTCTTGACTTTTGTAGGCCAACTCCTTTCTAAAGAAAAACAGAGGGGCAATAGATCTGGGAGATAAGGGAAATGCTAATAGAACTAGGGCAATTAAAAGAGGGTAAAGTATGGTAGAGGTATATTATATGAGAGAAGAATCTATTTTTAATTTAAAAATATCACATAAAGGAGAGTCTAAACAGCTAGATGTTTCATGAAGATGTAATATTTTCACAAATTTGGAAATCTGAACTTGATTGAAGTAACAAGAAAGATAGTACACATTCATATTTGCAAGCTGGATATTTTCCTAGATAAATTTAGGAATGTCTTAGAGAAAATCGGAAAATATTCTTTAAAACTATCCCCCTTATGTATACAACTCATAGGAATTATCAAAAATTAGTTTCTTTTAATTCATGATAAAGATACTAGTATGACCAAACAAATATATTACAGTTAAGATTCAATACAAATATTTTAGTTCACATTTTAATTTTATCTGATTTTCATTATTTATTTATACTTGTATTTGTTTGGTTTGGTTTTTACTGACTATTTTATTTATTTACATTTCAAATGTTATGCTTCTTCCTGGTTTTCCCTCCCAAACCCGTCCTTATCCTCACACTGTTTTCTGTGAGATTGCCTATCCACTCTCAACCCCACCACACTAGGAATTCCCTATGCTGGGGCAACAAGCCTTCAGGACCTCCCATATAACTGATGCCAGATAAGGCTATCCTTTGCTACATATTCAGCTTGAGCCATGGGTCCCTCCATGTCTACTATTTGATTGGGGGTTTAGTCTTTGGGAGCTCTGAGTGGTCTGGTGTGAAGTAACCAAGTCACAAAAGAACACACATGGTATGTACTCACTGATAAGTGGATATTAGCCAAAAAGCTCAGAACACCCATAATATAAGCCACAGACCATATGAAGCCCAAGAAGAAGGAATGGATGCTCCAGTCCTACTTAGAAGCGGGATCAAAATAATCACAGGAAATAGAGGGAGGGAGGGTCTTGGGATGGAAAGAGGTGAAAGAGGGGAAAAGGAGGCACAGTATTGAGTGTGGGAAGAGATAGAAGAGATAGTACAGAGGGTCAGGAATTTTAAGAGAAATGTGTACCAATGGGGGATAGGGAACTGGGTGTAGACACCAGAAGGCACCAGATGCCGGGAAAGCAAGAGGCTCCCAGAGCTCAATGGTGATGACATTAGCTGAAATCCCAACAAAAGGGAGAGACAACCTGTAGAGACCATATCCAGAAGTTTGGCAAGGCCCCAAGTTGAGTGATGGTAACACCCATCCATCTCAAATATTTTTACTCAGAATTTCTCCTGTCTAAAGGAAATACAGGGACAAAGAGTAGAGCAGAGACTGAATAAAAGACCATCCAGAGACTGCCCCACATGGGGATCTATCACTTATGCAGTCACTAAACCCAGACTCTACTGCTGATGCCAAGAAGTGCTTGCTGGCAGGAGTCGGATATACCTATCTTCTCAGAGGATCTGCCAGAATGTGACCAATACAGATTTCAATGCTTGCAGTTAAATATTGGACTGAGCACAGGGACCCCAATGTATGAGTTAGGGGAAGGACTAAAGTAACTGAAGAGATTTACAATCCCATAGGAAGAACAAAAATATCAACCGACCAGTTATTTATACTTTTATAGTAGTTACATAAACTTGTATTTCTAGGGTACATTTGATAATATATGTTATTTTGATAATGCATGATATCATTTTAAATATGTCTATTATAGACACTGGAAAACTTTTAAAAATTAACTCATATTTTTACTAGGAATATGAATTGGCCTGAAACTGTAGATCGAACATATCAAATGTGTATGTAGATCAATTGTGCTATATGAAAATTCCTGTTAATATTAGAGGAGACTAGTGAACAAAAGTGCCCATTAAGGAACCACTGGAATGACCACTCAATAGGGGGAGAAGGTACGTTGAAAAAGAGAACAGTTTTACCAAAAGCAATCTACAGATTCAATGCAATCCCCTTCAAAATACCAATCCAATTCTTCAAAGAGTTAGACAGAACAATTTGCAAATTCATCTGGAATAACAAAAAACCCAGGATAGCTAAAGCTATTCTCAACAATAAAAGGACTTCAGGGGGAATCACTATCCCTGAACTCAAGCAGTATTACAGAGCAATAGTGATAAAAACTGCATGGTATTGGTACAGAGACAGACAGATAGACCAATGGAACAGAATTGAAGACCCAGAAATGAACCCACACACCTATGGTCACTTGATTTTTGACAAAGGAGCCAAATCCATCCAATGGAAAAAAGATAGCATTTTCAGCAAATGGTGCTGGTTCAACTGGAGGTCAACATGCAGAAGAATGCAGATCGATCCATGCTTATCACCCTGTACAAAGCTTAAGTCCAAGTGGATCAAGGACCTCCACATCAAACCAGATACACTCAAACTAATAGAAGAAAAACTAGGGCAGCATCTCGAACACATGGGCACTGGGAAAAATTTCCTGAACAAAACACCAATGGCTTATGCTCTAAGATCAAGAATCGACAAATGGGAACTCATAAAACTGCAAAGCTTCTGTAAGGCAAAGGACCCTGTTATTAGGACAAAATGACAACCAACCGATTGGGAAAAGATCTTAACCAATCCTACAACAGATAGAGGGCTTATATCGAAATTATACAAAGAACTTAAGAAGTTAGACTGCAGGGAGACAAATAACCCTATTAAAAGATTGGGTTCAGCGCTAAACAAAGAATTCAGAGCTGAAGTATGCCGAATGGCTAAGAAACACATATAGAAATGTTCAACATCTTTAGTCAGAAGGGAAATGCAAATCAAAACAACCCTGAGATTTCACCTCACACCAGTGAGAATGGCTAAGATCAAAAACTCAGGTGACAGCAAATGCTGGCGAGGATGTGGAGAAAGAGGAACACTCCTCCATTGTTGGTGGGGTTGCAGACTGGCACAACCATTCTGGAAATCAGTCTGGAGGTTCCTCAGAAAATTGGACATTGAACTACCTGAGGACCCAGCTATACCTCTCTTGGGCATATACCAAAAAATGCCCTACATATACCAAAGACATACGATCCACTACGTTCATCACAGCCTTACTTATAATAGCCAGAAGGTGGAAAGAACCCAGTTGCCCTTCAACAGAGGAATGGATAAAGAAATTGTGGTACATCTACACAATGGAATATTACTCAGCTATCAAAAACAATGACTTTATGAAATTCATAGGCAAATGGATGGAACTGGAAAATACCATCCTGAGTGAGGTAAACCAATCATAGAAAAACACACATGGTATGCACTCATTGATAAGTGGCTATCAGCCCAAATGCTTGAATTACCCTAGATGCACAGAATACATGAAACTCAAGAAGGATGACCAAAATGTGAATGCTTCACTATTTATTTGAAAGGCAAACAAGAATATTCTTGGCAGGGAATAGGGAGGCAAAGTTTCGAAGAGAGGCAGAAGGATCGCCCATTCAGAGACTGCCCCACATGTGGCCCATACATATACAGCCACCAAACTAGATAAGATGGATGAAGCAAAGAAGTGCAGGCTGACAGGAACTGGATGTAGATCTCTCCTGAGAGACACAACCAGAATACAGGAAATACCTAGACAAATTCCAGCAGTAAACCACTGAACTGAGAACGGGACCCCCGGTGAAGGAATCTTAGAAAGGCCTGAAAGAGCTTGAAGGGGCTTGAGACTCCATATGAACAACAATGCCAACCAAGCAGAGCTCCCAAGACTAAGCCACTACCCAAAGGCTATACATGGACTGACCCTGTGTTCCAACCTCATAGGTATCAATGAATAGCCTAGTAAGAGCACCAGTGGAAGGGGAAGCCCTTGGTCCTGCTAAGACTGAACCCCCAGTGAACGTGACTGTTTGTGGGAGGGTGGCAATGGGGGTAGGATGGGGAAGGGAACACCCATACTGAAGGGAGGGTGAGGGGTTAGGGGGATGTTGGCTAGGAATCAGGGAAGGGGAATAACAATCAAAATGTAAATAAGAAATACTTAAGTTAATAAAGATGGAAAAAAAAAATGTGTAAATGCCATGAGCAAATTCTAGTTATTTAAATTAAAGTCTGTGGGTTCTATCTCAAAAAAAAAAAAAAAAAAAAAAAAAAAAAAAAAGAGAAAGAAAATGGGAAAGAGCCTCAAACATAAAGGTGCACGGGATATTTTATAGAACAGATAATATTACAGTATACTTAAGTGACCCCAAGAATTCAACAAGAGAAATTCTAAACCTGATACACAACATCAGCAAAGCAGCTGGGTATAAAATTAACTCAAACAAATTAGTAGCCTTCCTCTACTCAAAGGACAAACAGGTTGAGGAACAGATTAGGTAAATAACACCCTTCACAATATTAACAAATAATATAAAATATCTCGGTGTGACTCTAACCAAGCAAGGGAACGATCTACATAACAAAAATATCAAGTCTCTGAAGAAAGAAATCTAAAAAGTCCTCAGATGATTGGACTATCTCTATGCTCATAGATTGGCAGGATTAAAATAGTAAAAATGGGTGTCTTGCAAAGCATTCTACACAAACACAATCCCGACCAAATTTCCAACTCAATTCTTCATAGAGTTGGAAAGAGCAATTCACAAATTCATTTGGAATAAAAACAACAACAACAACAAAAATAAACAAAAACAAATACAAAACAAACAAAACAAAACAAACAAACAAAAAAACAGGATACCTAAACTATTCTCAACAATAAAAGAAGTTTTGGGGGAATCTTATTCTCTAACATCAAGTATACATTAGCATACCTAAAACTCAAAAACAATAAGAAGCACCCAAAAGGAGTAGATGACAGGAAATAATCAACCTCAAGACTGAAATCCAACAAGTAGAAACAAAAAAGACGATAGAAAGACTCAACAGAACAAGGAGCTGATTCTTTGAGAAAATCAACAAGATAGATAAACCCATAGCCAGACTATCCATAGGCCACAGAGAGTATATCCAAATTAACAAAATCAGAAACGAAAAGGGAGACATAAAAACAGAAACTGAGGAAATTCTAAAGTCATCATATCCTAATACAATAGTCTATATTAATCAAAACAGGAAAATCTGGAGAAAATGGACAATTTTCTAGACAAATACAAGGCACCAAAGTTAAATCAGGAACAAATAAACCATGTAAACAAACCCATAACTCCAAAGAAATAAAAGCAGTTACTCAAAGTCTCCCAACCAAAAAGAGCCCAGGACCAGATGGGTTTAGTGAAGAGTTATATCAGACCTTCATAGAAGAACTCATAACAATACTGTCCAAATTATTCCACAAAGTAGAAACAGACAGAGCACTACCCAATTCCTTTTATGAAGCCACAATTACCCTTACACTTAAACCACACAAAGACCCAAAAAGAAGAGAAGTTCAGACCAATTTCCCTTATGGATATTGACATATAAATACTCAATAAAATTCTCCAAAACCTGCCTAGCAAGCACAAGGCCCTGGGTTCGGTCCCCAGCTCTGAAAAAAAAATTAAAAAAAAATTCTCCAAAACCAAATCCAAGAATACATCAAAACTATCATCCATTCTGATCAAGTAGACTTCATCCCAGGGTTGCAGGGATGGTTCAAGAAATGGAAATCTATCAATGTAATGTACTACATAAACAAGAAAAAACACATGATCATTTCATTAGATGCTGAGAAATCATTTGACAAAATTCAACACCCCTTCGTGATAAAAGTCCTAGAAAGATCAGGAATTCAAGGCCCATACCTAACCATAGTAAAAGCAATATAGAGCAAACCAGTAGCCAACATTAAACTAAATGGAGAGAAACTTGAAGCAATCCCACTAAAATCACGACTAGACAAGGCTGACCACTCTCTCCCTACTTATTCAATATAGTACTCAAAGTTCTAGGCAGAGAATTCAGAAAACAAAAGGAGGTCAAAGGGATACAAACTTTAAAGGAAGAAGTCAAAATATCACTATTTGCAGATGATATGATAGTATACTTAAGTGACTCCAAAAGTTCTACCAGAGAACTACTAAGCCTGATAAACAACTTCAACAAACTGGGTAGGTATGAAATTAACTCAAACAAATCAGTAGCCTTCCTGTACTAAAAGGATAAACAGGCTGAGAAAGAAATTAGGGAATTGATATCCTTCACAATAGTCCCAAATAACATAAAATGCCTTGGTGTAACTCTAACCAAGCAAGAGAAAGATCTCTATGATAAGAACTTCAAGTGTCTAAAGAAAGATATTGAAGAAGATCTCAGAAGATGGAAAGACCTCACATGCTCATGGATTGGTAGGATTAATAAAGTAAAAATGCAGACTTTGCCAAAAGTAATCTACACATTCAATTCAATCCCCACCAAAATTCTAATTCAATGCTTTATAGAGTTAGAAAGAGCAATTTGCAAATTCACTTGGAATAACAAGAAACCCAGGATAGGAAAAAGTATAATCAACAATAAACAAACTTCTGTAGGAATCAAGATCCCTGACCTCAAGCACTATTACAGAGTGATAAAAAACTGTATGGTATTTATACAGAGACAGGCAAGTAGATCAGTGCAATTGAATTGAAGACGCAGAAATGAACTTGCATACCTATGGTCACTTGATCTTTGACAAAGGAGCTAAAACCATCCAAATGAAAAAATAGAGCATTTTCAACAAATTGTTCTGGTTAAACTGGAGGTCAGCATGTAGAAGAAATGAAAATTGATCCATTCTAATTGCCCTATACAAATCTTAAGTCCAAGTGGATCAAAGACCTCCACATCAAACTACACTCAGATACACTCAAACTAATAGAAGAAAAAGTGGGGAAGAGTCTTAGTCACATGTGCACTGAGGAAAATTTCCTGAAAAAAAAAAAACAAACATGAATGGCTTATGGTCTAAGATCAAAAAAGCACAAATGGCACCTCTTAAAACTGCAAGGCTAAAAAACAAAAAAACAAAACAAAAACAAAAACAAAAAACAAAACAAAACAACAACAACAACAAAACTGCAAAGCTTCTGTAAGGCAAAGGACACTTGTTATTATGACAAAAACAGCACCCAACAGATTGGGAAAAGATCTTTACCAGTTCTACATCTGAGAGCGGGCTAATATCCAAAATATACAAAGAACTCAAGAAGATAAATTCTAGAGAGCCAAATAACCCTGTTAAAAATGGGGTACAAATAAACAAATAGTTCTCAGTTGAGGAACACCATATGGCTGAGAAGTACCGAAAGAAATGTTCAACATCTTTAGTGGTCAGGGAAACGCAAATCAAAGAACCCTGTGATTCCACCTCACACCAGTCAAAGTGGCTAAGATCAAAAACTCAGATGACAACAGATGTTTGCAAGGATGTAGAGAAAGAGGAACACTCCTCCATTGTTGGTGGGATTGCAAATTGATACAATCACTCTGGAAATCAGTCTGGAGGTTCCTTAGAAAATTGGATATTGGACTACTTGAGGACCCAGCTATATAACCCTTGGGCATATACCCAAAAGATGCTCCAATATACAACAAAGACACATGCTCTACTTTGTTCATAGTAGCCTTATTCATAGTAGTCAAAAGCTGGAAAGAACCCAGGTGCCCTTCAAAAGAGGAATGGATTCAGAAAATGTGGTACATCTACACAATGGTGTACTACTCAGTGGTCAAAAACAATTTTTATGAAATTCCTAAGCAAATGGATTGAACTGGAAAGTATCATTCTACGTGAGGTAAACCAATCACAGAAAAACACACATGGTATGCACTCATTGATAATTGGATATTAGCAGAAATTCTCGAATTACCCAAGATACAATCCACAGACCACATGAAGCTCAAGAAGTAGGAAGACCAAAGTGTTACTGGTCCATTCCTTTAAAGGGGCAACAAAAACATTCACAGGAGGGTATATAGGGGCAAATTTTAGAGCAGAGACTGAAGTAATGGCCATTCAGAACCTGTCTCACCTGGGTATACAGCATGCATATATACAAGCATATATATTCACCAAAACTAGATTAAAACTGATGAAGCTAAGAAGTGCATGCTGACAGGATCTTGATATACCTGTCTTCTGAGAGGCACAGCAAGAGCATGTCAAATACAGAGGTGAATTCTAGCAGCAAACCCATTGGAATGGGAATGGGGTCCCCGTTGGAGGAATTAGAGAAAGGATTGAATGAGCTGAAGGGGCTTGCAACCCTTTAAGAACAACAATGCCAACCAACCAGAGCTTCCAAAGACTAAACCACTACCCAAAGACTATACATGGATTAACCCATGGCTCCAAATGCATATGTAGCAGAGGATGGCCTTGTTGGGCACAAAATGGAAGGAAAAGTCCTTGATCCTACCAAGATTGGACACCCAGTGTAACGGAATGTCATGAGAATGGGACAAGGGCTGGTTTAGAGGGGAAAACCCTTGTAGAAGGAGGGGAGGGGGCTAGAATAAATGGCCTAAGTCTGGGAAACTGGGAAATGTAATAACATTTGAAATGTAAACAAAAATATCCAAAAAATTTATCAAAAAAGGGGGTATACATGGACAGACCCATGGCTCCAGCCTTATATGTTGCAGAGAATGGCCTTGTTGGGCATCAATGGGAGGAGAGGCCCTTGTTCCTGAGGAGGCTAGATTCTCCAGTGTTGGGAAATGCCAGGGCAGGGACGAGGTAGGGAGTGGGTATGTGTGTGTTAGACCACTCTCATAGAGGCAGAAGGTAGCTGGATGGAGTAGGAGGCTGCAGGTAAAATCAGGAAAGGGAACAACATTTGAAATACAAATAAAGACAATGTCCAATAAAAAAAAATCCAAGAGCTGAGCTGAAAAGCAAAAAAAAAAAAAAAAATCCAATATAAAAGGAAAAAAAAAGACATTGAGAGTGTATTCAATGCCATTATTACAAAAAAATTACCAAGATCCTAGAAATTCAAATTCAAGCACAACCAATTATAACCCCAGATACTAATGAACAGGTAAGAGCTTCTGTACAATACACTCACATAATATGAATTTCAAAGTAATTTATGTAAACATTTCACAAACCATAAGGGAAATTCAAAGATGGAAGTTTATAGGAATAAATATTTACATTAAAAAAACAAAGAGATGTCACATGGAGAACAATGGTTCTAGCTGCATATGTAACAGATGATGCCCTTGCTGGGTACCAATGGAAGGAGAAGCCCTTGGTCCTGCCAAGTCTGGACCTACAGTGTAGGGGAATATCAGGGAAGGGATAAGGGAAGCCATGGATTGTTGGGTGGGGAAACACCCTCATACAAGAAGGGGAGATAGGATAGGGGTTTTATGGATGGGAAACTGGGAAATGTCAGTAAAAAATCCAATAAAAAATAAAAGAGATTCCAAATAAATAATTCAATGGTATACATCAATGTCATAGAAATAAAAAAACAAAGTATGTAGACTGAAGGAAATATTAAAAATCAGGGCAGAATGTTATTTAATGGACAGCAAAAGCATACAAAGAATCACCAAAGCAAATATTTTTGAAAAGGCAAACAAGATCGAAATCCCTTAGCAAAACTAATAAAAAGAAATGGAGAACTCAAATCAATAATAATAGAGATGGAAACATATAGCAGTAAAGTTAAAGAAGGTATTAAGAAATGTTTTGTGAACTATATTTGGAAGCATAATCCCATAGAAACATAGATAAATTTGAGGGTATATATGATTTATAAGTATTGAATCTAGGAATACATCAGTATCATCAGCATATCTATAGCAAAAAGATTGAACCAGTAAGGTAGATTACTCAAAAAGAAATTGGAAATAGCCTTGAATTTATTGGCACAGAAGATAACTTCCTGAACAGTACAACAATAGCTGAGGCCCAAATATAAAAAATGTCTGGGATCTCATGAAACTTATATTAGGCAAGAGGCACTGTCAAAAGACAGCTGTTTTAAACATACATTTATAATGCTTATATATCTCTAATGAGAAAAAGTTCAATTGCAATACATAGATATTTTAGTATTTTTATTAAATTAGCAAATATTTTAGAATGTGGTTATATATAAGCACACAATTCTACATAATGGCTAAGGTTTTCACCAACTCCACATCTTATTGAGGGCTAATATACAAAAATATATAAATAACTCAAGGAACTGGATATCAACAAACAACATAACCCAACTTAAAAATGGGGGTACATATTTAGAGAGAAAATTCTCGACAGAGGAAAGGCTAATAGTTAAGAATCACTTTTTAAAATGTTTAATAGCCTTAGCCATCAGGGGAAGTACAAAAAAACTGACTCTTGTGTTCTATGGTACACATATCATAATAGCTAAGATAAAACAATGAAGGAACAGCTCATACTGATAAGGACTGGAGCAAGGGGAACTTTCCTCTATTGCTGGTAGGAGAGCATACTTGTACAGTAAATTTGGAAACCAATTTGACAGTTTTTAATGAAAAAATTCTTAAAAAACTATATACCACAATTGAATCTATTTCATTACAGATATAAGCATGTTTAAATATATGCAAATAAAAAACTGCAATGCACCATATAAATAGACTACTCCAGAAATGATGTGCCATTTCAATAGATACAGAAATGTCCTTTGAAAAAGTTCAAAATCCTTTCCTGATGAAAGTTGTTTAAAAGCCATGTATAGAAGGAACATATTGCCAAATAAAGAATGCTACACATGACATACTTACAGCAAATACTAATATAACAAGTACAGGGAAATAAGATATTATTTCATCTAAAAAAACATGGGTTTCTACATAATAGTTTCACAGACTACTAGAATTACTCTTACACAATACATGATTCTTTTTTGTATTTTTATTGTATATTTTTATTTACATTTCATATGTTATTCCCTTTTGCGGTTTCTTGACCATAAGCCTCCTATTCTATCCCTTTTAACATCCAGAATTTTACCACAAAACTGTGAGATTTGGTAAACATTTTAAGAAATATAATCTTTCTACATATTAACATTGAGGATGCTGCTAGACAATAAGGGTCAATAATTCTACTTACAATTGCCTTTAAAACTAATGGAATGTCAGATATAAAATTGAGCAAGGAGCTAAAAGGTCATTACAATGAAAAGTTTATAACACGTGAAAAATCAAAGAACCCAGACTTTCACCTATGAAGCTTCGTACATTGATTTCACTAATAAATTTGTAATCTTCCTTTAGCTTGTTCAGAAATTGATTGAAAACTTCATCCTGAGCCAATCTATATTTGTCATCCGTGGAGTGATATACTTTCACTCCCTTTACTATTAGAAAATCAGCCTTTCTCTCTTGTTGAACAAGTGAAACAATGACTCTTGCCCCAGTGTTAGAAAAGAAGAGCTGTGTTTTACTCTACTTAACTCTTAAAATAACCATTAGTAGCAGAATTCAATACAGTTAATTTTACCTCAGAAGTGGCTCCTCCTTGTTTAAGACTCTCTCACCCCAATCTGTAGCACAGTGTCAACAAAGAGGAGTTTCTTAGGCTCTCATTATCTTCTGCATTTTTTACTAAGTGGGTACCAAACGCATATTAAGTTTTACTTTACCCTAAATCAGAAAGTATTTCCATGTTACTATGCTTTACAAACCACTGCCTATCACTGGCTTTCCACCAGTGGTACTTGTTTTCATAGACCCTTTTAAGTTCTAATGTGCTCCAATTATTTTAATCTAAATTACAGGGATTAGTGCTAGTTGGACATTAAATAGTCCATATGTTTCAAAATGCTCTCCCAAGGCAATATTAATTATTTGAAGTAGTTTTCATTTTCAGATGCATAAGAATTGACTTTTCTCCTTGTGAACGTCTCCAATCATATCTATATCTGATATTTATCATAATATTTGATAGTTTATCAGAGTTAGAACTAACGCTCTTCAATTGTAGCCTCTCATTTTTAAAACAAAATAAAATATTAATGTCTTCATCTTATGCTATCAAAACCATTCCACATTGTGTAAAGGATTTTAAACTGTTTCAAAGTGCTCTTTGGAAATGGGGGAATTGCATAGCACAATGGTAAGCATTTTGTGTTTTCAAGCATGAACTGCAAGCTATATTTTATTTCTTAGCAAATATATTTGAATATATTTGAATAACAAACAAAATATTAAATAAATACATTCTGTATGAGGCTTCCTGTTCCTCAGATTTTGCTTGAAAGCATCATTTCAGCTTTATGTTACTTTTTCATAAATATAATAAAAAATAAAGAAGAAAACTAAAATGTTATAGGCATTTTTAGAACAGATATAGACTTAAGTCAAGACTGGTAATGCCTCCCTGGACCCTTGGCTGGAAGTAGGATAGAAACGTCTGTATACTTTGGGCAACATAAAAAAAACTGTCAAAACAAACAAAAATCATAAACTAAATATTGATATCATTAATAGATATACTGACATGGGAGAGGGAAATCTCAAGGGGCCTCATACTTGATGCAGAATAACAGACAAGTAATGACTTCTGGGAGAGGGAATCCTACATTATCAGGGAGGAGATCAATACCAAGTCGTCAACCCAGGAATCCTATTCATATAAGCAACACTAAATGTACTCAATATGTCATATGAATATACTTACGTAATGTATTACTAATAATTAAAGAAAAAGATGTCATAAATTTGAAAAGGTGTAAGGATAGGATTATATGGGAAATGATAGAAGGAGAAAATTGAAGTGTGGAAAACTGAAGTATAATTGTGTTTTAATTATGACTTTATTGATCTGGTATTGAGGTTTTAGTTTAGTCAAGTTATCTATGGAAAAATAAGCCTTATTTACAATATCATTTTACTTTACAGATTTTTTAATTTATTAGTATTACCAATCTCCACTTACTTGTTTTAATATTCTTCATTTAAGGTTCTTTAATGAAGACATTTTGGTACTATATATTTAATGTATTTAATTATTTAAGAAATCTATCTTGCATAAACCAACTGAAGTACTGTTCTCTATACTAAATGAGTTGTCTAATACTGCAGTAATCTGCATTGTCCATTTAGGTTCCATGTGAAGGAAATAGCACATATTACCCAAATGTATTGTGTTTTCACTTTTGCATATGTATAGGAAAATGATTGATATGGACTATGTAATAGAAGTTGGAAAATCTGCTGCAAACATATTAAAATTAAATCTCAGTATTGAAATATAACCATGAGGTTTTAAGTAGAGGATTTGTAATTATGCATTTTCATATGTTGCGGGAAAAAAATCTATGTCAGACATAAGCAAGAATCTTGAAAGGATTTCACTCACTTTGAAAATGTGCTTAAACTGGGGGCTTATGATCAGAATGTGAAATTAATTCATTAAGAAATAATTGGAGGAATTAGAGAAAAGATTGAAAGAGCTGAAGGGGCTTGCATCCCCATAAGAACAAGAATACCAACCAACCAGAGCTCCCAGGAATTAAACCACCACACAAAAACTATATACATCGACTGACCCATGATTCCTATTGCATATGTAGCAGAGGATGGCCTGGTTGGACACCAGTGGAAGGGGAATCCCTTGGTCCAGCCAAGGTTAGACCCCCAGGGCAGGGTAATGTCAAGGGAGGTGTGGTAAGGGAGAGTGAGTGGGGGGAACACCCTTATGGGGGAGAGGGAGGAGCTTATAGACAGGAAAGAGAATAGCATTTGAATATAAATTAAGAAATATATCCAATTAAAAAAGGAATATTTGATGCAGTCTATAATTTGGATTTTGGTATTATTTCTTCAAAATAAAAGACATATATGTATATATATACATATACATATATATATATATATTACTACCTCTTGAGTAAAACATATTTTGCCTGTAATATCTACTTATGCTATTTAAGTCAGTGCTACATTTCTTTACAAGGGAGAAACAATTAAGCTCAAAATCTTGGTCATTTGGTTTAGTATACCTGAATCCAGCTCTCTGAGCAAAAGAGGGATATAGAATGAGCCATATCTAAATAGCTATTTTCATTGCTAGTAATGATTACTAGCTTAAGCATGACATAAACAAGTCAAATTAAATATTAAATCTGTGCTCTCTATCACAGAACTCAGAGGCAAGAAGGGCTGGGAATCCGATAGAAACTTTTTTTTTCTTCTCTTCTACCTACCACTACAAGTCTTCGAGCCTCATTGCCAGCCTTATAGTAGATCACTTGGAAGGGTCTGCCTTCCCATGTTCCTCCCCTGGGCACTCTACTTACAGTGATCTCAGCATTCCTGCATTTGTGAACTCATTAATTTCCCCCTTTTGTCTACCCTCATCCCTTCCTTTTAGCATCTATACCTAGAAACACTTTGTACTCTACAAGTGAACACACTTGGCAGGGACTCATGTTCACAAATGATATTTTTGGCCCTCTTACCATCTGGCTGATAACAACCTACTTACAGTTTCCTGCCACTTCAACTTCAATATTGGAGGGTCCCACTCCTGATTCATATCCAAGGTTATTAGAGCCCTTTCATTTCTATCTCTCTAGATGATTCTTTACCTTGCTTCAACCTTCATACAGGATTTTCTATTCCTATCATAGCTCTGACTTCATCTGGACACTTAATAAAGTGTCAGCAGGATCCCCCTTATTCTTTGCTGAAGCCCCCGTTACCTTTTTCTTCTAATGCATGTCTATTCATTTCTGACACCTTCCTACTTGCAGAAGGAACCAGGCAGCCTTAATGAATTCTGTGAATATACAGTGGAATGAAATAATGAAAGATATTCATGACATGGTGCCTGAATTTACAAAGAAATAAAATCACTAAAAAAAACACAAACTCAGATAAAACTAGAAATAGAAAACTTAGAAAATTAAACAAAACCCTCAGATATAAGCTGTACCATCAGAGGCTTAGAAGAGAGAATATCAGTTATTGATAATAAGGCAGAAGAAATATATATTATATATACATATATATATATATTTATAGCATTATATATACATATACATATATGTATATATAGTATTAAGTTTAAAAAATCCAAGCAAAAATCATTCAGGAAATCTGGGAATGCTGTGATAAGGTCAAATTAATGACAATAGAAAGATATATATCAAAGCACATGAACTCAAAATCATAGAAGAGAATTTTACTAACTTCCAATGGAAGTTGTGTATCAATGCCCAAGAACCATATAAAACATCAATCTGAACCAGAAAAGAAAGTCCCCTTGGAATGTGATAATTAAAGAAATAATCACAGAAAACAAGGAAAGAATATTAAAAACTGAAAAGAAAAATGACCAAGTATTACATGAAACCAGACCCATTATAATAAGAACTGATTCTTGATGGAGACTCTAAAACACAAAGGGGCCTTGGCCTGTTCTTCAAATGCAAAGAATCAAAACATGCCAGACTAAACTACTATATGCTGTAAAATTATCAATCATAATTGATGAAAAATAGCATTTCATGAGAAAACCAAACTTATACAATATCTATCGTACAAATTCATCTCTACAGAAGGCACTAGAGAAAAGACTTCAACTAAAAGTGGTTGTCCACACTCAATAAAACTCAAGTAATAAATAATCTTTAGCTGGCAAATAAAAAGATGGGGAAGGGACACAAACAATAGCAACAAAATACTAGAAATCAACAAGGACTTCTCATTTATAACTCTCAATATCAGTAATTTATCAATAAAAAGATACAATCTAAAATCTTGGATTATAAAAACAGGAACCATCCTTCTGCTATATCCAAGAAAAGCACATTAATATCAAAAGAACTTTAACATCACCTCAGGATAGAAGGCTCAACAAATATATTCTAAGCAGCAAATGAACCCAAGAAGGAAGCAGGTAGAGCAATTTTAATATCGTATGAAAAAGACATCAAAAAAGCTAATCAGAAGAGACAGAAGACACTGTATACTCGTTAAAAGATGAATCTACCAAGATTATATTACCATTCTAAACATTTGTATACCAAAGTTAGGGGCACGCAACTTCATAAAAACTGTATATTATCATCCTCAGAGGGATAGTGTGTAACTTTAATACCCAGCTCTCACCAATATACTGATCCTGCAGACAAAAACTAAATATAGAAATGCTGTAGCTAAATAATATTACAAATCAAATGAACTTAGCGAGCTTTTATGTAACATTTCCATCCAGCTTGTCAGTACCTGGAGAAACTTACTCCAAACTAGATCAAATGTTTGAACATAATGCAAGTCAAAATCGTTATAAGAAAATTTAAGTAGCACCTTTTATCCTACATGACCAGCAGAGATTAAAGCTGAATATTAACAAAAGCAAAAACAACAAAATGTTTACCAACTCATTAAAATTGAGTCACTTACTGATGAATAAAAATTGGTCAAGATATAAATGAAGAAGGAAATTAACTACATTTAGACTTTAATGAAATTAAAAACACCATATACTCAAAACTGTACCACACAAGGAAGGGTGTTCTAGAGGCAAATTAATAGCACCAAATACCTATATAGGAAAATTTGGAGAGATTTAACATTAGCAGCTTAAAGGCAGACAGATATTAATGCTCTAGATGAAAAAACAAGAAATAACATCTCAAAGTAGTAGAGAGCAATAAATAATCAAACTCAGGGCTGATATTAATAAAACAGAAAGAAACAAAATAATAAAGAATCAATGAAATGCAAAGTTGGTTCCTTGAGAACCTACCAGTAAGATTGGCAAACCCTTAATCAAATTAAATAAAATGTAGAGAGACAATATCCAAATTAATAGAATTGGAGAATAAATGGAGGATATAAAAACAGACACCAAAAGAAAAAATTTCAGAGAATAGTAAGGTCATTATTTTAAAAATGTGTTCTCTAAAAAACTGAAAACCTGAAAGAAATGCATAAAACTCCTGATATAAAAAACCTACTAAAGTTAAATCCACACTCACTGCATAATCCATTAAAGCAGACCCACAGCTCTAGTGAAATAGAAGTAGGAATTAAGTCTCACAACAACAACAACAACAACAACAACAACAACAACAACAACAGTTAAAAACTCAGGGCCAGATAGGTTTAGTACAAAATTCTACTAGGGTTTCAAAATATTGCCAATACTCATTAAATTATTCTGCAAAATAGAAACAGAAAGAACACTGTATATTTTTTTATAATACCACAATTACCATGATACATATATCACACAAAGAAACAATAAACAGAGAAGATTATAGGCCAATTTCTCTCATGAGCCCAGATACCTAAATTCTCAAACCAAATCCTTCAAAATTCCTTCAAACCAAGTCCAATGACATATAAAAATATTTTTCATGATGATAAAGTTTATAGGTTTTATACCAGAGTTATGATAGGGAAAATGGCATGGGATGATTAAATAGATGGGAAGTGAAGAGGGTTTAAGTGTAGGAAGAGAAAACTAAACAGAAGGACCAATTGAGGGGTTATATGAAAACCTCTCTAGTAAATTATTCTTAAAAATATACTTATATAAAAGTAATATAAGCTTAATAACCAAATAATGGGATGGCAATGCCCCAGTAGATATCTCTTACAACCAAGTGAAACTTTTAGTGCCAGGAATGTGTTATATTTGATAAAGTTCTTGCCAAAGCGGCCTCACAGAAACTCCAAAACAAATGAGGTTGCTCTCCACAAATTGAGGCTAAATCCATATTGCTGAGCACATCTACATAATTCATTGAACATGGAGAAATAAAACTGGTGCCTACTTAAAGCCTTCATTCCTCCTGACTAATGCTCTTTGTACTAGAAAATACCCAGCCTGGCATCAAAGAAAAAATGTAAAATATAACCCAACCACAATATTTTTGATTTATAAGGGTAATCCGTCTGCAAGATAGACAAATTCAACAGTGGCATAAAAGTTTTTAGAGTAACAAAATATTATTTGATTAGATTTAAGGCCCATTTCTTAAGATTGAACCCATGCTGATACTGTGCAGATGCCCAAAAACCTGAAATAAAAAGGAAGGGTAACAGAGGATGGATTTGGATGGTTGAGGAGGATCTTGGAAAATTTGAGAGAGAAGAAACCATAATCAGAATATATTGTATAATAAATCTACTTCCAATTTGAAAACATAATGAATTGAATACATTTCTGATTCAGAAATTTTATAATGGTAACCGTGAAGTAAAGAATAAATAAGATCGACAGTAGAACTAGTTTTAGCAAGTGCATAACACAAAGAGAAACAGTTTCCATAGCAGTTTCAAGCTCTAAAGTTATCAAGTAATCTTTACTGGAAATGTCACCTTAATAGCCAAATACACTTCCTCAGCAGCTATACAGTTGTGCTTGATTCTTTCAAAAATGTAAAAATATTAGAATTTTGCCTGATAAATTATTAAAGAAACTATAATATCTCTATATCTATGAAAGTTTTGATTATTGTTTGAAGTGAAAAATATAGAGAGAAATACAAAGCAAAAGTATATTTACAATTTTTATGGGATTTTAACTTGAAAGGATGAAAGCTACAAGAAATTGTGCTTTTACTGCATTTTAGATAAGAAGGAAACATAGACATTTTCATAGGAGGCTTCAAATGAAGCTAATACTCTATTAACATTTTTCTTAATTAAGCATTCTTAGTCTTAAGTTATGTTTTACTTCAGATTCCTAAATAAGAAAATATTAAATCTTTCAACAATTTCCAGTGAATTAAATAATATTCAAATAGCAGCTATAAAACTAAGTTTAAATCACAACATTTATAATTAAATCCTGTGCAATATATCATTCTTTTATATTTCTATTGACTTTTTATCAAAAACTCACTTCCTTTACCTTCATGCTTCCTAGTACTCAGACTACTTGTTGAGGAATTTTTAACCTATTTTGGCCTACCTCCTCCTGAAGGATACTTGAAGACACTCTTACATGAAGACTTAGACTTGGGTTTCTTCTTTTCTCCTGGGCAGTTTCTAGACTTTGGACAGGCCCTGTTTGGCAGCTTTTGAGTAGACACTGAAGACTGGATCGTGGATCGTTTGGTTGATGCCGATTTTCTGTGGGAGTGATTACGAGATTGAGATTTGGATTCTGAGTTGTCTGGAGACAATCTGCTCTGAGATCTGGTTTGGATCCTGGTATTGGAACAATGTTGTCTTTTATATTGTCTCTGTAATTCATGGTTTTCTTCCTCATAATGGTATTGTCTTCCATGGCCACAGTCAGGTTGAGCATAATGTAGATCATCATTGTGTACCATTTGTACCTTCAGTTTATTGCCATCCAGTAAAATCTCATGTAGGCCATGCACGGCATCCTTGGCATCACAGTTGTTGTAGAAATGGATGAAGGCAAAGCCATAGTTCTCTCCAGTTAAATGATTTCGGGGGATGAATACATCACCAACAGGCCCATAATCCTCAAATATGTGCTTCAGGGTATAAGATGAAGTGTGGTAGGCCAGGTTTTCAACCTTGAGGCAGGTCATTCCATCTACATTGAGAAGAGCATGAGAGCATCGCATTATCCTTGATAGTTTTGGATTCTCCGAATTGAACATTTTTTAATGGAAAATACATTGGATCTGTAAGAGGAGAAAAAAATGGCTATGAGCGTTTTCTCCGTTTCAGTTGACCACGAGGCTTTCACCGTTAAATTTCAGTTATATTCCCTCAGACATTCTAGAATGGATCACAGAGCCCTACTGATTCAGAGATCTGAAACCATTCACGGTATCCCAATGGAGGAGTTAGAGAAAGAACTGAAGGAGCAAAAGGGGTTTGCAACTGCATAGGGAAAACAACATTATCAACCAACCAGCCCCCTCCCCTCCATGACATGCTCCCAGGGACTAAACTTCCAACCAAAGAGTACACATGGAGGGACCCAAGATTCCAGCTGCATATGTAACAGAGGATGGCATTGTCTGGCATTAATCGAGGAGAAGCCCTTTGTCCTGTGAAGGCTCATTTCCCCAGTGTAGGGGAACAACCGTGTGTTAAAGCATGAGTGGGTGGGTAGGGGTGCGAGCATCTTTATGGAAGCAAGGGGGAGAGGGAAGGGAGGGAGAAAAGGGATAACATTTAAAATGTACATACATAAAATATCCAATAAATTATTTTAAAAAATAAATAGAGGAATAAAAGTATACACCAGTATTTTTTAAAAGGTTATTTTGTGTATATAAGGGTCTTCATACACACTAGAAGAGGGCATCTGTACAGATGACTGTGAGCTACCCTGTGGTTCCTGAAACTGAACTCAGAGCCTCTGGAAAAATAGCTAGTACTCTTAACTACTGAGACATTATTCCAACCCACTGTTTGCAAGTTTAAATGTCATATAATCACAACACAATTCTTTTAAATTTTTCAGTATAAATTCAGACATGCAGCACCAATAAAATATTAGAATTGGATTGATTTATAATTATTATAACTTTCAGCTTTCAATACTCTTCATCATAAAGTGGTACAAAGTTATTAAAGTTTTTATTCCTTCCACTCAATAATCTATATAGCAACAATATAAACAAAGCAGATTGTAAATTTGAAAATAATTTTTTGCAGCATGGGGAATTGATGATTCATTTTTGTTCCAACACATTTTTATTTAAAATAAATGAATTTACATGTTTTATTTATTTTGAGATAGAATTTTTTCTACGCAGCCCTAGCTTTCCTGTAATTCACGTTGTAGATCAGGATGGCCTAAAGTTTATGGGGATCCATCTGCTTCTGTTTCCCCAATACTGAGAAAATGGATCTGTGACCTCAGGCCTGGCCCACAAAATATTTTTTATAGTACTAGGATTTGAACCAAGATCTGCACAAATTCTAGTCAAGTGCCAGACATATATACATTTTAAATAAATATATTTAAATAGAAGAAAAAATAAATATACAGACAAGTAAAATGACTGAAATATATAAACCACTTAACATGTATCTTTCTCTCTTTTTGGACTCCACAATTTCTGAAATGTTTGTTCTGTGTCAGCTAAACCAAATTAAT
This sequence comes from Rattus rattus, assembly GCF_011064425.1. Lineage (NCBI taxonomy): Eukaryota > Metazoa > Chordata > Mammalia > Rodentia > Muridae > Rattus > Rattus rattus. Next base: position 39,975,149 of record NC_046172.1, on the reverse strand, counting down.
TTTGGACTCAACAATTTCTGAAAAATTTTCATGATTTTATATCAGCTAAACCAAATTAATTCATTACCTCTTTGAGTGAAGCACCAATACTTCTTTACATTGGCAGTGATCACTATTTTGTTTTAAGTTTAGATAATATCATCATTGCAACTGATATTGCATATATCTAGGGAGAGTTCAAAATGATTTTAAAAGGGAAAGCAGAAATTATAATAAATAACATGTTTGTTTTGCTTTGAATCCATCCAAAAATTTTGAAGAGAATGATATATTAATGAAAATGAAAGAGTACTGAGAGAAATTTGTAAGAGACTCTTAGAAGGTAGTTTGATTGTTGTTTTCCATACTAGACTATAACCGATTCAGGTTATATTTAGGAGAATATATTTAGGAGAATATATTATATATAATATATCCCAAACCCTCTTGTATGAAATAGCTGCTTGAAATCTCAACATTAAGCCTATCTGTTTTCATACCCTTTTTTTCTTTCATCCCTTTCTCTCTTTTCTCTACAAAGACCAAAATCCTAAATTTCATTTTTCAGACTCTTGGATCATTGTTACTATATGGAGTGTCATTCCCCATCCTCACACTCAATGCCCATATGGCATTTATCTGCTGAATTGGCATATTTTTTTATACTTCTAGCTCACAAATTGCTTTTACTTTTTCTCCTCTTGCCAACTCCCTTTGCCCATGTGTTAAGATATCCAGTGTGCTTGAGTGCTTGAATTACTGTTTTCTTTCTCCCTTTTCAAAAGGCAGCATCCAGTTCCCTCATGAGTACAAGTTTTGAAATTATTTTATCTATGATACAGAGAACCTCTAAAAGGGATCTAAATGGAATAAACAGTTGTCATACTGTACTAGATAGTTACTTCTTTCATATAAATTCTCTCTCTCTCTCTCTCTCTCTCTCTCTCTCTCTCTCTCTCTCCCAACCAAAGAATACATATAGACAGACCCATGTCTCCAGCTACATATGTAGCAGAGAATGGCCTAATCAGGCATCTATGAGAGGAGAGGTCCTGAGCACTGTGATGGCTCAATGTCCCAGTGTAGGGGACGCCAGGGCAAAGAGAGGGAGTAGATGGGTTGGTGGGTGGGTGAACACTCTCATAGAGGCAGGAGGAAGGGATAGGGGGATTACAGAGGGGAAATATGGAAAGGAGATAACATTGGAAATATAAGTAAATATCCAATAGAAAAAAGAATTTTTATAAGTATTCCATGCATTTATAAAACAAGCAAACATAGAAAGACACAGACTTTTCAAGCTAATCATAATAAACAGAGAACTTGTCTATTAGTGTATTATTACTCATTTTCTATTTCCTTGGTTCCTTGTTTACATTAAGAAATGTTAAAGATCCCTAATGGCATGCTGTTCTTGAACCTATTCAATAAAATTTTTCAATGTATTTCTTTAGAGAGCTTGCTATTATAATCACCTTCTCTCTTGTGTATTAGATTTGCATATTAGTTATCATAAACATGTTGCACACTGTTAGCTCTCTTTTATTCTATGAGATGAATATTCTCAAAGACCATGAGATTTGATTTCCTCAATCATGCCTCTGAGAGATGAATGAGAGATTCTATGACAGTGGAAAAAATAACAAGTCTGTTTTCTAAAGCAAAAGTAGTAGCATTTCTATAGTCAAATGAAATACAATCTAGAAGGAAAAGAAACTAGTGAGAGAAGTGAAAAGGAGAAAAAATGAAACAGTCTAAATTTCTTCATTATTATTTCTTTTAAGATATATATATATATATATATATGTATATATATATATACTTGGTTATATCACAATTAGAGTGTTTAAGCATATATTCTGTACTATGCTATTGCTTCATAATGATACCTAAGTAACTCAATTTTTAAAAATTTTATATAAGCAGCATATCCTATATAATCATAAAATGTTCATATAACATAATATGAGATTTTGAAAGATAACATTAATTTAACATTTACCTCAGTGTATCATTAATTGCTTGACTTTATTCTGTTGCAAATGAATTCTTAGTGCATCTAATTCCTACATTATTTACTGCTAAATATATGTATATACGATAAGCACTACTCATGTCTTTCATATTTGTGAATTCTGTATTTGTGAACTCGACCAACAAAGAATCAAGAATAGCCAAATAGTACAAAGACTTTGGTATGTTTTGGGGTGATGTCTTACAATGTATATATTCCTTTGTATAAGAAATGATAAAGTATGTGTTTATGTTATTACACAGATTAGATATGATTAATATGTTTTAAATAAAAGTCATTTTTACTTTCACCTATATCATACATGTCTTTTATTTACCTAATTGTTCTGCTAATATCTTAGGATGCTAGATAATTTTGAGTTAAATTTTCTGTCGAAATTTCAGATATTATAATGCACTCATTTTTATGCTATCTAAACCACAGAAGACAAAAGTACTAGAAAGGAAGAAAACTACTTCATGAAATGAATTGCTGTCCTTGAAGCACTCTATACATAGGAAATAGTCTTCTTTCATTCTATCACAGGTATTAAATTTATGAGATCAAATAAATATAAGGATACAGATCAGTCAGAAAAATTATAATTCCAAGAGTATACATTGAAGCCCATTTTAAAAAGAAAAAAGAACAGAAAATTCAAAATGAAACTATGCATTAAATAATTTTATAACAGGCTAAGAAATATGAGAATAATCATTATTTCCTAAACTAATATAGATGTTGTCTTTTTATAACTAAATCACCAAAGAAAGAAAATATAAACCTCACAGTTTCCTCCTATGTTTATAGAGGGACTATACTTTTCTTGTTCACTTATGTTGTCTCTCTAAGTAGTCCATAGAATCTACACTGAAAAAAATTCGCAAACATCTTTCTTCATTTCCAAATAGAAATTAAATTATTTTTGAGGTGCTAGAAAGTACAAGAAAATAATTTATCATTAAGTTCCATTATTTGTCTTAATTAAAAGGTACATCATTCATTTTGCTGTTATTTTGGATATAATATTTTAGGTATATAAATTATTTTCAGATTTTAAAAACTTGTTTTTAAGCTACATATATAGAGCATATTTTCAATAACCCTAAAATTAATTTGCCATTAATTTTTCAAGTAGTCATTTATAAATTAATATGTAAAAATATCACAATAAATAAATAAAACTTCCATTTCATCTCTCTTTCAGACATAATATTGTCATATGTGGAATAACTATGCCACAAAAATTCCATTATCACAGTCTTGGTAATAAGGAGGATATACTGGGTTAGTAATAAACAGCTCTGCTGGGAATTCTATTCAGTAAATGAATTAGTTACCAAATATAGAAGCAACCATTTGAATTTGTTCAATATGAAGTACACTATGGATTTATCATTGAGATATGTGACAGCTTTAAAGTAATGTACATATATGACTGAGTTTATTAGAAATCAAATAATCATGGAAGTATGTACTTTTAAACGAAGATATGATGTCAGTGTTCATCAGACAAAGAACACAGTAAGAGGGATACCTAGTGAGTAAAACATTGTATATGGTGTAATAAAGATAAATGGAATTTAAGGCTGGTATTATACTCTCTATTTCTTGTGAGTATATGCTATTTAAAGCAAGATAAGTTTAAAAGCATATATTAATTTATATTATGAAACTTGACATGTAGTTTAGATGTTTGTACTAATCTGTATATAAATAAAATACACTAAGGTTTTGTTTTTTACAAATATTTAAGACAAAAACTAAACTTGTGTTTGAGAAAGCACATATTTAAAGTATAAGAAATAAAGACAAACAAGGATATATTTTGTAATGTTTCATATTTCATTTGTTTTCCAAATATCTATGATTTTGAGACTTGATTTCCAGCCTCTTCTTGACACCTGATTCTCAAGCTTGCAGTATGTATATGAGGTACAGAACCTTAACAGGTAGGCCTAATATGAGGTTCTCAGGTCAGCTTGAGTGTGCAGCTCTTTTGCAGCATGGGACCATTGGTGTGTTGGTTCATTTCTGGGTCTTCAATTCTATTTAACTGATCTACCTGCCTGTCTATGTACCAATATTATACGGTTTTTATCACTATTGCTCTGTAATACTGCTTGAGGTCAGGGATGGTGATTCCCCCAGAAGTGCTTTTATGGTGGGATATAGTTTTCACTATCCTGGGGTTTTTGTATTCCAAATGAATTTGCAAATTGCTCTTTCTATCTCTATGAAGAATTGAGTTGGCATTTTGATGGGGATTTCATTGAATCTATAAATTGCTTTCAGCAAGATGGCCATTTTTACAATATTAATCCTGCCAATCCATAAGCATGGGAAATCTTTCCATCTTCTCAAATCTTCTTTAATTTCTTTCTTTAGAGACTTAAAGTTCTTGTCATACAGATATTTCACTTGCTTGGTTAGAGGTACACCAAACTATTTTGTTATTTTTGTCTATTGTGAAAGATGTCATTTTCCTAATTCCTTTCTCAGTCTTTTAACACTTTGAGTAGAGGAAAGCGACTGATTTTTTTTTTTTAGTTAATTTTACATGCAGCCATGTTGGTGAAGTTGGTTATCGTATTTAGGAGTTCTCTGGTCGAAGTTTTGGGACCACTTATGTATATTATCATATCATCTATCATCATGAGTGTGATAACCCAGTCACAAAAACACATATGGTATGCATTCATGGATAAGTGGACATTAGCTTGAAAGCACCGATTACCCAAGTTACAATCCACAGACCACAAGAAGCTCAAGAAGAAGGGCAACGAAAGTGCAGAAGTGTCAGACTTTCATAGAAGGGGGAACAAAAGTATTCATACAGGAGATATAAAGACAATGTTTGGGGAAGAGACTGAAGGAAAAGCCATCCAGAGACTACCCTAACTGGGGATCCATCCCATACACAACCACCAAGCCTAGAAAATATTGCTGATACGAAAAAGTGCATTCTGACAGGAACCTGATAGCTGTCTCCTGAAAGGTTGTGCCAGAGCATGACAAATAAAGAGGTGGATGCTCAGAGCCAATTGTTGAACAGAGAACAGGATCCTTAATGGTGGTGTTAGAGAAAGGATTGAAGGAACTGAAGAGATTTGCAACCCCACAAGAACATCAATATCAATCATCCAGAGCTCCCAGGGACTAAACCACCATCCAAAGAAAGACCCATGGCTCCAGGTTCATATGTAGCAGAAGATGGCTTTGTTCAGCACCAATGGGAGGAGAAACTCTTGATCCTGCCAAGTCTAGAACCTCCAGGGTAGGGGAATGTCAGGGTAGAAAAGTGGAAAGGGGTGGGTAGTTGGTGAAGGGGAACACCCTCATACAAGAAGGGGGAGGGGAATGGGATAGGGCATTTATGGATGACAAACCGGGGAAGGGAATAACATTTGAAATGTAAATAGAAAATATCTAATAAAAAGATAATAGATTGAAATGCTTCTCAAGCTAACATTTAAACCAGTTCTAGTGTGATAAAGTTTAACAATTCTTCAATCTTATCAGTCGCTTTTGAAACAAAACAAACCAAAACAAACAAAAAACAGTAAATGTTCTGTGGTTTCCAGATAAACTTTGGGTGTTAAGATTAATTCACCCAAACAGTACATCTCACATGTACTGTGAGCACCACCCAGTGGCAGAAACATATTCTAGAAATTTTATTTTATTTTATTTATTTATTTTCACAGTTTGGCATTTTCCCTTGCATTATCAAGGAAAAAATGGATGGTGGGGGCAGAACCTCATGAAATCAACTTGTATTGAGTTTGGGCTAAAGTCTACACTTTTTAAGTTAACCATTAGGCTGAAAATAAACAAGGGAGAATAAAAAGTAAATGTTAAAATAGATAACATGTTTGAAAAAAATCTAAGTCCTTTTACAGTTTCATATGGTATATATTAACTCCTTCTTTTCTCTACTCACTTAAATTTGTGTCTTGTTTTACATTCTTTAAACTTAGTAAGTTCAGTTTGTGTTGTTCAATTATTATTCTTGGACTTGGGGTTTTTTAGGGGCTAGACTTATCAGGGGCTACATTCCATTCACAGAAAAAGAAAACAAAAACAAAGAAAAATCCAAATTGCAAAAGCAATATACAGTAAACCAGTAACCAACATCAAACTAAGTGGAAACTTGAAGCTATCTCACTAAAATCAGGGACTAGACAAGGCTGCCCACACTTACCCTTTATTCAGTATAGTACTCAAATTCCTAGCCAGAGCAATCAAACAACACAAAGAGGTCAAAGGGATACAAATTGGAAAGGAAGAAGTCAAAATATCACTATTTGCAGATGGTAAATAGTATAATTAAGTGACCCCCACAAGTTCCACCACAGAACTACTAAGCCTGATAAACAACTTCAGCAAAGTGGCTAGATGTAAAATTAACTCAAACAAATCAGTAGCATTCCTTTACTTTAAAGGATAGAAAGGCTGAGAAAGAAATTAGGGAAATGACACCCTATAGTCGAAAACAATATAAAATACCTCTGTGTGACTCTAAGCAAAAGAAAGACCTATATGACAAGAACTTCATGTCTCTGAAGAAAGAAATTGAAGAAAATCCTAGAAGATGGATCGCCCATGCTCATGGATTGGCAGGATCAATATAGTAGCAATGACCATCTTGCCAAAAGCAATTTACAGATTCAATGAAATCCCCATCAAAATGCCAACTCAATTCTTCATAGAGATAGAAAGAGCAATCATTTGGAATAAAAAACAACCCCAGGATAGCAAAACTATCCTGAACAGTAAAAGAACTTGAGGGGGAATCACCATCTCTGATCTCAAGCTTTATTACAGAGCAATAAAAAACAAAACAAAACAAAACAAAAAACCGTATGACACTGGTACAGAGAGAGGCAGGTAGATCAATGGAATTGGATTGAAGATATAGAAATGAATCCACACACCTATGGTCACTTGATGTTTGACAAAGCAGCTAAAAAAAATCCAATGGAAAAAAGATAGAGTTTTCAACAAATGGTGCTGGTTCAACTGGAGGTAAGCATGTAAAAGAATACAAATCGATCCATTCTTATGGCCCTGTACAAAGCTCAAGTCTAAGTGGATGAAGGACCTCCACATAATACCAGATATACTCAAACTAAGAGAAGAAAAATTGGGGAAGAGCATTGAACATATGGGCAGTGGGGAAAACTTCCTGATTAGAACACCAATGCCTTATACTCTAAGATCAAGAATGAGCAAATGTGACTTCATGAAATTGCAAAGGTTCTGGAAGGCAAAGAACACTGCCAATAGGTCAAAACAGCAACCAACAGATTGTTAAAAAGATCTTTACCAATCCTACACTCTATAGAGGGCTAATATCTAATATATACAAAGAACTCAAGAAGTTAGACTCTAGAGAATCAAATCACCCTATTAAAAATGGGGTAGAGAGCTAAACAAAGAATGCTCAACTGAGGTATTCGAATGGCTGAGAAGCACCTAAAGAAATGTTCAATATCCTGAGTCATCTGGGAATTGCAAATCAAAACATACCTGGAATTCCATCTCACACCAGTGAGAATGACTAAGATCAAACTCAGGTCACATCAAAATGCTGGCAAGGATGGAGAAAGAGGAACACTCCTCCATTGTTGGTGGGATTGCAGACTGGTACAACCATTCTGGAAATCAGTCTGAGTGTTCCTCAGAAATTGGACATTGAACTGCCTGAGGATCCAGCATACTCTCTTGGGCATATACCAAAGATGCCCCAACATAAAAAAGACACGTGCTCCACTATGTTCATCGACAATTATTTATAATAGCCAGAAGCTGGAAAGAACCCAGATGTCCTTCAACAGAGGAATGGATACAGAATATGTGGTACATCTACACAATGGAATATTACTCAGCTATCAAAAACAATGACTTTATGAAATTCGTAGGCAAATGGTTGTAACTGGAAAATATCATCCTGAGTGAGGTAACCCAATCACAGAAAAAACACACATGGTATGCACTCATTGATAAGTGGCATAGCCCAAAAATGCTTGAATTACTCCTAGATGTATAGAACACATGAAACCTAAGACGGATGATCAAATGTGACTGCTTTACCCTTCTTTAAAAGGGGAACAAGAACATTTTGGCAGGGAATAGAGAGGCAAAGATTAAAACAGAGACAGAAGGAACACCCATTCAGAGCCTGCCCCACATGTGGCCCATACATATACAGCTACCCAATTAGACAAGATGGATGAAACAAAGAAGTGCAGGCCGACAGGACCCGGATGTAGATCGATCCTGAGAGACACAGCCAGAATACAGCAAATACAGAGGCGAATGCCAGCAGCAAACCACTGAACTGAGAATAAGACCCCTGTTGAAGGAATCAGAGAAAGAACTGGAAGAGCTTGAAGGGGCTCGAGACCCCATATTTGCAACAATGCCAAGCAACCAGAGCTTCCAGGGACTAAGCCACTACCTAAAGACTATACATGGACTGGACCCTGGACTCTGACCTCATAGGTAGCAATGAATATCCTAGTAAGAGCACCAGTGGAAGGGGAAGCCCTGGGTCCTACTAAGACTGAACCCCAGTGAACTAGATTGTTGGGGAGGGCGGCAATGGGGGAGGATGGGGATGGGAACACCATAAAGAAGGGGGAGGAGGTATTAGGGGATGTTTGCCCGAAACCAGGAAAGGAATAACACTCGAAATGTATATAAGAAATACTCATGTTAATAAAAAAAAAATAGATACAAATAGTCATATTCTCACATAAAATATGTTAAAAAAAAACGTATTACAGAGATCCTTGCAGCTTTTATTCTCTTTCTAAACAGAAATTTATTGTTCTATGGCCCACATATTTTTAAAATATCTGTTTTAATAGGAAAAAAATAAAACAATGACTTCAATGATTAAATTTAGGCAAATGGATGGAACAAAAAAAAATATCATCTTGAGTGAAGTAACCCAGTCATCAAAAACACACATGGTATGTATTCACTGATAAGTGGATAATATCCCAAATGGCCAGCATATGCCAGTTATTATTCACAGACCATATGAAGATCAAAAACAAACTAGACTGTTATGGGGGCAATGGGGGAGGGTCGGGAGGGAACACCCATAAGGAAGGGGGGGGGGAGGATTTGTCCGAAACCGAAAGGAATAATACTTCAAATGTATATAAGAAATATCTTGGTAAAAAAAAAAAAACAAAGGAATACCAAAATGTAGCTGCTTCAGAACTTCTTAGAAGGGGGAACAAAATCCTCACAGGATATAGAGGGTACAAGGACTTGGAAGGAAGAGAGAAGGGGAGGGACTTTGACAATTAGGTATGAGGAGAGGAGACAGACATGATATATAGAGGGTGTAGCAATGGGAAATGGAGAACTGGTGGTAGCCACCAGCATGTCCCAGATGCCAGGAAAGAAAGAGGGTTCCAGGCACAACAGAGATGAAATTAGTTGAAATAGTCAAAAAGAAAAAAAAAAACACAGGAGGGAGACCTGTAGAGACCATATTCAGAGGTTAGGCAAGGCCCCCAGTTGGGAGATGGGGCCACTCACCCCTTTCAAAAAAATATATACTTTTAAACTGAATATGAAATAAAATGAGAAGTGCTGAGAGCTGTTCATAAAAGTGTTCAATAAATATCAACTTGTTTTTTAAAATTTCTTTAAGCTTCTAAAATTATAACATAATGATATCAAATAATCACATTTAAAATGCCTTTGGTAAGGGGGGGAATAAGCAGAACAAAGAAATTCAGGTAAGGGAGGCTCACCAAGGAGAAAAAGCTCAATTTGGCAAGCGTCTTCAGTTGATTTCTGCTGTAGGTTTGCAAGCCTTCTATTTGATAACATGACTTTGGTTTGAATAAGTCCACTTCAATCATCTCAGTTATAACCCCATAACTTGATATATACACAATGTTACAATGTTCTACTTGCTACTTGCTATATGTTCTTTTCCTTCTGTTCAGTGCATGCTTAATAAACTTCTTCTTTTAAAATAAAAAAAATAAAAAGAAAGAAAGAAAGAAAGAAAGAAAAGTAATTCTGGGTTTTTATTTTATGTCTCAGGTTCTCCAAAAGAGATCAATATCCTAGGAAAGTGATCAAGAGTCATAGATACACATTACGAACAGAATACAAGACATAGAAGAGAGAATCTCAGGGGACGAAGATACCATAGAAAACATTGACACAACCATCAAAGAAAATACAAAATGCAAAATTCTCCTTATGCAAAATATCCAGGAAATCCAGGAAACATTGAGAATATCAAACCTAAGGAAAATAGATGTAGAAGAGAGTGAAGATCCTCAACTTAAAAGGCCAGTAAATATGTTCAGCAAAATTATAGAAAATTTTTCCCTAAAGGAAGAGATGCCCATAAACATATATGAAGCCTACAGAATACCAAATAGATTGTACCAGAAAAGTAATTCCTCCAGTCATATAATAATCAAAACAACTAATGCATTAAACAAAGAAGAAATATTAAAAGCAGGAAGGGAAAAAGGTCAAGTAACCTATGAAGGCAGACCTATCAGATTTACTCCAAACTTCTCACTACAGACTCTGAAAGATCATGGGCAGTTGTCATACAGACACAAAGAGAACACAAATGCCAGTCAAGGTTACTATATCCAGCAAAAATCTCAATTAAGATAGATGGAGAAACCAATATATTCCATGAGAAAACTAAATTTGCAAAATGTCTTTCTACAAATTCAGCCCTACAAAGGATAATAGATGGAATACTCCAACATAAGGAGGGAAACTATATCCTAGACAAAGCAGGGAAATAATTTTCTTGCAACTAATGCAAAAGAAGAGATCCACACAAACATAATATAATTCCACCTCAAAAAGCGAAAATAAGAGGGAGAAAAAAATCATTTGTCCCTAATGTCTCTCAACATCAATGGACTCAATTCACCAATAAAAAGACATAGACTAACAGACTGAATAAGGAAAGAGGACCCAGAATTTTGCTGAATACAGGAAATAAACCTCAATGACAAAGACAGAAACTACCTCAGAGTAAAAGGCTGAAAAACAACATTCCAAGCAAATGGACTGAAGAAACATGTTAAAATAGCCATCCTAATATTGAATAAAATCAACATTAAACCAAAAGTTATCAAAAAAGATAACGAACGAAAATTCATATTCACCAAAGGAAAATATCCACCAAGATGAACTCTCAATTCTGAATATCTATCCTCCAAATGCAAGGACAACTACATTTACAAAAGAAACCTTATTAAAGCTCAAAGCACACATTGTACCTCACACAATAACAGTGGGAGACTTCAACACCCCATTCTGAGCATTGGAGAGACTATGGAAAGAAAACAGAGACACAGTGAACCTAACAAAAGTTATGAAACAAATGAATTTAACAGATATCTATATAACATTTATTCTTAAAACAAAAGAATATATCTTATTCTTAGCACCTCAGGGTACCGACTCCAAAATTGACCATATATTCGAACACAAAATAGGACTCAACAGATACAAGAAGACTGAAATTATCCCATGGTCTAAGATGGATCTTCAATAACAAATAAAACAACAGAAATCCCACATACACGTAGATGATGAACAATAGTCTACTCAATGATTACTTTGTCAAAGAATTAATAAAGAAAGATGTTAAAAACTTTTTTGAATTTAATGAAAATGAAGGCACAATACAACAAAACTTATGGGACACAATGAAAGAAGTGCTAAGAGGAAAAATCATAGCTCTGAGTGCCACCAACAAGTAAACTAGGGAGAGAAGTCTCCAATTTTTATAGCACATCTAAAAGCTCTAGAACAGAAAGAACAAAATACATCAAAGAGGAGTAGATGGCAGGAAATAATGAAATTCATGCCTGAAATCAACCAAATTGCAACAAAAAGAATTATCAAAAAAAAAGATTAAAAGGAGCTGGTTCTTTGAAAAAAATCAAAAACGTAGTAAAATCCTTTGCCTAACCATTAGAATAGGCAGAAGGCACAGAGAGTGTTTCCAAATTAACAAAATCAGATATGAAAAGGGAGATATAAGAACAAGAACAAAGAGAATTTTAAAAATTATCAGATCCTACTACAAAAGCATATACTCAACACAACTGGAAAATTTGGATGAAATGGTCCATTTTCTAAACAGATAAGAGATACAAAAGTTAAATCAGTATCAGATAAACTATCTAAACAGTCCCATGACTCCTAAATAAATAAAAGCAATCATAGAAAGTCTCCTACCCCCAAAAAGCCCAGGACCAGTTGGGTTTATTGCAGAGTTCTCTCAGACCTTCAAAGACCAACTAATACCAATGTTCATCTAAGTATTTCTCAAAAATAGAAACATAGAACACTACCCAATTTATTCTTGGAAACCACAATCACACTTATACCTAAACCACACAAAAACTCAACAAAGAAAGAGAACTTCAGACCCATTTCCCTGATGAATATCAATGCAAAAATAATCAATAAAATTCTTATAAAACAAAAGCAAGAACACATCAAAATGATCATTCAACATGATCAAGTAGGGTTCATCACAGGGAGGCAGGAATGTTCCCAGTATAGGGGAATGTTGTGTGGTGGTAAGGGGGTAGATGGGGGGAACATTCTTATGGGGGGAGAGAGAAGCACTGGGAGCTTATGGATAGGAAACCAGGAAAGGGAATAACATTGGAAATGTAAATAAAAATAATATATCCAATAAAAAATAAAGAAATGAGGACTATCTGAAAAAAGAAGGAATACAGGAGAGTATATGTCCAAGTAATAATACGAATACAAATACCAACATGGATACAAATAATAATGCTAATAGGAATACCCATCAACTGTTTTACATACACACTTTATAATGTCTGAATTCTAAATACAATTACAGTTTAGACCTGTGGTTCTCAACCTTCCTGATGTTCCATCAGTTTAATATAATTTTTCATATTTTAGTGACTCCAAACCAAGACTTTTTTGGTTGCTTCTTCATAACTGTTATTTTGCTCTTGTTTTCAATTATAATGTAAATAAAAATTTTTCAATGCTTATAGGTGACACCCAAAGTGATTGTCATTCACATGTTAGGAACCAGTACTCTAGAAGAACCATATTTCACCTTGTATTTTCTGTTAGAACTTTCTCCCTAGTGCCATGTTCTGCTCCATTGTAGCTTGTTAAAGTTAAAATGCCCTTTTAGATATTTAGATATTCTTTTTTTTTCTTTGAACCAATTGGTAAGATATAATTGGCCACCTAAACCTACAAAGCCCAGTACCATCCATCCCTTAAGAATATTAATAACAACCTGTAAACACGCAGAGAAGAATCTTAATGTCACCTGCCATGGCTTCTTGCCCTCTCCCTCCTGTCTATTCCTCCTTTCTCTTCCAGTCTCCTCCTCTTCCTTCAAACTTTTCTCCTGCCTATCCTTCCTTCTCATCCAATGACAGATCTCTTTCTATCCTGTACCTGCCCCTCACCTGTATTTTACAAATTCAATGGGGAGAAGGTTATGGTGAAGTCACCTGAGTCCTGAGCACATGACTAGGCAGCAGTCCTTGGGGGAGTGGAATTAGCATCAAAATACAGATAACTCCAGGGCAAACCACAATATTTCCCCCTTTTGTCCAGTTAAGAGAAAGAACTGGAAGAGCTTGAAGGGCTCTAGACCCCATATGTACAACAATGCCAAGCAACCAGAGCTTCCAGGGACTAAGCCACTACCTAAAGACTATACATGGACTGACCCTGGACTCCTGACCTCATAGGTAGCAATGAATATCCTAGTAAGAGCACCAGTGGAGGGGAAGCCCTGGGTCCTAAGTTAATACTGAACCCCAGTGAACTAGACTGTTGGGGGGGAGGGCGGCAATGGGGGGAGGGTGGGGAGGGGAACACCCATAAGGAAGGGGGGGAGGGGATGTTTGCCCGAAACCGGAAAGGAATAACACTCGAAATGTATATAAGAAATATTCAAGTTAATAAAAAAAAGACCTTTTTCACTTGTATATAAATTGAGTACAATTATTACTATTCTACAATTTATAAAATATATGATATACTGAACACTCAGTCCATCACTATATCAATTAAACAGAACATTTAGTTATCCATTCCAGCTTAAGAAAGGCTTAAAATCTATATTATATCTTGGCTAGCTTGTATACTATCTGATAACTATCTAATAAAATATGTATTTCCGGAGTTAAACAGCCTGATAGGCTCTAAAACTATAATCAGTCTTCAACTCCATCAGAAATCTGAGAATGACCAAATATCTATACACGTAGGAAGCCTAATACGGCTTCCAGAACTGAGAGGTTGTAGAGACAAATCTCCACTAGCACAGTCCCCTGTTAGCAACATGTGAGCACAAGTCTTCAACCTTCTGGCCCAAAATCAACTGAAAGACTGTTGAAATGCAGATTTTTGAAGGGCTGATCACCCTGTCTTGGTGGAGCTTATCAGTCAACTATTCTGCATAATTTGTCATTTTCTGGACAGCATAGTCTGCAGATGTAAACAGGCAGTTTTGTCCAGTGGCTGCCTATCCACAAAGTATTGCCTTATCTGGAGGTAGAGATGTTCAAATTCTTCATTAAATCTGACAAAGGGGAACTGTTAGGAGCAGATATGTCTCAACAAAAGATAACTTTAAATCTCAAATTTTGTGGATTTCTGACATTTTTGAAAACCATCTATCTATACAAGACAATCTGGACTATTGTCTTTATATCTTAATATTATCTTGAAAGTACTCTCACAAAGTCAGAGCCATGAATTTGCTATTTGGCCCTTAAGTCACATGTGGACTCAACTTAGAAGTTTGTAATGATATCAACAGGAGGACTGGCTCTAAACCTTGTACTTTTAAATTTTTTGACAAATAAATTTTATACCAAAGCAAAGACATGATTTTAGCTTAGTTACCAAATGAGATTATGTCTATACAACTCATTCTAGCTAATTCCTCCTTGTTAAATTACAACCGATTTTAAATTCCTCCTAAGAACAACTTTAGAATAACCACTTTCAGCCCCTAACATGGGCTTTGAGATATCCTTGGGGGTAGGTGGTAGGAAGAATGAAGCAAATGCTGTAGCCATTGTGTCCTGACTGGACTCAGCTGAAAGTCCTTGAGATCAGGAATCCAAGTAGGCACACTGTAAAATAAAACTCTCAAGACAAAAGTTTAGAATCGAAATCTCTTTTTGTTTGATTCTCATGAATTAATGTTTTCTTGTGGTCTACCTCTATCAAATCTGATCAGTATGACTCTGTGAAGTCTAATCGCACTTTTTAAAAACAAAAAGACAAAATCTTTCTCCCAAAATACTGTGTTTTTTAGTGTGTAAACAGAATAGCTTGTATCTTGCAATCTCTCCCAGAGTAATAATGTAACCATAAAACTCAAAGTCACACCCATCATGAAGACTAAACAATTTTTTTTAAAAAAGGAAGTAAGCTAAACAATGAGCCTGATAGGCTTTTGTACTCTGTGAAATCAGGAAATTAACCCAAAATTCCTGTGGAGCCCATGTTAAGAGAATCTGATCTTCCTGTTGTGGTAGATATAAAAAATTACCACAAACCCTTGCTAGCTGGCATCAATGAGCCATATGGCCTTTGGAGGGGTAATTCATAAAATAAACCAAATACCTTCTATCAGTTCCAATGCCAATAAGTAACATATCAAACCAGGACTTTAGTCCAAAATATATCGATCAGTTAAGATCTCTACCCGGAGCTACAGATTTTTATTTAACCTTAATAACTTGTAAATATCACAATACTCTACTTGGAGTCAGTGACTAATTTTTCTTTATCTAAATTCCGAACCATGGATGAAAATCCCCAAGTGATTTGGATAATCTCTGTATTCTCCTTAAAACAAACTTAAACACCTTCTACCAATTCTAATGCCAATAAGCAACTTATCAAACCAGGACTTTAGCTCAAAATATTTACATCTGTTAAGCTCTCTACCTGTAACCACAGACTTTTATTTAACCTTAATAACTTCTATAATACATGGCTGCATTCACTCTGCCTCGTGTTACAGACATTTATCACAACTCTCGATTGGAGTTAGTGACTAATTTTTCCATATTTAAGTTCCGAACTATGGATGAAAATCCCCATGTGATTCGGGTAATCTCTGTACTCTCTATTTTAGCTGCATTTCTATCAATTTATGCCATAATTTTTTTTTAAAAATTTTGTTCTTACACCCTGATGAATTTTCTTCATGCAATAGATTTATATAATTGGGAACTAATAGAAACCTCAGTAAACATCTTATAAATATGTATATAATCTTCAATCTCTGGCTCTATATTCTTTAACACACAGAATGCAATGATTATATCAAAATAATCATTTTCACCTTCCCATCATCTCATATTTTTAAATGCAGCAATATTTACTTCATTATCTGAATTACTAAATACCAGGCAAAAAAATCTTGAAAAATTTATGTGGAACTGGATAAATGGATTAGTGGTTAAAAAGCTCTTTCTCTTGTACAGAACTCAGGTTTTGTTTCTAGCATTCATACAGACAAAAACAGTCATTTGTAATCCCTCTTCTGTGTAATTTCATACCTTCTTCTGAACTCTGTGGCCACTGGGCATGCATAGAATATACATGCAGACAAGCATTAATAAACGTAAAATAATATAATCTTAAATTATTAAAAGTTTTTTTTTTTGCTACAGTAGAGTTATATTGCATAGGAAAAGACGTCTTTCAACAGGAAGAAAGCTATGGTAGTAATATTGATGAACATATCAAAAGATATTTTCGTCTTTAACAAAGACTGAGACTATGGAGAATAGAATGAAAATTAGACTGTGTGTCAGATATGATTTTCGAGTGTCTCAGCTTATTCTCAGGAGGGGCTATATATCACAATATTAGGAATGTGTTCAGAATTAAAAGACCTGGAGGAAAGAGAGAAAATTAACTCTTGTACATGTGGGGAAACCAGTTCTTATTTATAAGATGTTATACTCAATATGCTACATCAGAATATTGGATCCTGGATGATTCATGAAGAAAACTGTAATTATTGAATTCATAATTGTTGATTTATCAATGTGCAATATCAGGGGGCTGCAACTAATAATAGATTCATGCTCTATTCCAACCTGTCAGAAAGTAACAGGTGCTGGGAGTACAAAAGTAGTAAGTAGGCAAGTGCAGAAGAGAGGAGGAGCCTGAGGCTTTTTTAGAGAGCCAGAGTTTTATAGCATCCATTATTTTACTAAATTGTGTCACTCACTGCTGTCTTCAAGAGGGTTCTGCTTCATGAATCAAGAACCTCCGTTTTGGCTTCACCTGCAGTATTTGGACTTGAGTGAGTAAGGCCTAACATAAGTTTTGGTAGGCAAAACTCATATTAAAACTATAGCATGAAGTAAAAAATAGGATTTTGGGAATTTTGTTGGACCTTGTCATAGGTAGACAAAAGGTAATATTCTTGAAACTTCTTAAGTCCTGTTGTATAAATTTAGTGTTTACAATCCACTATATTTTCTGGAATACAAAGAACAGGACCTTCTTAATCTCTGGTCACATTTTCCATGATTATACAGCTTAGACAAAAATCTTGTATGGCACTAATTATATTGTGTTCTGTATTGAAAGAAGGAGACTTGTATGTATATAAACTTAATTTTCTTTTTCCTGTGGTTACCACACAGCCAGTCCACTGCTTAATTCAACAGTTGCCTTTTCTGCTAGCTGTTTCTCTAAATTAAATACGTCAGGAATGTCTATAAAGAATTAAATATAGCTTGTCTGCCTAAATCAGCAGATTTATATTTGAGTATCCAGACTTATCACGGTTCTTTCAAACTGAAGTGACCTTCATTCACTTGGCAATACTGTAGAGGGCACAATTATAAAGGAATAAAGCTTGAATGAAAAGCTAAGAACTATATTATACAAACTACACATAGATAATACGTGACTGCAAGCTGTTAGTGATTCATATCTGCCTTTCAAAACACAGGATTAAAAAACGTCCTTTCACAATAGAGATTTCTTATTAGTCACTCTTCTTTCTTTTTAATTAATTTCACTTCATTTCATGTGGGACAATGTGTGAAAAGAAGGGATTACAAATGAGTTCATCTTTATTGTTCTATTCCCTTTGCACTAAAACATTATTGGAAAATTCAGTCAAGCAAGGAAAACACATGGCATTAAGGAAAGTTTACTGGAGAAAAGAATACTTTGATGAGAAATGAGGATGTGAGTGGCAGGTTTTTATCATGTTTAGTGTGGCTAGTGGTAACAAGACTTTTACATAATAAAATTTTTCTAAATATCATCTCAATGTACAAAATGCCCCAGTATACTTGATGAATACACTGTTAAAATAGAGGAGACCATTTTATCACAGTCTATAGTTTCCTTTGTGTGCACTATAATATGCATAAAAGAGTGGCCGTGTATGATATTGTATTGCCTAAGTACAGTGGCTTAATTGAGCCTTCTACTGATATTAAAAAGCATCATTGGCAATTTTTTACTTCCCCAACACAAAGATTTATATTAATGTCATTTACTTCAAAACCGTCTTTTGGGTGGAGGGCATTTTACTACCCAAGGTTTTATGAAAATCTTGTGAGTATATACTATTTTATCATTCTTCTTAACTCTTCAGCAAATTATTTTCTTACTTGGAGTGCTTCATTATTTTCTCCTTTCCACTTAGCCTTCTATGCCTTTTATCATTGTCATATATTGCAAATAAGTTGGAATTAATATTTGGGATATAGCTGTATGTCATTTAGTTTTGTGCTACCATTAACGTCTTGTTAGATACATAAAAATATTTATTGCATTGAGTGATTGTTTGTCTTAATTTCCAATTAGTTTATGATTTCCACAGTTTGAAGTTCCATGGGTATGTGTGCTCCTTCTTCATCAAAGAGTTATTCAACCTTACAATTTTAACTAAAACATGTGATTAAGTCAAGTATTAACAAAGAATATTGCTAACAAACCACGAATCTCTTTTTTATCCTTTAGATGAAACAGCCGCTTATCTTTAAGACAGTGGTGTTTCTCTCTCTCTCTCTCTCTCTCTCTCTCTCTCTCTCTCTCTCTCTCTCTCTCTCTCTCTGCATGTGTGTGTGTGTATGTGTGTGTGTGTGCATGTGTGCATGCATGTGCTTACATGCATGCAGTCCTGTGTGCACTTGTATGTACATGCTTTTGTATGCCTGTGTGGATATCAGAAGTTGATGTGGGATGTCTTCTTTATATTCCTTCATTAATTTTAATGTTATTTTAGACATAGTTATCTTACTGGGTATACAGCTTATAATTTTAGAGACTTCTTGGCCAGAGATCCCCAGGGAGCTATCTATTTTTACCCTTCCCAGCATAGATGTTAAAGATATATGCCATTTTGGGTACTGGAGAAATAAATGCAGGTTTTCATGCATGCACAGTAAGCATCTTATCTACTGTGAAACCTCCATAGCCTTTTTGCTACATCTGAACCATCTGAACTGCAAACTGATTTCTGAATATTTACATAGTGTCCTCACTCCTAATTCAAAGCAATCTATTGAAAACCAACTTCCTCCAAAGCAAGTCTTTTTTTTTTCTGGATGTTTTTCATATCCTGCCATAAATTTTGTATTGTGTGGATATTTTTGAAACCCCATTTGTGCCATGCTTTGTTCAAGTACTCTACCTTACAGATTTTATGACAGTAGGTCCACAATTACCTAAGCAGATAATATATTGAATAACTCAGAAATTATTTTTCACATTAATGAGTGAATTAATTAAGAAGCCAATTTTTCTGAACCTACATTCTGTTAATATTTAAGTTACTTTATATTTCCTATGAAAATGTTTTGCTAGTTTTTATCACTTGTATACGCTTCATAAATATATATACTATGGATATTTTTTGTACAATTTTATGTGTACGTTCAGTGTATTTTGAGAAACTTGACCTCATTGCTTCTCTCTTCTGCTGAACCCCTTCTTTCAAGGTAATCCCTTTCCTACTTGCACAAACACAAACACACACACACACACACACACACACACACACACATACACACAAATGCTGAGCATAACTAGGGTTTCTGGTATAATCATGACTAAGAGCTATTTATTGTAGTTTAGCCAACTTAGTACTGGCTACATCACCACTATAAATGATTCTACTTACCTTACCCAACAACCTATTAACTACCAATAGAACCACAGAGAAAAATTGGGTTCTTTGACAGTCACCTACTAATGACTAATAATACTGATGGATAGATCCAATATTGTGCAGGTGGTATAACCACAATTTCTAATATTTCATGAGTGTAACAGCCTTTCTTTATTATTGTTTTTTTTATTAACTTGAGTATTTCTTATTTACATTTCAAATGTTAATCCCTTTCCCGGTTTCCAGGCAAACATCCCCCTAATCCATCCCCTTCCCCAAATTTATGGGTGTTCCTCCCCACCCTCCCCCCATTGCCGTTCTCCCCCCAACAATCCCGTTCACTGGGGGTTCAGGCTTAGCAAGACCAAGAGTTCCACTTACTGGTGATCTTACTAGGATATTCAATGCTACCTATGAGGTCAGAGTCCAGGGTCAGTCCATGTATAGTCTTTAGGTAGTGGCTTAGTCCCTGGAAGCTCTGGTTGCTTGGCATTGTAGTTCATAAGGGGTCTCGAGCTCCTTCAAGCTCTTTCAGTTCTTTCTCTGATTCCTTCAACGGGGGTCCCGTTCTCAGTTCAGTGGTTTGCTGCTGCCATTCGCCTCTATATTTGCAGTATTCTGGCTGTGTCTCTCAGGAGAGATCTACATCCGGCTCCTGTCGGCCTGCACTTCTTTGCTTCATCCATCTTGTCTAATTGGATGGCTGTATATGTATGGGCCACATGTGGGACAGGCTCTGAATGGGTGTTCCTTCTGTCTCTGTTTTAATCTTTGCCTCTCTATTCCCTGTCAAGGGTATTCTTGTTCCCCCTTTTAAAGAAGGAGTGAAGCATTCACATTTTGATCATCCAATGTCTTGAGTTTCATGTGTTCTATGCATCTAGGGTGATTCAAGCATTTGGGTTAATAGCCACTTATCAATGAGTGCATACCATGTGTGTTTTTCTGTGATTGGGTTACCTCACTCAGGATGATATTTTCCAGTTACAACCATTTGTCTATGAATTTCATAAAGTCATTGTTTTTGATAGCTGAGTAATATTCCATTGTTTAGATGTACCACATTTTCTGTATCCATTCCTCTGTTGAAGGGCATCTGTGCTCTTTCCAGCTTCTGGCTAGTATAAATAAGGCTACTATGAACATAGTGGAGCACGTGTCTTTTTTATATGTTGGGGCATCTTGTGGATATATGCCCAAGAGAGGTATAGCTGGATCCTCAGGCAGTTCAATGTCCAATTTTCTGTGGCACCTCCAGACTGATTTCCAGAATGGTTGTACCAGTCTGCAATCCCACCAACAATGGAGGAGTGTTCCTCTTTCTCCGCATCCTTGCCAGCATTTGATGTGACCTGAGTTTTGATCTTAGTCATTCTCACTGGTGTGAGATGGAATTCCAGGTATGTTTTGATTTGCAATTCCCAGATGACTCCAGGATATTGAACATTTTTAGGGTGCTTCAGCCATTCTGAATACCTCAGTTGAGCATTTTGTTTAGCTCTCTACCCCATTTTTAATAGGGTGATTTGATTCTCTAGAGTCTAACTTCTTGAGTTCTTTGTATATATTAGATATTAGCCCTCTATAGAGTGTAGGATTGGTAAAGATCTTTTTAACAATCTGTTGGTTGCTGTTTTGACCTATTGGCAGTGTTTTACGCCATTTTTAATAGGGTTTTTGTCACGCTGCGGTCTAACTTCTTGAGTTCTTTGTACATTTTGAATATAACCCCTCTATCTCTTGTAGGATTGGTAAAGATCTTTTCCCAATCTGATCATTGCTATTTTGTCCGAACCTCAGTGTCCTTTGCCTTACAGAAGCTTTGCAGTTTTATGAGACCCCATTTGTCGATTCTTGATCATATAGCATAAGACATTGGTGTTTTGTTCAGGAAATTTTCTCCAGTGCACATGTGTTCGAGATGCTTCCCCACTTTTTCTTCTATTAGTTTGAGTGTATCTGGTTTGATGTGGAGGTCCTTGATTCCCTTGGACTTAAGCTTTGTACAGGGTGATAAGCATGGATCGAACTGCATTCTTCTACATGTTGACCTCCAGTTGAACCAGCACCATTTGCTGAAAATGCTATCTTTTTTCCATTTGATGGTTTTGGCCTTTGTCAAAAAATCAAGTGCCCATAGTGTGTGGGTTCATTTCTGGTCTTCAATTCTGTTCCATTGGTCTATCTGTCTGTCTCTGTACCAATACCATGCAGTTTTTATCACTATTGCTCTGTAATACTGCTTGAGTTCAGGAATAGTGATTCCCCCTGAAGTCCTTTTATTGTTGAGGATAGTTTTAGCTATCCTGGGTGTTTTGTTATTCCAGATGAATTTGCAAATTGTTCTGTCTAACTCTTTGAAGAATTGGATTGGTATTTTGATGGGAATTGCATTGAATCTGTAGATCGCTTTGGTAAAATGGCCATTTTTACTATATTAATCCTGCCAATCCATGAGCATGGGAGATCTTTCCATCTTCTGAGGTCTTCTTCAATTTCTTTCTTCAGAGTCTTGAAGTTCTTATTGTACAGATCTTTTACTTGTTTGGTTAAAGTCACACCGAGGTACTTTATATTGTTTGGGTCTATTATGAAGGGTGTCATTTCCCTAATTTCTTTCTCGGCTTGTTTCTCTTTTGTGTAGAGTAAGGCTACTGATTTATTTGAGTTAATTTTATACGCAGCCACTTTGCTGAAGTTGTTTATCAACTTTAGTAGTTCTCTGGTGGAACTTTTGGGATCACTTAAATATACTATCATATCATCTGCAAATAGTGATATTTTGACTTCTTCTTTACCAATCTGTATCCCCTTGATTTCCTTTTGTTGTCTGATTGCTCTGGCTAGAACTTCAAGAACTATATTGAATAAGTAGGGAGAGAGTGGGCAGCTTTGTCTAGTCCCTGATTTTAGTGGGATTGCTTCAAGTTTCTCTCCATTTAGTTTAGTGTTAGCTACTGGTTTGCTGTATATGGCTTTTACTATGTTTAGGTATGGGCCTTGAATTCCTATTATTTCCAGGACTTTTATCATGAAGGGGTGTTGAATATTGTCAAATGCTTTCTCAGCATCTAATGAAATGATCATGTGGTTTTGTTCTTTCAGTTTGTTTATATAATGGATCATGTTGTTGATTTTCCGTATATTAGACCATCCCAGCATACCTAGGATGAAACCTACTTGAATATGGAGGATGATGGTTTTGATGTGCTCTTGGATTCAGTTTGCAAGAATATTATTGAGTATTTTTGCATTGATATTCATAAGGGACATTGGTCTGAAGTTCTCTTTCTTTGTTGGGTCTTTGTGTGGTTTAGGTATAAGAGTAATTGTGGCTTCATAGAAGGAATTCGGTAGTGATCCATCTGTTTCAATTTTGTGGAATAGTTTGGATAGTAATGGTATGAGGTCTTCTATGAAGGTCTGTTAGAATTCTGCACTAAACCTGTCTAGACCTGGGCTCTTTTTGGTTGGGAGACCTTTAATGACTGCCTCAATTTCCTTAGGAGATGTGGGGTTGTTCAACTGGTTTATCTGTTCCTGGTTTAACTTTGGTACTTGGTATCTCTCTAGGAAATTGTCCATTTCTGTAGATTTTCAAGTTTTGTTGAATATAGGCTTTTATAGTAAGATCTGATGATTTTTTGAATTTCCTCTGAATCTGTAGTTATGTCTCCCTTTTCATTTCTGATTTTGTTAATTTGGACACACTCTCTGTTTCCTCTCCTTAGTCTGGCTAAGGTTTTATCTATCTTGTTGATTTTCTCAAAGAACCAACTTTTGGTTCTTTTGATTCTTTTTTATGGTCCTTTTGTTTCTACTTGGTTGATTTCAGCTCTGAGTTTGATTATTTCCTGTCTTTACTCCTCCTGGGTGTATTTGCTTCTTTTTGTTCTAGAGCTTTTAGTGTGCTGTCAAGCTGCTGACATATGCTCTCTCCTGTTTTTTTCTTCAGGCACTCAGAGCTATGAGTTTTCCCTCTTAGCACAGCTGTCATTGTGTCCCATAAGTTTAGGTATGTTGTACCTTCATTTTCATTAAATTCTAAGAAGTCTTTAATTTCTTTCTTTATTTCTTTCTTGACCAGGTTATCATTGAGTAGAGCATTGTTCAACTTCCCCATATATGTGGGCATTCTTCCCTTATTGTTATTGAAGACCAGCTTTAGGCCGTAGTGGTCTGATAGCATGCATGGGATTATTTCTATCTTTCTGTACCTGTTGAGGCCCGTTTGTTGACCAATTATATGGTGAATTTTGGAGAAAGGACCATGGGGAGCTGAGAAAAATGTATATCCTTTTGCTTTAGAATAGACTGTTCTATCTGTTAAGTCCATTTGGTTCATGACTTCTCTTAATCTGTCTATGTCTCTGTTTAATTTCTGTTTCCATGATCTGTCCATTGATGAGAGTGGGGTGTTGA
Source organism: Rattus rattus (assembly GCF_011064425.1). Lineage (NCBI taxonomy): Eukaryota > Metazoa > Chordata > Mammalia > Rodentia > Muridae > Rattus > Rattus rattus. The sequence goes on along the minus strand of NC_046172.1, from coordinate 39,950,532 downwards.
AATCTCCTACTATTATTGTGTGAGGTGCAATGTGTGTTTTGAGCTTTAGTAAGGTTTCTTTTACATATGTAGGTGCCCTTGTATTTGGGGCATAGTTATTTAGGATTGAGAGTTCATCTTGGTGGATTTTTCCTTTGATGAATATGAAGTGTCCTTCCTTATCTTTTTTGATGACTTTTAGTTGAAAATTGATTTTATTTGATATTAGAATGGCTACTCCAGCTTGCTTCTTCCGACCATTTGCTTGGAAAGTTGATTTCCAGCCTTTCACTCTGAGGTAGTGTTTGTCTTTGTCTCTGAGATGTGTTTCCTGTAGGCAGCAGAATGCAGGGTCCTCATTGCTTATCCAGTTTGTTAATCTATGTCTTTTTATTGGGGAGTTGAGACCATTGATGTTGAGAGATATTAAGGAATAGTGATTATTGCTTCCTGTTATATTCATATTTGGATGTAAGGTTATGTTTGTGTGCTTTTCTTCTCTTTGTTTTGTTGCCAAGATGATTAGTTTCTTGCTTTTTCTAGGGTGTAGCTTGCCTCCTTATGTTGGGCTTTACCATTTATTATCCTTTGTAGTGCTGGATTTGTAGAAAAATATTGTGTAAATTTGGTTTTGTCATGGAATATCTTGGTTTCTCCATCTATGTTAATTGAGAGTTTTTCAGGATACAGTAACCTGGGCTGGCATTTGTGTTCTCTTAGGGTCTGTATGACATCTGTCCAGGATCTTCTGGCTTTCATAGTCTCTGGCGAAAAGTCTGGTGTGATTCTGATAGGTGTGCCTTTATATGTTACTTGACCTTTTTTCCTTACTGCTTTTAATATTCTTTCTTTATTTTGTGCATTTGGTGTTTTGACTATTATGTGTCAGGAGGTGTTTCTTTTCTGGTCCAATCTATTTGGAGTTCTGTAGGCTTCTTGTATGCCTATGGGTATCTCTTTTTTTTTTAGGTTAGGGAAGTTTTCTTCTATGATTTTGTTGAAGATATTTACTGGTCCTTTGAGCTGGGAGTCTTCAGTCTCTTCTATACCTATTATCCTTAGGTTTGATCTTCTCATTGAGTCCTGGATTTCCTGTATGTTTTGGACCAGTAGCTTTTTCCACTTTACATTATCTTTGACAGTTGAGTCGATGATTTCTATGGAATCTTCTGCTCCTGAGATTCTCTCTTCCATCTCTTTTATTCTGTTGGTGATGCTTGTATCTATGGCTCCTTGTCTCTTCCTTTGGTTTTTTATATCCAGGGTTGTTTCCATGTGTTCTTTCTTGATTGCTTCTATTTCCATTTTTAATTACTTCAATTGTTTGATTGTGTTTTCCTGGAATTCTTTCAGGGATTTTTGTGATTCATCTCTATAGGCTTCTACTTGTTTATGTTTTTCTGCGTTTCTCTACGGGAGTTCTTTATGTCTTTCTTGAAGTCTTCCAGCATCATGATCAAACATAATTTTAAATCTAGATCTTGCTTTTCTGGTGCGTTTGGATATTCAGTGTTTGCTTTGGTGGGAGTATTGGGCTCCGATGATGCCCTGTAGTCTTCGTTTCTATTGCTTGGGTTCCTGCGCTTGCCTCTTGCCATCAGATTATCTCTGATGTTACTTTGTTCTGCTATTTCTGACAGTGGCTAGACTGTCCTATAAGCCTGTGTGTCAGGAGTGCTGTAGACCTGTTTTCCTGTTTTCTTTCAGCCAGTTATGGGGACAGAGTGTTCTGTTTTCGGGCGTGTAGTTTTTTCCCATCTACAGGTCTTCAGCTATTCCTGTGGACCTGTGTCTTGAGTTCATCAGGCAGGTCGCTTGGAGCAGGAAGGTTTGTCTTACCTGTGGTCCTGAGGCTCAAGTTTGCTCGTGGGGTGTTGCTTATGAGCTCTCCGTGGTGGCAGCAACCAGGAATATCTGTGCCGTTGTTTCTGGAGGCTTCTGTGCAACAGGGTTCCAAATGGCATTTGGTGTTTTCCTCTGGAGTCAAAGATGTGGGCAGAGTGTAGTCTCTTCTGGTTTCCCAGGTGTGTCTGCCTCTCTGAAGGTTTAGCTCTCCCTCCCACGGGGTTTGGGTGCAGAGAACTGTTTATCCAGTTGGTCGCTTCAGGTTCTGGGGGTGTCTCAGATGCAGCAGATTTTCTGCTCCTGTTCCCTTATCCAAGGGAACCCAGAGGCTGTATACAGTTTCCTCTTGGGCCAGGGATGTGAGCAGGGGTGGGCAGTGTTGGTGGTCTCTTCCGCTCTGCAGTCTCAAGAGTGCCCACCTGTCTCGGTGGTGAGCTCTCTCTCCCACGGGGTTTTTCGCCTTTCTTTTTTTTTTTTTAATATTTTGTTTTATTTTTCATTAGATATTATTTTTATTTGCATTTCAATTGTTATTCCCTTTCCCAGTTTCCTGGACATATGCCCTCTATCCCATCCCCTCCCCTTCTTCTATAAGGGTGTAATGCTTTCAGAGCACTGCACCCCTTCCTCTAGCTTCTCTAAATTACCTCCCCTTCTCCATTAAGTTCTGTAGAATCTTTGAGAGAGTGGTATGCAATCTTATTTAGAAATTTACATGAGTATTCATCAGTTGCATTACTTCTTTTGAGTATATTTCATCCCCTTTGTCTAGATTTTAACATTGTTTATCATTTCCCATGAAATTTAAATAATATGAATTAGATTGTGCATAATGTCTCTAAACAGCTATTATTTCATATTTTTTTCCTTTACTAATTAGGACATATGTATGTATATATACATATATATGTATAATTTTCTGTGTCTTGATTTCTCCATCTGTAAAAGGGAATTAATTAAATAGTGTTAGGAAGAATAAATTCATGCTTCTGAAGCTTTCCAGCACTTTTTGTTATTTAATAAATTCTATGCTGTATCATGAGATAATTATTTGGGTAATGTGAATACATTACTTGTGACCAAATATTTAAAACAGCATTTTCTACATTTTGAGAAAAAATTATGTACAGTATGTTAAATTATTGGTTGGATTAATAAATTCCAAAAGCTCCTTAGCCAAATCTCCTAACTAAAAGAAATATAGTTAGAAAACTTTTAGTTTAAGTAACTTTTGAAGTAAGCATTTTAGATTCATTAACACATCTCTAATAACACTAAGTAATATTTTAATGATTTATGTCACATAATTTGTCTGTCTCAAGGGAAGGTGTAATGGTTACCTACAAAGTATGTTTTATAAGAGAATCTAGCAGAGATATAGTAAATCAATTTTGAAAATAATTAATTTAGATCAAAGAAGTAAATGCATTTATTTTAGAATAAAGGAAAAATACATTTGAATTAAAATTTTATTTAATGAGTCAAAGGTTTGGGTTAATACAAGTGTCATATGAGGAATATTGTTTGCCATAGACAATTTTAGGATGATGTGGAAAAGTAGTGTTTTCTGAACTGAGCCTGTTACATAGAAAAAAAATATTTTCTAAATAATTGATATTATTTACCCCTTTATTGTTTATGTTTTTAACTTCAGTAGAATTTTAAATTATACTATAATTTTCATGTTTAGTTAAGAATTATCTCTGATTATAAACTGTAAATTTTAGGTTAATAAAATGAATATTATTAAAAGAAATTAATCATCTCAAATTATCGTCTTATTTCTTAAAAAGTATTTTGTGAATAATGAAGCAAATAACTAATTAAAAATCAGGTAGTCAAGAATGAAAGAGACCTAATTCATGAACTATTTCAGTCCCTTTATTTTTTTCAAAAGAGAAAAATAGGACATACTGAGTCAAAGATTTTATCAAAAATAAATCACTGTGTAATAAATATTATGAATTTTAGAAACTTATTTTTCTTAGTCCAATAAACTTCTACAATATTGTGATTTAATTATATTGCACCAAATAGTAAAACCTTTCTACTTTATACTAAAGAAACAGAATACAATTTTATATTAATCAGCTTTAAAAAGGTGAAGTTGATTATTATTCTTGATTAAACATGTGGTGGTTGGTTGATAATGACATACTGGAAATAAAAATAAACTAGTAAATGGAAATATAATGCTCATTTGACATTCTTAATTTTTGTAAAGACAGATATATTAATCAGGATATAACAGTCCTCGTTGTCTCTATTTTTTTATTTGTTTCACATTTATATATGCTTCCTATCTCTGTTCTGATGTTTCTTCAATTCATATTGAATCATTATTGGTTTACAAGTTTTCCATATTGTATCACTAAAGGATGGGATTTAAGAAGATTGCATAAAATAAAATAAAATAAAAAAACACTTAGTGAATACTCAATAGTTCTTCAACATCAATCAGAAAGAATATAGCCTTTATAAATTTTGAAATGGCAAATTTTCTTGTACATCTAAAATCCCTGTTATCTTCCAGAAGAAAACAAAGAAAAAGGAAAAAAAGAAAAGAAAAAAAGAAACGGTATAAAGGCTAAAACAAAAACAAAACATACAGTGTACTCTTGCTTGACAGTGTCTAACTCTTTTTATTTTTTATTGGTTGTTCATTTATTTACATTTTAAATATTATCCCCCCTTACCAGTTTTCCCTCTGCAAACTCTAGTCCCTGCTTCTGTGAGGGTGTTCCTCACCCACTCATCAACTCCCTTCTCACTGCTCTAGCATTTGCTTATGATGGGGCATTAAGCCTTCCAAGGACCAAGAGCCTCCCAATCCATTGGTGTAAGATAAGGCCATCCTCTGCTACACATGTAGCTGAAGCCATGGGTTCCTTCATGTAGATTCTTTGGTTGGTGGTTGAGTTCCTGGGTGCTCTGAAGGGGAGTCTGGTTGGTTGATATTGTTGTTCTTCCTATGGGGTTACAAACCCCGTCAGCTCCTTCAGTTCTTCCTCTGATTCATTCAATTGTGGTCCTCAAGCTCAGTCCAATGATTGGCTGCAAGCACCCACATTTGCATCAGTAAGGCTCTGGCCTAGCATCTCAGGAGACAGCAATGTCAGACTCCTATCAGCAAGCACCTCTTGGCTTTAGTTATAGAGACTAGATTTTGTGGCTGCATATGAGAACAACTCCAGGTGGGGCACTCTGGAAGGCCTTTCCTTCAGTCTCTGCTACACTCCTTGTCCCAGTATTTCCTTTAGAGAGGAGCCATTCTGGGTTAAATCTGTGAGAAGTGTGGGTGACCCCATCCCTCAACGGGGGCCATGCCTGACCTCTGAATATGGTCTCTATAGGTTCTCTTTCACCTTTGTTAGGTATTTCAGCTAATATCATCCCCGTTGGGTTCTGGGACCCTCCTTATTTCCTGGCGACTGGGACTTGCTGTTGGTTATCTCCAGTTCCCCATTCCCCATTGCTGCACATCTCTGTTCAATTTCCTGAACCCCATCTCCTACCATACCTGATCCTGCCCCTCTTTTTATACTCTCCCTCTCCTATATTCTTTAAAAATCCCTCCCAAATTCTACTCTGTTGCATATCCCTTGCACCCCATTCTTTGTTTTAAATTTTTATTTTTCTGTTATTTATGATTTACATTTCAATGTCTTCTTTTCTCCCTCCCAACCCTCTCCTCCCCTGCTTTATGAGGATGTTCTCTCCCAACCACCTCCATCTTCTAATTCCTCAACTTGCGGCATTCTCTTTACAATGGGGAAACAAACCTTCATAGGACCAAAGGCTTTTCCTCCTATTGATGCCAGGAAAGGCCCATCCTCTGCTACATATATGGCTAAAGTCATGGGTCCTTCTATGTGTACTCCTTGGTTGGTGGTTTAATCCCAGGAGCTCTGATGGGGTCTGATTGATTGATACTGTTGCTCTTCCTATGGTGTTGCATACACCTTTAGCTCCCTTCAGTCTTTTCTAACTCCCCTTGGGTCTCCTTTGTTTAGTTCAATGGTTAGTTCAATGTCCATCCTCATCTGCAGCAATAGGGGTTGTCACAGCTTTCAGGGGCACCATATCTGCCTCCGTCATCAAGCACTTCTTGGCATCATAATAGTGACAAGCTTTGGCGGCTGCATAGGGGATTGATCTCAATCTATAGGTTGTTTTTGTCCCTCTTGAATGACCTTTTCTTCAGACCCTGCTCCATTTTTTCCCTGTATTTCTTCCTGTGAGTATTTCATTCTCCTTCTAAGAAGGAATAAAGCATCCACATTTTGGTGTTTCTTCTTCTTGAGCTTAATATGGTCAATGAATTGTTTCTTGAGTATTCTGAACTTCTAGGCTAATATCCACTTATCAGTGAGTGCATACCATGTGTGTTCTATTGTGACTAGGTTACCTCACTCAGGAAGATAATTTCTAGTTCCATCCACTTGCCTAAGAATTTCATATAGTCATGGTTTCAAATAGATGAGCAGTAATCCATTGTGTAAATGTACCACATTTTCTGTATAAATTCCTCTGTTGAAGGATATCTGGGTTCTTTCCAGCTCCTGACTACTTTAAATAAGGCTTCTATGAACATAGCTGAGCATGTTTCCTTGTTATATTTTGGAACATCATTTGCCTATGGGTCTAGGAGTGGTATACATGGGTCTTCAGCTAGTACTATGTTCATTTTTCTGAAAAACCACCAGACTGCTTTTCAGAGTGATTGTACCAGCTTTCAATCCCAACATCAATGGAGGAGTGTTCTTTTTCTACATCCTCACCTGCATTGGCTGGGTTTTGATCTTAGCCACTCTGACTGATGTGAGATGGAATCTCAGGGTCATTTTGAGTGACAAAGGATGTTGAACATGTCTTTAGGTTCTTTTGAGCCACTCAATATTCACCAGTTGAGAATTCTTTGTTTAGCACTGTACCCAACTTTTAATAGGGTTATTTGGTTCTCTAGAGTCTACCTTCTTCTGTTCTGTGTTTATATAGGATATGAGCCTTCTATCTGATGTAGGTTAAGTAAGGATCTTTTCCCAACCTATAGGTTGTCGTTTTGTCCTATTGACAGTGTCTTTTGCCTTACAGAAGCATGTCTTTTCTTTTTGTTTCTTTTTTTAATCAATTAATTTATTTTTATTGGATTTTTTTATGTCTTTACATTTCAAATGTTATCTCTTTTCTGCCCTCATATCTGCCCTTCTCCCTCCTTCTTTGAAAAATGCTCCCACTCCTACCCACCCACTCTCAACCAATAACTCCCATCTCAACACAATGTCATTGCCCTACAATGAGGAAACAATCCTTCACAGGAACAAGAATTTCTCCTCCTATTGATACCAGTCATTGCCAGTCTTTGCTACATATGTGGTTAGAGCCATGGGTGCCTCCATTTGTACTCTTTGGTTTGTGGTTTAGTTCCTGGGAGAACATTTCTGTAAGTGCTTCTTAGTCATTTGAGATTTCTCTGTTGTGAATTTTTTAGTGAATCGTTTGTTTTTTTTTTTTGTTTTTTTGTTTTTTTTGGCTGGTTAATTTCTTGTGTTTTTTATATATTTTTAATATTATCCCTCTTTCAGATGTGAATTTCTAAAAGATTTTTACCAATCTGTAGATTGTTGGTTAGTCTTATTGACTATGACTTTTGCCTTTGAGAAGTTTTCCAATTTCATGAGGTCCCATTTATCAATTGTTGATCTTAGAGCCTGATCCATTGGAGTTCTATTGAGGAAATTTCTCCCTGTGCCCATGAGTTTGAGGTTTGTTCCCACTTTCCCTTCTATTAGATTAAGTGCATCTGGTTTTATGTTGAGGTACTTGATCCACTTGGACTTGAGTTTTCGTGTAAGGTAACAGATATGGATTTATTTTTATTTTTCTTCATACAGACTGCCAGTTAGACCAGCAACATTTATTGAAGATGCTTTCATTTTTTCCATTGTTTATTTCTGGCTCATTTGTCAAAGATCAAGTGTCTTTATGTGACTGGTTATATTTCTGGGTCTTCAATTAATTCTATTCCACTGATCAACCTCTGTACCAGTACCATGCAGTTTTTTATCATTATTGCTCTGAAGTATAGTTTGAGGTCAGATGATTATTCCCCCAGAAGTTTGTTAATTGTTAAGAATTGGTTTTGGTATTCAGTGGTTTTTAATTTCCAGATGAATTTGAGAATTGCTTTTCACATATCTTTGAGTAATTGTGCTGGGATTTTGATGGGAAATCACTTACATCTTATAAAATTGATCAATAAAACTTTGTTCCATTACAAAGGGGACATGATTTTTTTAATCCCTTCTAAATTTCAAGCTTTTTTAAATACATCCGTCAACTTTCTCAATAAACCATAAGGGCTTTTTATCTCAACCTTGTGGATCTAAGAATTAAAACTTTACACATAATGGAAAAAGGACCAGACTAACGAGAGGATACAGAGAGACTGTCCAAATTAACAAAATCAGAAATGAAGAGGGAGACATAACTACAGAATCAGAGGAAATGCAAAAAAACATCAGATCCTACCACAAAAGCCTATATTCAACAAACTGAAAATCTGCAGGAAAATGGACAATTTTAGATAGATAACAGATACCGAAGTTGGAAACGGTAACAGATAAACCATTTGAAATAACCCCATACATCCTAAAAGAAATAGAAGCAGCTCATTAAAGGTCTCCAAACAAAAAGAGCCTAGGTCCAGATGGGTCTAGAGCAGAATCTATCAGACCTTCATAGAAGACCCATACCAATACTATCCAAACCTATTCCACAAATTGAAACAAAGGAGGAAGTACTAAATTCTTTCATAGTTTCACAATTACTCTCATATACCTAAACCAGGACAAGACCCACAAAGAAAGAGAACTTCAGAGCAATTTCTCTTATGAATATCAACACAAAAATACTCAATAAAATTCTGGCAAACCAAATCCAAGAGCACATCAAAACAATCATCCACCATGATCAAGTAGGCTTCATCCCAGGCATGCAGGGATGGTTTAATATATGGAAAACCATCAACGTGATCCATTATATAAACAAACTGAAAGAACAAAACCACATGATCATTTCATTAGATGCTGAGAAAGCATTTGACAAAATTCACCACCCCTTCATGATAAAAGTCCTGGAAAGAATAGGAATTCAAGGCCCATACCTAAACATAGTAAAAGCCATATACAGCAAACCAGTTGCTAACATTAAACTAAATGGAAAGAAACTTGAAGCAATCCCACTAAAATCAGGGATTAGACAGGGCTGCCCAATCTCTCCCTACTTATTCAATATAGTTCTTGAAGTTCTAGCCAGAGCAACCAGACAACAAAAGGAGATCAAGGGGATACAGATTGGAAAAGAAGAAGTCAAAATATCACTATTTGCAGATGATATGATAGTATATTTAAGTGACCCCAAAAGTTCCAAAAGAGAACTACTAAACCTGATAAACATCTTCAGCAAAGTGACTGGGTATAAAACTAACTCAAATAAATCAGTAGCCTTCCTCTACACAAAAGAGAAACAAGCTGAGAAGGAAATTAGGGAAATGACACCATTCTTAATACCCCCAAATAATATAAAATACCTTGGTGTGACTTTAACCAAGCAAGTAAAAGATCTGTACAATAAGAACTTCAGGACACTGAAGAAAGAAATTGAAGAAGACCTCAGAAGGTGGAAAGATCTCCCATGCTCATGGATTGTCAGGATTAATATAGTAAAAATGGCCATTTTACCAGAAGCTATCTACAGATTCAATGCAATCCCTATCAAAATACCAATCCAATTCTTCAAAGAGTTAGACAGAACAATTTGCAAATTCATCTGGAACAACAAAAAACCCAGGATAGCTAAAACTATCCTCAACAATAAAAGGACTTCAGGGGGAATCACTATCCCTGAACTCAAGCAGTATTACAGAGCAATAGTGATAAAAACTGCATGGTATTGGTACAGAGACAGACAGATAGACCAGTAGAATAGAATTGAAGACCCAGAAATGAACCCACACACCTATGGGCACTTGATTTTTGACAAAGGAGCCAAATCCATCCAATGGAAAAAAGATAGCATTTTCAGCAAATGGTGCTGTTTCAACTGAAGGTCAGCATGTAGAAGAATTTAGATCGATCCATGCTTATTGCCCTGTACAAAGCTTAAGTCCAAGTGGATCAAGGACCTCCAGATCAAACCAGACACACTCAAACTAATAGAAGAAAAACTAGGGAAGCATCTGGAACACATGGGCACTGGAAAAAATTTCCTGAACAAAACACCAGTGGCTTATGCTCTAAGATCAAGAATTGAAAAACGGTATCTCATAAAACTGCAAAGATTTTGTAAGGCAAAGGGCACTGTTATTAGGACAAAATGACAACCAAAAGCTTGGGAAAAGATCTTTAACAATCTTACAACTGACAGAGGGCTTATATCCAAAATATACAAAGAACTCAAGAAATTAGACTGCAGAGAGAAAAATAACCCTATTAAAAATGAGGTTCAGAGTTAAACAAAGAATTGACAGCTGAGTAATGCCGAATAGCTGAGAAACACCTTAAGAAATGTTCAACATCTTTAGTCATAAGGGAAATGCAAATCAAAGCAACCCTGAGATTTCACCTCACACCAGTGAGAATGGCTAAGATCAAAAATTCAGGTGACAGCAAATGCTGGTGAGGATGTGGAGAAAGAGGAAAACTCCTACATTGTTTGTGGGATTTCAGACTAGTGCAACAATTCTGGAAATCAGTCTGGAGTTTCCTCAGAAAATTAGACATTGAACTACCTGAGGATCCAGCTATACCTCTCTTGGGCATATACCCAAAAGATGCCCCAACATATAACAAAGACACATGCTCCACTGTGTTCATAGCAGCCTTATTTATAATAGCCAGAAGCTGGAAAGAACCAAGATGCCCTTCAATAGAGGAATGGATACAGAAAATGTGGTACATCTACACAATGGAGAACTACTCAGCTATCAAAAACAAGGACTTCATGAAATTCATAGGCAAATGGATGGAACTAGAAAATATCATCCTGAGTGAGGTAACCTAATCACAGAAAAACACACATGGTATGCACTCATTGATAAGTGGCTATTAGCCCAAATGCTTGAATTACCCTAGATTCGCAGAACACATGAAACTCAAGAAGGATGACCAAAATGCAAATGTTTCACTCCTTCTTTAAAAGGGGACAACAATATCCTTTGGAGGGACTAGGGAGGCAATGTTTAGGACAGAGGCAGAAGGAATACCCATTCAGAGCCTGCCCCACTTTTGGCACATACATATACAGCCACCAAACTAAATAAGATGGATGAAGCAAAGAAATGCAGGCTGACAGGAATTGGATGTAGATCTCTTCTGTGAGACACAGCCAGAATACAGCAAATACATAGGCGAATGTCATCATTAAACCACTGAACTGAGAACGGGACCCCCGTTGAATGAATCTTAAAAAAGGACTGAAAGAGCTTGAAGGGGCTTAAGACCCCATATGAACAACAATGCCAACCAACCAGAGCTTCCAGGGACTAAGCCACTACCCAAAGACTATACATGGACTGACCCTGGGCTCCAACCTCATAGGTAGCAATGAATATCCTAGTAAGAGCACCAGTGGAAGGGGAAGCCCTTGGTCCTGCCAAGACTGAGCCCCCAGTGAACGTGATTGTTGGAGGGAGGGCGGTAATGGGGGGAGGATGGGGAGGGGAACACCCTTAAAGAAGGGGAGGGGAGGGTTAGGGGGATGTTGGCCAGGAAACCGGGAAGGGGAATAACAGATGAAATGTAAATAAGAAATACTCAAGTTAATAAAGTTGAAAAGAAAAAAAAAACTCTATGGACTGAGCATTGAAGGCAAACATGACTTTCTAATTATATCCAGTGTCTTAGTAGGTTTAGAAGCAATCATTCTACCATATCGATGTATAATGTACATAACCTCAATTTATCATTGTCTGTGGTACCTTGATTTTGGTTTTCTCTATCTGGGCATGAGTTGAAGGAAACTCAATAATAAGAGATTACAATGATTTTTTGAGAGCTATTTTCTCATTTTGTGCTATAGCATTCTTTAGACACTCAGTAGGAGGTTATTGTCTTCAGTGACAACCAAGCTCGATATCTATTGAAAATTTCCCTCTTTCCCTTAACAATCTGATCTGTTGTCTTGGATTTCTAATGATATCAGTAATTACATCAGAGTAATCATGACTTTATTTGGTTTAACGGAACTGAAAATGAACTTACCTCAAGAACACTGGGAAAACAGTAGATCTCTAGAATGTTCCACTAGCTAGGATTGGAGTTAATAGCCCAAAATAATGCCTAGAATTGTGACTATAGATTTGATGCAGGAAAATCACCTACTGATTGAGTCTACAATGGAAAAAACAAATATCAATGATATCAAGCTCAAATCTTATCCTTGAATCTGGTGTGTGAGTGAAACGTGTGTAGGGGTGCTTTAAGGAACAATTCTTGTCTATATTTATTCTCTACTGTGGATGTAATGGTTAGAGCTTAATCACATGCTAGCCTGAAGCTTTAAATGCAGTCATAAAACCATGTAGCTAGCATCTTCAATTACTATAAGAAGAGGCAGGCTCTGTCTCTGAAGGAAAGGATTTTCATAATTTTGGTATGGGTTCATAATTTACTGTTGGTTGATACATGAGGATCACAGTGAAAAAATAACTCACCTATGTACATTCACACATTCACACACACACACACACACACACACACACACACACACACACACAGACAGACAGAGAAAAACAGAGACAGAGGGACAGAGATTCACAGATACATAGTTATGATGCATGTACATGCATGTGTGAATATATGAATATGCACATTGATTTACTCATGAATGTTTGTATAGGGGAGACAGGTAGTTAGGCTGTTATAACATCATAATTCATGATTTTAAATCCTTTCTTGTTTTGACATTTTTCAATAATTTTGAAAGGTCATTCTACTTAAAAAGGAAATTTAGAGCATTTATTTTAAGGTAAATTAAATGAAACATAAACATAAAAAGTAACACCAGCACTAAAGTAAGACATTCAAAATGATAACTTCTTTTGAAAGAGTTATGAAAATAGTTTTTGGCTTAATTTATTATTAACAGAATATTTTGTTTAAGAAATTATTCCAAATAAATGTTTTACAATACTGTTGCTTTTCCAGACAAAATAAACAACTTATAAATTGTAAGGAAATGTTTTCTGATATTCTCCATATATAATATGTTAATTATAAATTAGATTAAAAGATGAATTGATAGAGTCAGAAATAAAACAATTATATTTTTGTCACTAGGAATAATATTTAAATTTTATATTTAAGAAGTTTTTGAGTAACATATTCTGGATAACAAATGAGTTAATTTTTGAAAGTGAGACATATGAAAGTTGGCAGCATGTTTTGTTTAGAATTTGAAATAAGTAATCAAATTACTTAATTATAAATTTTGAGTGAGTGACACATGCCAGTATATAACTTTTATAATCTCTGATAATTTAATGTACATAGTATGTGAAGAGAAGTTTAAACTACTTACACAATTTCTGCATTATGCAGCTGAAATAATTAAAGCCAATGTGTAACAATAGAGATACTCATGTTTATCTTATCACTATTAATAGACAAGTGATGAAACTATCATATGTGTTCATCAGCAATTTAATGGATAAAAATGTTGTTCTGTAAACATAATGGAGTAATGTTTGTCAATCACTAAGAATGAAATAATCTTAATTTCAGCAAAGTGCATGGACCAGAAGATAATCATGCTACATAAACTTAACCAGAATTCAAAATATATTGTTTTCATATGTGTAATTTTAGGGTATTGGTGGTGGAACATAGAAGCAAAAAGAAGAATTTTAAACATGTGAAAAGGGAAATGAGGGAGGAAATAAGAGAAGAGCATAGAAACTATGATGTTGATAAAAACAATGTTCATATGTTTGAGTGCTAATGATATCTTGCACATTATCTGTAACAACTAACACCCAAATTAATCTGTTTTTGAAAGCAAAATCAACAATAAATGCAATTATAAAAATTAAAATCTTTCCAGGTTACTTAAATATGCATCAAGATAAATCTGAAAATGATGTTTATGACTATAAGATCATTCATCTCTTCCAAAGACAAAATTAATATATTAATAACTATGGCACAAAGCATAGAGTTTTAAGCTTAAATAAAGAAAAGAACATATAAGCTACACCATGAAAATTTTCCTCAAAACGGAACCAGTGTTGATATAGGTGCTAAAATTCAAGTTGAGAAAAATGAAAACATCAAATTATGCTCCATATTCTTGAAAAGATTAATGTTGAGATAGAACTACAATAAATGGTCAAATAGAACTAATGAAAGTTATAGTATTCAAGAATAAAAATAATTTATTAGATAATTGAGGATAGTGGTATATACAAGTAATCAGAGCATTTAGGACATGGAGGCAGGGATATCAAGAATTTAAGCATTTCCTCAGCTACCCACAGAGTCTGAAGACAATTTGGGCTATATATGACCTTATAGCAATCAAACAAATATGATTAATGATATCAACAGATCATTGAATGTAGCAACAAAATATTTTTAGTGTTTGAGGCTAAGAGATAATAGAAGTATCAAACTTTTACTCACTGCCAATCTCAGACAATTTAAAGAAATGTACTCAGGATATTTTTATATTTTAGATGTAGATTTAGTGAAGGTCTTTTCCCAATCCGTAGGCTGTAATTTTGTCCTATTGCCTTACAGAAGCTTTTCAGTTTCAAGAGCTCCCACGTATCAATTGTTGATCTTAGACGTGAGCCATTGGTGATCTGTTCAGGAAATTTTCTCCTGTGCCAATGTATTCAAGGATATTTCCCAATTCCGTATCTGGTTTTATGTTGAGTTCTTTGATCCACTCATATTTGATGTTTGTGCAGGTTGATAAATATGGATGAATTTGCATTTTTCTATATGCAAACAACCAGTTAGACCAGCACCACTTGTTGAAGATGCTTTCATTTTTCCATTGTAAAACCTTGGTTTCTTTGTCGAAAATCTAGTGTCTGCAGGTGTATGGGTTTATTTCAGGAGCTTCAATTATATTCTATTAAACAACTTGTTTGTCTCTGTATCAATATCTTGGTTTTTATGACGATTGGTCATAGTAACTCACCTACAAAGCTTTCTGACCCAAAATTTCTCCTGTCATATTAAATGTGGGGACAAAAATGGAGCAGAGACTGAAGGAATGGCTGACCAATAGCCAGTCCATGTTGAGATCCATTCCATGAAAAGGCACCAATTACTTACCCTATTATTGATGCTATGTTGTGCTTGCAAAGAGGAGCCTAGCATGGCTTTCCTCTGAGAGATACTACAAGCAGCTGACTGAGACATGCAAATACTCACAGCCAAACATTGACTGGAGGTCAGGCACTCCTATGGAAGGATTAAGGGAAGGATTGAAGGGAGTGAAGGGGATGGTAACACCATAGGAAGCCCAAGAATGTCAACTAACCTGTACCCATGGGAGCTTCCAGACTGGAGTCTCAAGCAAAAAAGTATACATGTGGAGGTGAGGCCTCTGCACTTATGTAGTAGAGGGCTTTCTTGATTGACCTGTGTGTTAGAGGATGTGCCTGATCATATAGAAACATGATATGCCAGGGTGAGGAGATACATGAGGGTACACTCTTAGAGTCAAAGGGGAGGGGAGAAGGGGGAAGAACTCTGAAAATGGCAAGTAGAATAGAGGACCATATTTGGATGAAAATAAATAAAATTAATAATAAAAAAGAAATATATTTAGTATGACAAACCAACATCCCAGGGGATAAGTTAAAGGACACTACTTCTGGACATAGAAAGAATTAAAATGGTGCTTGAAATTTTTGAGCCTTCTGAGTTGAAAGTTTCAAGACCAGGCCATACAGCTATAGTCTCTCACTCTCAAATTTTGATGGCATATTAAGATTGTAGGGGAATTTCCCTTTGTTTTTTGAGTGCGGTATGACATTTTGAGGAAATAACCTTCTGTTTCTTTCATTAGTTCACCATATCTCAAAATCAGTAGTTAGAAGCTTACCTAGCCTGGGGCCAGGAATTCATGTGTAAGCTTGCATCTATGTGTTTGTGTGTATGTGTGTGTTTGTGTGTATGTATGTGTGTATGTCTGAGAGAGAGACAAAGACAGAGACACAAAGAAACAGAAAGACAGACAGAGATAAAGACAGAAATAGACAAAAAGAAAGAGAAACCCACCACATATAATAGCCTAAGGTAAAGGTTCATTATTATGTGACATGCATAGGAAGGCTATGCCCCAATAATTCTGCAAGTTCTTTTTCATATTCAGTTCTCCTGCCCATTTGGGAAGATGTTTCAGTGTAGTGCCTAGGTTTAAACTCCTCATAGTATTTTAGATGCAAATACAGATTTGTGTAAATAAGGAGTGTAGTAGCTGGTTTTGTGTGACAAGTTGACACAAGCTGGAGGTATCACAGAGAAAGGAGCCTCAGTTGAGGAAATGTCTCCATGAAACCCTGCTGGGAGGACCCAGCCCACTGTGGGTGATTCCATCCTTGGGCTGGTAGTCTTGGGTTCTATAAGAGAGAATGCTGAGCAAGCCAGGGAGAAGCAAAAAGTAAGTTACTTTCCTCTGTGGCATCTGCATCAGCTTTGTGGATGCTCTACAGGAGCTTGGTATATAATGTTGATAACATTGTAGAAGATGGAGGCCTGGCTTGTGAAATTTCAGAGGGAAGATTGAAAATCTTATCAGGGCTTTTGCTATTTTGGCTGTGAAGATTCTGTGGTTTTGATTAACAGTGGGCTGAAGAGTCAGCTGTGATTAACAATATACCAGATCTACTGAAGCAAATCATTTGCATTACTGGGACTATTGATTCTGATCAGCTGGAGCTAAAATGTTGGTGGTGATTAAGAAGAGAACAGCATCATTGAGGTGACATCCTCTGGGAATTATTCTCTGAGAGCAGAAAGAGGCTGTGTTCCATAGATAACTAAGGTTGTACCTCCTGCTGTGGTTGGACTTGGTAATGTATAGGAGTCACCCAGGTGTGACTAGTTTTGAAGGCATTAAGGGGTCATGAAGAGCAGGTAAGGTTTGATACTGTGAGAGGCCATGGACGGCCATTGGTGAAGGTACAGTCTCAGTTGAAATTGATGGCCCAGGTAATGTAAAGGAGTTGAGGATTTGCACCATGGAGAGTGCCTATGAAAGGCTATTGTTGAAACCTAGTTGCATCAGAAGATAGCAGTGTTTTGGAGATGCCAGTACCATGATATGATCGCCAGGAACAGTAGCAGTAGTGGAGTACAGGCATCTGGATCCTAGAAGACAAATTGCAACAAAGGACAGAGCTTTGCAAGGGACCAGCACCTGCTTGGGTCTTCTTTCCTGTTGTTTCTTCTTGAGACAGCGGAGGGAGAAGAGTGTGAGCAGAGGGTAAGACTTTGTCTTACATTGTCTTACGGGATACTTAGTATTATATAATAACAAGTTTACTTATCTAAGTCTAAATTACTATGATACTATAGCTGATTTACTGATCTATGGCTAAGTAACTATGCTATGCTACTGTAGCTGACCCACCTTCTGGATTCCTTGCAGATCAGAAACTGCAGCCTCTGGCACTTAGCACCTCATTCTAAAATAGCAGGAGATAACGTAAAGGATTTTATCCCAGTTTTGTCCCTATGCATCTTGCTTGTCAGGCTAGGGGAAAGTTTGGAGCAGTAATGTTCTATTGAACCAAGAGAAGTGAATAGTGCTTGCAGAAGGAAAAACCTTTACAAAGGCAAATATGCATAAACTTACATAAACTTATGAAAGTTCATATACTGATTCATGAATGTGCATTTATACATTTCTACTTTTCTCAGTTGGACTCTACTTACATGCATTCTCACAATTACATTCTTACAAATACACATGCATACATCCTCACAATTACATATGTACACACACATCCATACTTACATATGCATATAGAGTAAAAGTCCAAGCACTGATACAGAAAGGACTCACTCATTCTAGATGAAAAATGAGATCCAATCTTTATTGCATAGAGAAAGAAAAGGCTTCTACCCTTTTAATGCTGAATGAATTAACCCCAAGTTTGTAAGAAAATAGGCTTGTTCCTTTTAATAAGATTAAGCCTGCCTTGTTACTAAGAAAAGATGTATTCTATCACATGGAAAGGGGAAGCCTGTCTGCTCCTTCTGCTCCCTGCAGCTTCTTGTTTTTTCCTCTTTCCTTCCACATTCTGCACATTGCTCTCTTAGTGTTCTATGTTACCTATAGTCTCTAAGTATTCCACTCTGCATTCTCCGTCAAATCTTGCTCTCTCTTCCTGCTAAGATGTCTTAATAATGTTTTTACTCTCAATGCCTTTTCTCCCAATGTTATGCTTATACTTCTAAGTTCTTCTTGAGTTCAGTTCTGTCTAAAAAGTGTTCTGTCTAAATACTTCTCCTCAGCTCAGTCCCTCTCTCAGTTTGGTTTTTTCTCAGCCCAGATCTGCTTAGCCCCATTAGCTCAGTTTTCCTTCAGTTCAGTCCTTCTGAGCTCAATTCTGACTCTTTGTCCTCAGCACTTAAACATCATTCAGAATACATGATCACGTGTTACAAAGTTCATCACAAGTTAACACAAAAACATCAAATCATAAATTGAAATAGTAGTTTAAAACAGAGTATGTTTACATACATATTCATTAGGAGTAATTACCTGGGTAAACATCCATCACATCACTCAGCTCCACAGGTTCTCTGAAGGTTTAAAACTATAAGTTATTAGTGACGTTTTGTACAGATAAACTCAGTCAATATTTTATCATCTGTCCTAGCACCTATAATAAATCGTTAGTTCCCTTTTCGTGACCTTTGGTTATTTGTGTTACAACCTCTTGGAATGTTCTCTGAGTAGGAGTAATTCTGCTGACCATCTAAGAGCAATTAACTGGTGACACTTGGGAGACTGGCAGAGTTCTCACTCCAGTTTTGACTATCAGAAAAAGACTTAATAGCGGTCTCACTATGAAAGAGCTTAATAATCACTCATAATTTTAGGAATTCTTATAGGACCATATTAAGACTTATGAAGTCATCTATTTGTCTATATAGCAGCACTACAAGACAGTACATCTTAGTAGATAAGCAGAGATATGCTCAAAGTGATGTGCTATTACTTAATGAGTGTTAAATGTGTTTAATAATAATAGGTAAAAAACTTTTTAATAGCAGGAATCTTTACTAAAATGAATCACCTACATCTTCCTTAAAAAGGGTAAAATTGTCACAGAGTATATAATAATCTGAGGCAGGCCATCTCAGGATCATCACCTGCTAGTTATTAGCTTGTCCTGTTATGGCTCCTGACAGACTTGGAGAAGCGACTCAAGCCCTTGGGAGAGCTTAGAGGATTGTGAGTAGATCTCAGACTTTGGACTGTTGGACCTTGATTTTGCTTTTGATTGTGACTGTGCCCTGATATTTTTACTTCTAGAAGTAAGAAAGTACTTTAGTGGAGTCCACACAGTTAAGAGAGCTGAATTAAAAAAAAAAAAAAAAAAAAAAAAAAAAAAAAAAAAAAAAAAAGATATTGGATATTTTAAAGGGATTGAACTTTTAATATGTAAAGATTGTGGGACTCTTAAAATTATTCAGATCTTGGGGATGAATAATAAAGTAAACAATGAGGCTTAATAGTGACATGTTTGTATGTCAAATTGATAAGGGGTCAATTGTTCTGGCTGGTTTTGTATGTCAACTTGACACAAACTGGAGTTATCACAGAGAAAGGAGCCTTATTTGAGGAAATGCCTCCATGAAACCCAGCTGTGAGGCACTTTTTTCAACTAATGATCAAGGGATGAGGAACCAGCCCATTGTGGGTGTGCTGTCCCTGGGCTGTTAGTGCTATAAGAGAGCAAACTCAGCAAGCCAGGGAAAAGCAAGCCCTAAGAAACTTCCCTCCATTGCCACTGCATTGGCTCCTGCTTCCTGACCTGCTTGAAGTCCAGTCCTGATTTCTTTGGTGATGAACAGCAATATACAAAGTGTAAGCTGAATAAACTCTTTCCTCCCCAACTTACTTCTTGATCATGATGTTTTGTCTCGTATAAAAACCCTGATTAAGACAGGAGCTAAGGCCTAAAAATTTTAAGGACTTTAAAAATGTAAGAAATGGGGGTTGGGGATTTAGCTCAGTGGTAGAGCGCTTGCCTAGGAAGCGCAAGGCCCTGGGTTCGGTCCCCAGCTCCGAAAAAAAGAACCAAAAAAAAAAAAAAAAAATGTAAGAAATGTTTCTTCTCTAAATGTTGTCTTACCTTGAGGAGGTAATTTTGAAAATGTCACTCATTAGGGTTAATTTTGACACAAAAAAATTTGGTAAATACTGTATATCTGGTAAATACATGTAGTGTGTTTTCTATTATCAAGGGATGTGATAATAATGGTCTGATAAATTCTAATAAAGAATGAAAACAATTTGAAAAGTTCAAAAGGCATTAACTGATTCATCAAAGATTACACTTAGAAGGAGCTACATGAATTCGTTAACTAAGCAGTGTCAATTCTAATGACCTTTAGTAAAGGATAGAAAGGGATGAATAGATATCTCATGTCATAAAGTGTTTATTTTGCAAGTGTGATTACTAGCTTTGAAATCAAGAGTCCATGTGTATGCTTATAATCTCTGAGCTGAGAATATGGACAAAGGAGATCTATAAAGCAGTAGGAAATGAGCAGATGAATTGTGTCATTGATCAGACAATTTAACAGATAATAAGAGTTCCTGAGGAATAACAGCAAAGATTATAATCTGGCTTATACTACTTGTACATATGTACATACACATGTGTAGAAGCTAGGTATATATTTTCTTTAGGTTCACTTTATGTGTCTAAATCAGTTACTCCTGTATTGTTAGAAAGCTATTTCTTTTTTGGGATTATAACATAATTACATTACTTCCTCCTTTCATTTGATTCTCTTTGGCTTTCTATATACTCTTCACTTCTCTCTTTGAAATTCATGTGGCCTCATTTTTAATTAATTGTTACTGGTCATATATATATATATATATGACTTATTCTGTATAACTAAATTGTATATATTTTTTCAAGGCTGAATACTTGGTATTAGATAACCTATTGTTGTGTTCTACCCTGGGGAAGACTATTTCTCGTACTCAGGAATCTTTTGTTGCCTATAGGGCATAGTGTACTTTGATGCTTCATAGTCTTTCTGCTGTCCCCTGCATCACACCTATGATTGCTGTTATTGTTAAATTTATGTTTATACAATCATATATCAATAAATAAATGAATTTATTACTTCTCATCAAGAAAATATATATTAATACAGAGGAAAATCAATACAGAAAATCACAAGCAAACAAAAATGCAGAATTGAGAAGTCAGGTCACAAAAGATACATCTACAATATAAGTCCTGATTCTAAGTTCCACAAAGCACTGAGTAAGTGGAGAGAGAAATACTAAAAGAGCCAATAGAATCAAGGATATTTTGTAAGGTCAGATCTCTTAGGAATGTCAGAAGCCCTAGACAGATTAAAAAGTCAAAAAAAAAGGAGGTCGAATGGATACAAATTGGAAAGAAAGGAGTCAAAATATCACTCTTTGCAGACAATATGATAGTATACTTAAGTGAGTCCAAAGCTTCCCCCAGAGAAATACTAAGCCTGATAAACAACTTCAGCAAAGTGGCTGGGTATAAAATTAACTCAAACAAATCAGTAGCCTTCATCTACTCAAAGAATAAAGAGGATAAGAAAGAAATTAGGGAAAAGACACCATTCCCAATAGTCACAAATAATGTAAAATACCTCTTGTGACTCTAATCAAGCAAGTGAAAGATCTGTATGACAAGAATTTCACGTCTCTGAAGAAAGAAATTGGAGAAGAGCTCAGCGGACAGAAAGACCTGCCATGCACATGGATTGGCAGGATTAACATAGTAAAAATGTCCATTTTGCCAAAAGTAATCTACAGATTCAATGCAATCCCCATCAAAATTCCAACTCAATTCTTCATAGAGTAAGAAAGAGAAGTTTGCAAATCCATTTGGAATGACAAAAACTTCTGGAGAGTGAAAACTTTTCTCAACAATAAAAGAAATTGTGTGGGAATCACAATCCCTGATCTCAAGCAATATTACAGAGTAATAGTGATAAAAAACTGTATGTTATCAGTACAGAGAAAGCCATGTATAGCAATGGGATAAGATTGAGATTCAGAAATGAACCCAAACACCTATGGTCACTTGATCTTTGACAAAGGAACTAAAATCATCCACTGGAAAAAAAGATAGCATTTTTCAGCAAATGGTGCTGGTTCAACTGGAGGTCAACATGTAGAGGAATATGAATTAATCCATTCTTCTTGTCCTGTTCAAAGCTTAAGTCTAAGTGGATCAAGGACCTCCACATAAAACCAGATAAATTCAAATAGAAGAAAAAATTGGGAAGAATCTCAATCACATGGGCACTGGGGAAAATTTCCTGAACAAAACAACAATGGCTTATGCTGTACAATCAAGAATTGACAAATGGGACCTCATAGAACTGCAAAGGATTCTGCAAGGGCAAGGACACTGTCACTAGGACAAAATGCCAACCAACAGATTGGGAAAAAATCTTTATCGATCCTATATCAGATAGAGGGCTAGTATCCAATATATACAAAGTACAGTAAAGTTCCTACTCATTATTTTTATTTGGATATTTAATTTTTTTCTCTATATTCATTAACATTTATTGCAGAGGAGTTCTAGTAGGCTTTCCAGTACATTATATTTTACAAAGTGTGTTATATGGAGATAGGTGTGAAAAGATTATTCCCTTGAAGTCAATAGGGCTATTAGATAGTCAGCAAACTTCAGCACAAGTGTTTTGTTGACATATGGAACTATTTTCCTGAAGTGCTAATTATTTGTGGTTGCCACAGTATAAGTTATTGAAGTGTTAATTTGTGTGTGCTTTCGAGACTCTACCACCCCCACTTCATTATGTTAGTCAAGGTTTCATCTTAATTACTTTATTGAAGATTCATATTATGTGTAAAGCTAGAATCAGAATTTTTCGTACCCCTGTGCTCTTCAATTTATTTTGTAAAGGATGAATGTTCTGCCTGAAATAAGAAAGGAAGGAGGTAAAGAGATAGGAAAGAAGACAGAATGTGTAGGGGGGGCTCCTTTATGATTTCCAGAGTACGTTTTCAGGGTTTGAGGAACATACTTTCTTGAATATACTGGAATCTAGAAACCATGAGATATCCTTATGTAACACAAAATTTGGAATCTTATCACTACAATATATCCATATGCACTTATTTCCAGAGGATAAAGTAAGATTTAATAAGTATTATTTATGCAAGATGAGAAGAGTAAAAATGTTTTGTTGAGTAAAAACATGTGGTGAGATTCATGTATCTGCTATACATTTTTCATTTATTAAGATTTAAAAATATATATGTATAAAAATAAATAAATAAATCAGAGCCAGTAGAGCCAGTGTAGTAAAGTCAGCACATATAAAATGAACCTAAGAGCTAAACAAAGACATATCTGTATTTAAGGACTGCATTATACTTAGGATTGTTATATACCTGTAGAGTGCTCATATAAGCCTAGAAAGGAAAGAAGGAGAGAGATTTCCCAATGATGACACACTGATGTTGAGTTTATTTTTCGCATAGTATAATAGGATCTTATAATATAGTTAAATTATATTTAAAATAAATATATGTGTACATTAATGCCTACATAAAATTAAACAAGCAAATGGGACCCCATTAAATTGTAAAGCTTCTGTAAGGCAAAGGATACTCACATTAGGAAAAAACAGCAGCCAACAGATTGGGTAAAGATCTTTACCAATCCTACATCCCATAAAGGGTTAAATATCCAATATATCCAAAGAACTAAAGAAGTTAGACTCCAGAGAGTCAATTAACCCTATTAACAATGGATTACAGAGCTGAATAATTGATTCTCACCTGAGGAATATCGAATGTCTGAGAAATGCCTAAAGAAATGTTCAATATCCTTAGTCTTCAGGGAAATGCAACCCTGAGATTCCACTTCACACCAGTCAAAATGGCTAAGATCAAAACTCAGGTGATAGCAGATACTGTCAAGGATGTGGGGAAACTAGAGCACTCCTCCATTGTTGGTGGGATTGTAAGCTTGTACAATCACTCTGAAAATCAGTCTGGAGAATCCTCAGAAAATTAGAGTACCTAAGGACCCAGCTACACCACTCCTGGGCATATACCCAAAAGATGCTCCAAAATATAGCAAAGACATATGCTCCACTATATTGATAGCAGCTTTATTTATAATAGCCAGAAGCTGGAAAGAACCTAGAAGTCCCTCAACAGAAGAATGGATACAGAAAACGTGGTACACTTATACAATGGAATACTACTCAGCTATTTAAAACAATTACCATATGGAATCTTTAGGCAAATTGATGTAACTGGAAAATATCATTCTTAGTGCGGTAACCCAGTCACAAAAGAACACAAATGATATGTACTCACTGATAAGTGGACATTTTCCCAAATTTTGAATACCTAAGAAAAAATTCACAGATGATAAGAAGCACAAAATGAAGAAATACCCAAATGTAGATACTTCATTCCTTCTTAAGGACATACACAATAATCACCAGAGGAAATAAATGGTCAAAGAGTGGTGCAGGGACTGAAGAAAAGGTCATCCTGAGACTGCCCCACCTGGGGATCTCGATCCCATATGAAACCACCAAACCCAGTCTCTATTGTTGATGCCAAGAAGTGACTGCTGGCAGGAGCCAGACATGGGTGTCTCCTAAGAGGCTTGACCAGACCCATAGTGATACAGATCAGGATGGTTGCAGCTAACCATTGGACTCAACAAGGGGACTCAATGGAAGAGTTAGAGAAAATACTGAAAGTGCTGAAGGAGTTAGCAACACCATAGGAAGATCAATATCATCTACCCAACCCTACCGGAGTTCCCAGTGACTAAACCACCAACCAACGAGTCCACAAGAATGGACCCATGACTCCAGCCACATATGTGGCAGAGGATGGCATTGTCCAGTATCAATGTGAGGAAAAGCCCTTGGTCCTTTGAAGGCTTGTTTCCCCAATGGCAGCATAATGCCAGTGCATTGAGGTTGGAGTTGGTGTGTGGGAATGGGAGCACCCTTACAGAAGAAGGGGGAGGTAGGTGGGGTAGAGGAGAGGGGAGAAAGGAAATAGAATTTGAAATGTAAATATATAAAATATCTAAGAAAAATAAAAGTATTTAAAAAATAAAAAGGAAATAAACAGCAGACCTCACATAACTTCATTAGTTTTGTCCAAAGTATTACATTGTTAGTGTACATAAATTATCAGTCATTGTCCACGATCTTTGTGTTTTCATAAACCAATCGAGTTACTTCAGGAGCAAGGCGACATAGGCATCTATGTGAATATTTTGGTTTGTACCTCCCCCAAAAGTAATACATCACATTGCTAATAAAATGGAATTACATTGGAATTTCAAACACACACACACACACACACACACACATAGAGAGAGAGAGAGAGAGAGAGAGAGAGAGACACAGCCCTCACATATCCACAGCAACACACATTGCAATACACCACCACGCGCTCCCACTTGCTATTTACTATTTAATAACATAAAATAATATTGCATTAAATCATACCATTGGAAGAGTTTTAGATTTACAGTTTAAATGCATTATGTATATATCCTTGGGTTTATAATAAATGAGGGTATCTATCCTAACAGTTTTTTTTTACCTATTAGACTGAAATTCTATAGTGTCCTGGTTTGCTTTTCACCATTGAGATGAAGAACAAAACCAAAACCAACTTGAAATGAAGTTTATTTGGCAGATGCATCTTGGTCACATACCATCATCGAGGAAGTTATGGCAAGAACTCAAGTAAGGGCAGAAGCAAAGGCAATGGAAGGCACTGATTATTGGCTTTCTTTTGGGATCACATTCAGTTATTTCCCTTATATCTCCTAGGACCAGTGACACAGAGGTGGCTCTGTTCTGAGTGGACTGAGCCCTTCTAAATTAAATATTAATAACGAAAATATCTGACAAATTGGCAGTAGACCAAATGAAGATATTGTCTTTTGATTTTCTTTTTTTATTAATTTTTTATCACTTTAAATTTTATGTTGTTCTCTATGACCCTTTGCCTCTTTTGTTTTCTAATAGAAGTTTTCTAAAGATACCTGAGTATTTTTCACCCCACAGCTAAGAAATCTCTCTTGGTATAACTCTTGTAACAATTCAGATGAAAATTTGGCTACAGTAGAAGGAATGCTTTTTCTTGACAAAAATCTTGTTCCTGTATATACTCTAATTTTATTCTAAGTGTATTATTTGTAGAAAGTTGGATTTTTTTGTGGTCTGTTTATTTATATGGATAGTGTCTCATGTGGCCCAGGTTAACCTCTAACTTGCTTTGTGGCTAGGGTAGATAGATTTAAACCCCTGATCCTTTTACCACCATTTCCAGAGTGCTGGAGTTAGAGACATGGTGAACAGACCTTGCTGAAACCAGCCTTTTAAATTTAAAAAAACAACCCTGAGATTTCACCTCACACCAGTGAGAATGGCTAAGATCAAAAACTCAAGTGACAGCAAATGCTGGCGAGGATGTGGAGGTAGCAATGAATATCCTAGTAAGATCACCAGTGGAAGGGGGAAGCCCTTGGTCCTGTTAAGACTGAACCCTCAGTGAGCGTGATTGTTGGGGAGGGGCAATGGGGGAGGATGGGAGGGGGAACACCCATAAAGAAGGGAGGGGTTAGGGGGATGTTGGCCAAGAACCTGGAAAGGGAATAACACTCGAAATGTAAATAAGAAATACTTAAGTTAATAAAAAAAATGCAGTAGATCGATGTATGATTGATAGGTAGATAGATGATAGATAGATGATAGGATGGGTAGATCAAGAGATAGATCAATAGATAGAGTGAAATTACACCACAATGGGTGATAATGTTCCTCTAAAGACTTCATATACTATCTAACTAAAACCCCAGTGCCAACTATGAGAAATCTATGGGATCCAAAAGACTTCCAAAGTAATACAGTTGATCGCCATCAACCTTGGTTGCTACTGCCAACTTAAAGCAGATCGAAGCCTATTTCTGAAGACACCGTACACTTCAGACCCAAGACTTTGTGTCATTGATCTGGAACTGTCTTGGAATCCTCCCCTCTTAGCACTAGCTCTCATAGTATCAGAAGGCACTCTGCAAGACACCAAGGGAGAAAGGAATCAGTGGTCATACCCAGCTGTAAAGCCTTTAAACCACAAGAATGATCATCCTGGCAAGATAGTCCCAGTGGTTAAATAGTGGTACTTTTTGGCATAACCAACAGCTGTCTCATTTTACTTAAAGCCCAATCAACAGGAAGGGATTTATGCCTGATACTGTGAAGTCCACCAACTACTCATGGCTAATGAAGTCATAGACCCTAAAGGAGAACATGTTGTCATTTTTCTAAACTAATTTAATTACTGACTGGGTGCTAAATATGTGACTTTATATCCAGAGATGTGTTGCTCTCACACTTCGTCAGATAAACTTTCCACAGCATTGACAGCTACTGCAGAGACGCACTACTTGTCAAAACTCAGAGAATAAATGACTGTGAGGTGTCCAATCACAACTGGCACATCTGTAGTAGAGCTCCATATTTCTAGGACTCCAGGGAATGTTATGCACAAGGTGGCAGAGAGATTGTAAAGATCCAGAGGACCAGGTCATCTGCTGAGAGAGAGTGAATTCCAGATCGAACAGGGAAGCTCTGACAATGGAATCTCAACAATATAGTTTCATAAACAAGACCTACAAAACGACAACCATGTTAACGTATAGTAGCAAACCAAGATGGCACCAACTGCAAGTGTGACTTTTCTTCTTGTCTTGAATATATAGAAATAACCTCAAATTTCCACACAAACCTCATAAGCTTCAGAGTATGAATTTATATTCTAGGGGTATTGAATGATTTGGGGAAGGTTAGACAGGCTTCCTCTGTGTAGCCTTGGCTGTTCTGGGACTTGCTCTACAGAGCAGTCTGACCTCTAACTCAAACAGACTCACTTGCCTCTGCCTCCTTAGTGCTGGGCTCAAAAGTGTGTGCCAGCACCAGCCAAAATCAAATGATACTTAGTTTTGTCCTCCCCACTTTATTTCAATCTTTTCCTGATATGACAGATTAGAAAAACCTAAACAGGCTCATACACTATTGTTTAGCTTACCTCTATTTTTAAAATTGTTTTAATTTTCATAATGGGTGTGATTTTGAGTCTTGTGGAAATATTATTCCTCTGGGAGATTGTGCAAGATACAAACTTTTCTGGTTACAGAATAAAGAACACAGTATTTTGGGAGAAAAAAAGAGTTTATACATTGTCGATTGACTAAAATTTTTGCTAATGGGGCAAAAAATGAGAAGTTTCTTCACCATGTTAGGGACTTTTTACACTATAATAATGTAAATTGAGGGCTTCCTAGTTATGATATATTCTAATGGCAGTATAGAAAAGTTCTATGAATAAAAAACCCCAAATATCTAATAACCCAAGAGCAAGGATTCTACATTCAAATCCTAGAAAGACACCATTAAAAGTTGAGCTTTTCTGATGTGATCTAGTTTCAAACAAATGATTCTATTACTCGTGTAATGATGCCTAGGATAATCTGTCTTTCATTTTTCCTGGAAAGAGTTTAGTACAAAGAATCACCCTTCTTTTTATTACTTTTTCCATCTTTATTAAATTGGGTATTTCTTATTTACATTTCAAATGTTATTCTCATTCCTGGTTTCCAGGACAACATCCCCCTAACAACTCCAACTCCCATTCTATATGGGTGTTCCCCTCCCCATCCTCCACCCATTACCGCCCTCCCCCCAACAATCATGTTCACTGGGGGTCCAGCCTTCGCAGGACCCAGGGCTTCCCCTTCCACTGGTGCTCTTACTAGGGTATTCATTGCTACCTATGAGTTTGGAGCCCAGGGTCAGTCCAGTCCATGTATAGTCTTTGGGTAGTGGCTTAGTCCCTGGAAGCTCTGGTTGCTTGGCATTGTTGTTCATATGGGGCCTCAATCCCCTTCAAACTCTTCCAGTCCTTTCTCTGATTCCTTCAACGGGGGTCCCCTTCTCAATTCAGTGGTTTGCTGCTGGCGTTCGCCAATGTATTTGCCATATTCTGGTTGTGTCTCTCAGGAGAGATCTACATCCGGTTCCTGTCAGCCTGCACTTCTTTTCTTCATTCATCTTATCTAGTTTGGTGGCTGTATATCTATGGGCCACATATGGGTCAGGCTCTGAATGGGCATTCCTTTGGCCTCTGTTCTAAACTTTGATTCCCTATTCCCTCCCAAGGGTATTCTTGTCCCCTTTTAAAGGAGTGAAGCATTCACATTTTGGTCATCCTTCTTGAGTTTCATGTGTTCTGTGTATCTAGGCTAATTTGGACATTTGTGCTAATATCAACTTATCAATAAGTGCATACCATGTGTGTTTTTCTTTGATTGGATTAGGTCACTCAGGATGGTATTTTCCAATTCCATCCATTTGCCTATGAATTTCATAAAGTCATTGTTTTTGATAGCTTAGTAATATTCCATTGTGTAGATGTACCACATTTCCTACATCCATTCCTCTGTTGAAGGGCATCTGGGTTCTTTCCAGCTTCTGGCTATTATAAATAAGGCTGCTATGAACACAGTGGAGCACGTGTCTTTGTTATATGTTGGGTCATTTTTGGCTATATCCCCAAGAGAGGTATAGCTGGGTCCTCAGGTAGTCAATGTCCAATTTTATGAGGAACCTCAAGACTGATTTCCAGAATGGTTGTACCGGTCTGCAATCCACCAAAAATGGAGGAATGTTCCTCTTTCTCCACATCTGCGCCAGCATTTGCTGTCACCTGAGTTTTTGATCTTAGCTATTCTCACTGGCGTGAGGTGAAATCTCAGGTTTGTTTTGATTTGCATTTCCCTTATGACTAAAGATGTTGAACATTTCTTTAGGTGTTTCTCAGCCATTTGGCATTCCTCAGCTGTCAATTGTTTGTTTAGCTCTGAACCCCATTTTTTAATAGGGTTATTTGTCTCCCTGCGTTCTAACTTCTTGAGTTCTTTGTATATTTTGGATATTAGCTCTCTATCTGTTGTAGGATTGGTAAAGATCTTTTCCCAATCTGTTGGTTGTCATTTTGTCCTAAGAAGAGTGTCCTTTGCCTTACAGAAGCTTTGTAGTTTTATGAGATTCCATTTGTGGATTCTTGATCTTAGAGCATAAGCCATTGGTGTTTTGTTCAGGAAATTTTTTCCAGTGCCCATGTGTTCGAGATGCTTCCCCACTTTTTTTTCTATTAGTTTGAGTGTATTTGGCTTCATGTGGAGGTCCTTGATCCACTTGGACTTAAGCTTTGTACAGGGTGATAAGCATGGGATCGATCTGCATTCTTCTACATGTTGACCTCCAGTTGAACCAGCACCATTTGCTGAAAATGCTATCTTTTTTCCATTGGATGGTTTTGGCTCCTTTGTCGAAAATCAAGTGACCATAGGTGTGTGGGTTCATTTCTGGGTGTTCATTTCTATTCCCTGTTCTATCTGTCTGTCTCTGTACCAATACCTTGCAGGTTTTATCACTATTGCTCTGCAATACTGCTTGAGTTCAGGGATAGTGATTCCCCATGAAGTCCTTGTATTGTTGAGGATAGTTTTAGCTATCCTGGGTTTTTTGTTATTCCAGTTGAATTTGGAAATTGTTCTGTCTGAAGATTTGGATTGGTATTTTGATGGGAATTGCATCGATCTGTAGATTGCTTTTTAGTAAATTGGCCTATTTTTTGAGCTCTGATCAGAATATTTTATTAATTATCAGTTTATTTTTTTTATCAGTTCTCCACTCTAGGTTTTTTTGTAATGGTCAGAATAAATAATTTTTTTTATGGTTCTCAGAATATTTTTATATACATTTGAGTGTTATTCCCTTTCGGTTTCCAGGCAAACATCCCCCTCCCCTCCCCCTCCCCTTCCTTATGGGTGTTCCCCCCACCCTCCCCCATTGCCGCCCCCCCCAACAGTCTAGTTCACTGGGGGTTCAGTCTTAGCAGGACCCAGGGCTTCCCCTTCCACTGGTGCTCTTACTAGGAATAAATTGCCATTTTACTGTATTAATCCTGCCAATCCATGAGGATGGGAGATCTTTCCATCTTCTGAGGTCTTCTATTTCTTTCTTCAGAGTCTTGAAGTTCTTATCATACAAATCTTTTACTTGCTTGGTTAAAATCACACCAAGGTATTTTATATTGTTTGGGACTATTATGAAGGGTGTCGTTTCCCTAATTTCTTTCTCGGCTTGTTTCTCTTTTGTGTAGAGGAAGGCTACTGATTTCTTTGATTTAGTTCTATACCCAGCCACTTTTCTGAAAGTGTTTATCAAGTTTAGTAGTTCTCTTGTGGAAGTACTCTGATTCCTTCAAGGGGTCCAGTTCTCAGTTCAGTGGTTTTGCTGCTGGCTTTTCGCCTATGTATTTGCTGTATTCTGCTGTGTCTCTCAGGAGAGATCTACATCCGGTTCATGTCAGCCTACACTTTTTTGCTTCATCTATCTTATCTAATTGGGTGGCTGTATATGTATGGCTCACATGTGGGGCAGGCTCTGAATGGGTGTTCCTTTTGCCTCTGTTTTAAACTTTGCCTCCCAATTCTCTGCCAAGTGTATTCTTGTTGGTTGGGAGACTTTTTTTTTTTTTTATTAACTTGAGTATTTCTTATATACATTTTAGTGTTATTCCCTTTCGGTTTCCGGCAAACATCCCCTTCCTCCCCTTCCTTATGGATGTTCCCTCCCCACCCTCCCCCCCCCATTGCCGCCCTCCCCCCAACAGTCTAGTTCACTGGGGGTTCAGTCTTAGCAGGACCCAGGGCTTCCCCTTCCACTGGTGCTCTTACTAGGATATTCATTGCAACCTATGAGGTCAGAGTCCAGGGTCAGTCCATGTATATAGTCTTTAGGTAGTGGCTTAGTCCCTGGAAGCTCTGGTTGCTTGGCATTGTTGTACATATGGGGTCTCGAGCCCCTTCAAGCTCTTCCAGTTCTTTCTCTGATTCCTTCAAGGGGGTCCTATTCTCAGTTCAGTGGTTTGCTGCTGGCATTCGCCTCTGTATTTGCTGTATTCTGGCTGTGTCTCTCAGGAGCAATCTACATCCGGCTCCTGTCGGTCTGCACTTCTTTGCTTCATCCATCTTGTCTAATTGGGTGGCTGTATATGTATGGGCCACATGTGGGGCAGGCTCTGAATGGGTGTTCCTTCAGTGTCTGTTTTAATCTTTGCCTCTCTATTCCCTGCCAAGGGTATTCTTGTTCCCCTTTTAAAAAAGGAGTGAAGCATTCACATTTTGATCATCCGTCTTGAGTTTCATTTGTTCTAGGCATCTAGGGTAATTCAAGAATTTGGGCTAATAGCCACTTATCAATGAGTGCATACCATGTATGTCTTTCTGTGATTGGGTTAGCTCACTCAGGGTGATATTTTCCAGTTGGTTGGGAGACTTTTAATGACTGATTCTATTTCTTTAGGAGTTATGGGGTATTTAAATGGTTTATCTGTTTCTGATTTAACTTTGGTACCTGGTATCTGTCTAGGAAATTGTCATTTTCCTTCAGATTTTCAAGTTTTGTTGAATATAGGATTATGTATTAGGATCTGATGATTTTTTGAATTTTTTCTTATTTTATTGTTATGTCTCCCTTTTCATTTCTGATTTTGTTAATTTGGACACACTTTCTGTGTGCTCTGGTTAGTCTGGCTAAGGGTTTATCTATCTTGTTGATTTTCTCAAAGAACCAGCTTTTGGTTCTGTTGATTCTTAGTATAGCTCTTTTTGTTTCTACTTGATTTCAGCTTTGAGTTTGATTATTTCCTTCTGTCTAGAACTCTTGGGTAAATTTGTTTCTTTTTGTTCTAGAGCTTTTAGGTGTGCTGTCAAGCTGCTGATATATGCTCTCTCCTGTTTCATTCTGCAGGCACTCTGAGCTATGAGTTTTCCTCTTAGCACAGATTTCATTGTGTCCCATAAGTTTGGGTATGTTGTTCCTTCATTTTCATTAAATTCTAAGAAGTATTTAATTTCTTTCTTTATTTCTTGACCAGGTTATCATTGAGTAGAACATTAGTCAACTTCCATGTGTATGTGGGTGTTCTTTCCTTATTGTTATTGAAGACAAGCTTTAGCCCATGGTGGTCTGACAGGATGCATGGGGTTTCTATCTATCTGTATCTGTTGAGACCTGTTTTATGACCGATTATATGGTCAATTTTGGAGAAAGTTCCATGAGCTGGAATCCTTTTGTTTTAGGATAGTATGTTCTATAAATATCTGTTAAATCTATTTGGTTAATGACTTCTCTTAGTCTGTCTATATCTCTGTTTAATTTCTGTTTCCATGAGAGTGGTGTGTTGAAATCTCCTACAGTTATTGTGTGAGGTGCAATGTGTGCTTTGAGCTTTAGTAAGGTTTCTTTATGTACGTAGGTACACTTCTGTGGAGCATAGATACTTAAGATTGAGTGTTCATCCTTGTGGATTTTTCCTTTGTTGAATATAAAGTGTCCTTCCTTATCTTTTTGATGACTTTTGGTTGATAATCGATTTTATTTGATATTAGAGTGGTTAATCCAGATTGTGTTTTCAGACCATTTGCTTGGAAAGTTGTTTTCCAGCCTTTTACGCTGAGGTAGTGTCTGTCTTTGTCTCTGAGGTGTGTTTCCTGTAGGCAGCAAAATGCTGGGTCCTCATTGCATATCCTGTTTGTTAATCTGTATATTTTATTGGGGGAATTGAGTCCATTGATGTTGAGAGATGTTAAGGAATAGGGATTGCTGCTTCCTGTTATCATTGTACTTGGAAGTGAGATTATGTTTTTGTGCTTGTCTTCTCTTTGTTTTGTTGCAAAATGATTAGGTTCTTGATTTTTCTAGGGTGTAGTTACCTCCTTGTGTTGTACTTTACTACTTATTATCCTTTGTAGGGCTAGATTTGTAGAAAGATACTGTGTAAATTTGCTTTTGACATGGAATATCTTGGTTTCTCCATCTATGTTAATTGAGAGTTTTGCAGGATACAGTAACCTGGGCTGACCTTTCTGTTCTCTTAGGTTCTGTATGACATCTGTCCAGGATCTTCTGGCTTTCATAGTCTCTGGCGAAAAGTCTGGTGTGATTCTGATAGGTCTGCCTTTATATGTTACTTGACCTTTTTCCCTTACTGATTTTAATATTTTTTCTTTGTTTTCTGCATTTTGTGTTTTGACTATTATGTGATGTGAGGAGTTTCTTTTCTGGTCCAATCTATTTGGAGTTCTGTACTCTTCTTGTATGTTTATGGGCATCTCTTTCTTTAGGTTAGGGAAGTTTTCTTCTATGATTTTGTTGAAGATATTTGCTGGTCCTTTGAGCTGGGAGTCTTCAGTCTCTTCTATACCTACTATCCTTAGGTTTGATCTTCTCATTGAGTCCTGGATTTCCTATATATTTTGGGCCAGTATCTTTTTCCATTTTACATTACCTTTGACAGTTTTGTCGATGATTTCTATGGAATCTTTTGCTCCTGAGAACCTCTCTTCTATCTCTTGTATTCTGTTGTTGATGCTTGCATCTATGGCTCCTTGTCTCTTCCTTTGGTTTTCTATATCCAGGCTTGTCTCTCTTTCTGCTTTCTTTATTGCTTCTACTTCCATTTTTAATTCTTCCAACTGTTTGATTGTGTTTTCTTGTAATTCTTTCTGGGATTTTTGTGTTTCCTCTCTATAGTTTTCTACTTGTTTATTTGTGTTTCCCTGCATTTCTTTAAGGGAGTTTTTTTATGTCTTTCTTGAAATTCTCCATCATCATGATCAAATGTGATTTTAAATCTAGATCTTGCTTTTCTGGTGTGTTTAGAAATTCAGTGTTTGCTTTTGTGGGGAATTGGGCTCCGATGATGCCACTTAGTCTTGGTTTCTGTTGCTAGGTTTCCTGCGCATGCCTCTCGCCATCAGGTTGTCTCTGGTGTTACCTTGTTCTGCTATTTCTGACAGTGGCTAGACCATCCTGTAGTACTGTGTGTCAGGAATGATGTAGACCTGTTTTTCTGTTTTCTTTCAGCCAGTCATGGGAACTGAGTGTTCTGCTTGCAGGCTTGTAGTTTTTCCTGTCTACTGGTTTACAGCTGTTCCTGTGGGCGTGTGTCTTGAGTCCACCAGGCAGGTCACTTGGAACAGAAAAGTTGGTCTTATGACTGGTCTCGGGCCTGAAGTCACTCCTCAGGTCTGGGTTCCAGGTCTCTTTGAGGGGAGTAACCAGGAGGGCCTGCCCCTTCTTCTCCGGGGTCCTTGTGCACAGGGGGGCCCAGATGGCACTAGGTGTTTCCCTCTAGATTCAGATATGTGGGCAGAGAGTAGTCTCCTCT